>NC_090352.1:18346538-18674096 GCF_035084215.1 Heptranchias perlo | reverse complement strand
TACTGCAACCTTGGAGAAATACAAGCAGCAACGTATAACTCAAACTGTAGTGAGACAGAAATCCTGACGCAGGATACTTTTGTAAGCCTACATGTTCATTATGTGTCAGCCGTGTCTCATTGGGTCACATTCTCTCCTCTGAGTCAGAAGGTTGTGGGTTCAAGTCCCACTCCAGAGACTTGAGCATAAAATCTAGGCTGACACTCCAGTGCAGTACTGAGGGAGTGCTGCACTGTCGGAGGTGCCGTCTTTCAGACTGAGGCCCCATCTGACCTCTCAGGTGGATGTAAAAGAACCCATGGCACTATTTTGAAGAAAAGCAGAGGTGTTCTCCTCGGTATCCTGGCCAATATTTATCTCTCATCCAACACCAGTAAACAAAAAAACAACTATCTGATCATTTTCACATTGTTGTTAATGGGACCTTGCTGTGCCCAAATTGTTTGCCACGTTTCCTACATTACAACAGTGACTACACTTCGAAAATGTACTTAACTGGCTGTGATGTGCTTTGGGATATCTTTTTTTTATTCGTTCATGGGATGTGGGCGTCGCTGGCAAGGCCAGCATTTATTGTCCATCCCTAATTACCCTTGAGAAGGTGATGGTGAGCCGCCTTCTTGAACCGCTGCAGTCCGTGTGATGAAGGTTCTCCTACAATGCTGTTAGGATGTGGAGATGCCGGTGATGGACTGGGGTGGACAAATGTAAGGAGTCTTACAACAGCAGGTTATAGGTAGGGAGTTCCAGGATTTTGACCCAGTGACGATGAAGGAACGGCAATATACTTTCAAGTCGGGATGGTGCGTGACTTGGAGGGGAACGTGCAGTACTTGAGGTTGTGAAAGGCACGATGTAAATGCAAGTTCTTCTTTCTTTCTATTTGGTGTTGGATAGCATGTGCTGGAGTTTGGGCAGCTCTACGTCACCATCTGTGTTACCTATACTTGCAACATCTTACCTGCTTGCAGAACGGGATTGCACATAACAAATGACAGGATAGAAAGAGAAGAGGTATTACAAGCCCTTTGAGGAAGCCGTCCTGAACATCATTGGGTATGACAACAGTGAGGGAACAAGAAAGGGTGAAGCGCTTGCAGCTTTTCCTAAGCTCAATGCCAGCACCTTCTTCGTCTTGTTATCTCTTGACCCCCTTAACACTTAAGAATATGCAGGCACGTGATACAGACATGATACACGGTATATGACGGTGCTTCTATGAGGGGCAACAGGGCTTGTGCCTCTGCCCTAGTGCCTAGGGATTCTGACCCTATGATGGCTGCTTATAAAAGAACAGATTACTATTTGAGTAAGATTATCTACAAGAGCCACTTGAGTCTTTACAAAATTCCCTGTAAGGTTTGGCAAGGAATATGACTCTCTACTACCTGGATCTGCAAAGTCACAGATGTATGGCTGTCTGCACTACAGTCTACCATGGCAACTTCAGTGGTTTCTGCAGTAGAGTCCTCTCTGGCATGGGATTGTTGCTCATGAATGTTCACACTTCTAAAATAAAGGCCTTAGGTGCCATCAACATGAGGCTTTCTTGTTTGGCTTCAACATACTGGAGGATCACATTGAGGGAATCCTGATGCAGAGATTTACAGACCTCATTGCTGCCCAGAGGTCTGCTCCCATGCAAATCTGAAAACGTGCTGAGGGCATGTTCACGAGCAGTTGCATGGCTGGAGTAGGCAAGGATGAAGCTGCTGTATCACATTTGGATCCATCCAGCATCCCAGTGCAAGTGACAGTGGAAGTGCCAAAAAGGAGGCAGCAGCAGACATGGTTGTTTCAGTTCCAAAGCCACCTCACGAATCCAGCCCAAGAGGTTCAGAGCTACCTGACGCCCAACTGGTTGTCACTGCAATCCTGCAGCCAGCCAGCACACTCACTCCTTCCACAGGAAAATCACTTTGAAGAAGTTAAGGGTTAAATGACACACATACCCACCAGCAGTAAGCACTGTGGGAGAAGACATTATCATAATTCATGCATCACACAAAATAGTGTAATAACTTGGTTGCAATATATTTGAACATGTTCCTGGGATTTTCTTTGTGATTGTGCAGAATAAGGTAGCAACAGAGCAAAGGATGGGCACAGATGGTAGTTGAGGCAGTGCAATGGAGAGTGTTGCTGATGGTGTTATGGAACACTTTATTTTGTCACGGGAGGGTGATGGTGGAGGAGTTTGGCTCAATGTATTTTGGATGATGACCTGGTGCATGTCTTCCTGGCTGCATGTGTTTCACGAGCATCACCCTTGTGATCACTGACAATCTTGCTCTGATCTTTATTCCGAATTGGCCTTTTCCGCCTCCATAGTTAGTGCTGAGTAGTGCAGAATTTAGGAACATGCAGCAGATGACAATGATCCTGGGGCGGGGGCTGTACTGCAAGAAGCCCCCGGGTCTGTCCAGACAATGGTGTGCTCAATGATGATCCCAATGATTGCATGGACCTAGTTATATCTTCCCTGTGGTTCTGTCCTGGAAGGGTATTATTAGCCAGTACTGAAGAGAATAGAGGGCCTTCTAGTCTTCCTTTATCAATTGGCATGAAACAAAAGTATTATAGGTGCTGTCTGGGAAGCGGGCATTGACCTGCCTGATACAGTGCTGGTGGTCACAGACTAGCTGAACAGTGATGGAGTGGAACGTTTTCCTGTTTACGTAAGTCATTACATTGTGACTGGACACCCGACAGCTACCTTTTAGTGCCATTAGTCAATGGAGAAAGCAAACAATCCAGTGGAATTGGACAGCCCTGATGTGCTGCTTTTGCTGATCAGCGTGAAAGAGGATGCAAGTTCTGACAAAGAATTATATCTGAAATGTTAACCCGTCTTTTAACACTTGGGGAGTTCTCCGTGGTGTCCTGGCCAATATTTATCCCTCAATCAACATTACTTTTAAAAAAAATCAGATTATCTGGTCATTATCACATTGTTGTTTGTGGGAGCTTGCAGTGCGCAAATTGGCTGGCGCGTTTCCTACATTACAACAGTGACTACACTTCAAAGCTACTTCATTGACTGTAAAGCACTTTGGGCCATGCTGAGGTCATGAAAGGTGCTATATAAATGCAAGTTCTTTATTTCTTTACAGATGCTGGCTGACCTGCTATCTATTTCCAGCAATTTCTGTTTTTGTTTGATTTCCAACATTTGTAGTTTCGTCCACCTCCCCCCCCCCCCCCCCCCCTGGGTTTTCATGGAGATAAAGTTATTGCCCATGAATAAATTAGTTTCCTGAATAAAGTATCGGTGATTTCTGACTCTCCTCAATCAGCTCTATTACCCATGTAACTCTTGTAAAGGTCAGCTTTCCTGCTTAGCGTCGGGGTAGCCGCAGTCTGTCCCCCTGTCATGCAGTGTAATGTTTCAAATGCATTTGCAATATGTTTTCATAGGGATTGCCGCTGGGAGAGTGGAATCATAGAGGTTTCAATAAAGTTCTGAATAGTGTCGTTTGTTAAGACGTGGGCCCTTCCTCTGACCCCCTCCCCCACATTCCCACTTAGTGTGGCCTTGGCCTTGGTTACGTAGATGTGGAGCTTTCTTCCAAACAGAGAAAAAGAGAATTCGTGGTGAGAGGGGGCGGCAGAGGTGGGGTGCACATAATGCAGATCTTTCCTGCACCCCTGAATCAAGAGAGATTTGTAGAGGGATGGGGACCTTGTGCCTCCCTGCCCTCTTGATCAGTGAATAGTGCTTGGGCCAGGGAGCCTGAAGGGAGAAAGGAAAATCAGTTGTAACATTAAAAAAAATGTTCAAAGCCACACTGAATATTGGGCTTTTAAAAAATCTTTGGGCCCCATTACTACTTTAAATTTGCAATTGAGTGAGTGAGCTGAGCAGGGTCATATTTTGATTTAAATACAATGATTGCAGATTTTTCCAAAGTTAAACATTTATTCCCATCTTTACTATTAATGATGCTGTTTTTAATTCTGATTTGAAGTCATTTAAAAATCCCATACACTGATTACTGTGATGACAGAATATTACAACTGAGCACAGCTGGGATACAATGGGACTGTAATTCAGGCACACTGCCAAGCTACCAGTGGGCTGCCCTGCACTACAGACAGATTGCAAGCTTCTGCTGTTAAGAGAAAATGATGAATATTTATTCTGCAAGAAAGTGGGGTATAATGTATTAAATATAAATCATGAGTAGCCAGTTTACCATTGCTAATCATCTTTAATGTACTTATTAAATTTCAAGTATGAATTTATTAGGCGTACACGGAATGTTGCACCTTTGCCCAAGCACACTGATTGTTCTTTCAAACAGCAGTCTTAATTCCCAATAATAAGTGCCCTGACAAGGGTTCAGAGTAAAAAAAAACATTGAGACATTAAAGTGTTGTGTTCAAGGCCAAAACAGCCATTTTTATGAAGGAATGAAAAACGCTGTCTTAATGGGTCTTGGTTGAGAACTGTCGACCTAACTGATGAAGCCATTGCGACAGTCATTGACACCGAACTAATATTCTGCAAAGACAAGGCTGTAACGTTTCAAATCAGTAGATATTAAAAAAAAGTTGAGAAGTATTTACGAATTCTTGGAGCAATATGCCTGAAATTGTGGTTCTCCTTTAGCTAGGTTTCATGCAGTTTTAGTGGGGCACAGTTGATAAATGGTTCCAGCCTTAAATAGAAATGTTTTATCAAAATGTGTCGGCCTTAACTGCAGGCTTCTTTTTTCACTGCTTTTAGTAGATTTTCATTCAAAGAAATGAAAGGTATTCAGGTAGCACACCCTCAACTGACTGTCCTCTGTGAATGGTTACAGTCAGGTACAGGGGCTGAAGTAGTGCCAGGCTTCCCCTATCCATTCTTGAGCACCTCGTTACCGAGGAAATTGTACGAGACAGCAGAAGAGTGGAAATGTTTGCCGTAGCCTCTGTACTGGCTTAGCTCCAGAACCAATCGCCAGACAATTAGTTCAGTGTATACCGAGCTCTTAAAAAGCAATGCTACCCAACCTGCGGATCCCCCCCCCCGACAATTCTATCAGGCTCTTGCCCTTCTCTCCTCCCACTCCTGACAGAATCCAGTGAGCCAGCTCCAACGTTGCACCCTCCAGTTTTGCCAAATCCCAGGTTCCCCTCTGCACTGCTGCCAAACCACAGGACACTTCTGCTTTTGCTTCCTGACCGACATTGGCTCCTGGTTCGGCAACACCTTGACTTTAAAATTCTCACCCTTGTTTTCAAGTCTCTCCATGGCCTTGCCCCTCCCCGTCTCTGTAGCCTCCTTCAGCTCTACAACCTTCTGAGATCTCTGAGCTCCTCCAATTTTTGCCTCTTGTCCATCCCCAATTTTAACTGTTCCACCATTGGCAGCCGTGCCTTCAGCTGCCTAGGTCTTAAGCTCTGAAATTCCCTCCCTAAACCTCTCCACCTCTCTACCTCTCTCTCCTGCTTTAAAACGCTCCTTTAAAACCTACCTCTTTGACCAAGCTTTTGATCATTTGTCCTCGTATCTCCTTATGTGGCTTGGTGTCAAATTTTATTTGATCACGCTCCTGTGAAGTGCCTTGGGACGTTTTACTACATTAAAGGCGCTATATAAATGAAAGTTGTTGTTGTTACCAATTCCCAGGACCACCTCCCGCTGCTGCTAGACCCCCATGACTCCATCCCTCCCCAGTACTGTGAAACACCAGGTACCTATCTACACTGATACATCTTGCTATGTATTCTCAGCCTTAAAAGAAAAGGTAAGGGATAAACAGTAAATAAGGGAAGATAGAAAGGCCACTCATAAATGAATATAAGAATATTTAAGGCCACTGATTTACTGAATAGTCCTGGAATTCAATCCTGAAAACATCAATATAAATCACAGGATAACATAATAAAACAGAATAAGATTTATTCAGTCACTGTAGATCAGTGGCCCTTATGGCATATCCATCACACTTCAAAGTATCAGACATGCAAAGTGTGAATCACACTTACACCAAATGGCTCAAATATAAACACAGCAACAAATCACAGCTGAACAACCTTAAAAAAATATATATAAAAAGGAAAGAAACCCAGTCGCTTCCTGCTGGTTTCTGCTGACCCTTAATATGGTGTGTCCCCAAGAGGAGGAGTTAGGAATTTACAAGCAGCTGCCAAGCTAAACACACATTCCCTCAGTCACCACAATTAGCCTCTAATTAACCTCAGAAGGGGCCCATTTTGACCATTCCCGCTCTGTAGCCTCTAAGAAATGAAGTTGTGCACAGTTGCACCTTAGCAGCAGACAGCTTTCCTCAAAGTGGACACTTTATGTACATCAAGCAAAGCCTATCAAGATCTAGTCCAACAAATTTATTTTCAATTCCACAAGCTTTCGGAGGCTTCCTCCTTCCTCAGGTGAACGGTGTGGAAAAAACACGTTTTTTTCCACACCGTTCACCTGAGGAAGGAGGAAGCCTCCGAAAGCTTGTGGAATTTAAAATAAATTTGTTGGACTATAACTTGGTGTTGTAAAATTGTTTACAATTGTCAACCCCAGTCCATCACCGGCATCTCCACATCATATCAAGATCTAACCACTCCTCTTGTCATTTAATGAACATTTTGCATAACATGCTTCTGTCATTATAAAGCAGTGTATTCTCCCATTTGCTATGCCACAGGCGATTTGCTGGTACTTTAAAAAAAAATTCAAAAATGCTTACAGAGTGGCAGAATAATTTAGTACACTCTCAGTTCAATGGTCCTGTTGCCTCCGATGTGCAGCCTGGGTAAGAAGCATTTGGATCACGGTATTTCCTATCCTGGCAAGGTAGTTCCATTCAAAAATAATTTTGTTGCATACAGAGCTTAAAATACATTTTTATTTCTTCACAAAGCTCTTTTGTTCTCTTAGGCTCTCTGTGGACACTATGGGGCTGCATTTTTGTTCTGGTATATTTGAATGAAGAGTTTTTCACATTTCTATTTAAAGAAATAAATGATTTCTGCATTTTGCCCTTGGAACCGAGTGCTCAGTTTGATTTTCCAAATATTGCCCCTTATTGACTGATGATACTGAGCAATTCTCGGCCGTGTGTGGAGAATAGCAAGCCTGTTTTATTAATAAATTAATCTATTTGTGGGGTGGGGAGAACCTTTCAAATAAACAATAGCTGGATCGAACAACTATAGTGGAAGCAAAGAGTGAGAGTGTGGGATGGGGAAGGAGCAGTTGGAGAGCAGGCATAAATAAACTATTGAACAAAATGACTGACGATAACCAAATTTGCTTCCAATTGGTGTACAAACTGTACAACAGAAATCTGGGATTTTGACCCGCTGCCCACACTACATGTAAGTAGGTTAAACCGCAGTCTTTTCCAGTGTAATGACTGTAGAGCTTTGCAGCTTCAGATTGTTTGCAACCTTTATGTAGCAACATAATGAAAGTGCATTGTTCAGATTCTCGTACAGCGCTGCCACTGTAGAAGTCCTGTGGGTGTGGGTGGCAGAGGTCAAGTTCAATCAAAAGGAAGTATTTGTTTCTGTGTTAACAGTGGTTCAGTGTCTGATGTGGCAGTTAATAATAAAAAAAACAATTTTTACTGTGCAATTGGCCCACTTTGCTGTCTACTGATGACTAGGATGTGGAGATGCCGGTGATGGACTGGGGTGGACAAATGTAAGGAATCTTACAACACCAGGTTATAGTCCAACAGTTTTATTTGAAAATCACAAGCTTTCGGAGGCTTTCTCCTTCGACGAAGGAGAAAGCCTCCGAAAGCTTGTGATTTTCAAATAAAACTGTTGGACTATAACCTGGTGTTGTAAGATTCCTTACATTTGATGACTAGGAAGCAGGTAGCACACCTGCACCAGTTAATAGGACGTGTTTCCAAAATGTGCTCCAACCCTGAAGTGGGGATTCATGACCTTCATGACTCTGAGATAAGAATGATGTCAACTGATCCATACTGACACTTAAAGATTTAAATAATTGTTGCCAGTATTATTTAAATATTTCCGTGTCAGCTCAGTTGGTAGCACTCTTACCTTTTGAGTCAGAAAGTTGTGGGTTCATGTCGATGTGTTTTCTTCCTATCTTAATGAACATAGATCATAGTAATTATAATTATAACCAATTGCTAGAAATAGGAGAAAGGATATCTGAGCCAAAATTTTAACCTTGGATAAGGAAGTCTAATTCCATCTGCTTGCACCATAATTGGAGTATGATGGTTGACTGGGAGCGTGTCACAAGGTCTGCGCTTAAGTGCTTTGGATGACTTTGTAAACATTGAGGCCTAACAATTAAGTAGTTTATCCAAATTCTGAGAGTGTATCTCTTTGAGTACATATGTGGACATTTATATTTTCCTTTGCACTATCTCGTTCCTGTTAGTGAGCTTTTCTATGTGAGATTTGCCATCAGACACCTGAGTCACTGTCAGCATTTCCCTTCACCGCCACTATGGTTATTGAATCGTGCTGTGCATTTTCAGAACACCTGATGGAAAGAAGAGGGAGTTTTACAAGGTCGTTTCAGTGCACCAGGGTTATAACAGAATTAGTAACAGGAAGAGAGTGGCAGAATAATAGCACTTTCCTTGTCTCGTGAAATGAGCTTTTTTTTTTGTGAGAGGGAAAACGTCCGAATACTCGAGCAGGAAAATGCTGACGGTTTTTAGAATTGCCGGATGAAATGGTTGCACAATACAAAGGTATTGCAGGTCAATGGATCCACCAGCTTGTTGAAAAAGTGCTTCAGGTGGCACTCCCAATGTGGCATTCCTTGTAGTAGATCTCTTGGGTTTGCAATGAAGCTCGAAAGGGATTTTTCGCCATCACTTGCTCTGAAATACTGATTTATAATTGCCTCTTGCACTTTGAGCTGTAATCCTAGCCATATCATATACCATTGCTTGTAATTTATAACATCTGTTTAGCATATAATCAGCCAATTCTCAATGGGCTTGGGGAGTATTAGGTTACTGTTCTGGAAATAACTGTAAGGGACAGATACGCCTTTGATATTATTTATATTTATTTTCTTTCTTTTTCTCTGGTTTCAGGCTGCTCCCCACTCACCCCACCTCCGGCCAGGAGGTTGGGACAGCCTGGGGCATGAAACCCCTCTCTGATTTTCATTAATATCATCCAGACTGACCACAACTGAAGTAAATTTAGAAAAAATATTTTTATCGGGATGGGGAAAGCAAGTCAAGTATTTGGAGGACCTAAGGAGAGTATAGAATGTTTAGAAACAAATTATTTAATCGGGTTGGAGGGAAGGGAATTATGAGTGTAGTCAACTCCACTTAAAGAGACGTTTGTGTACCAGGATGAACTCCGAGGGCGAGAGAGAAGTGGAAGGAGAGTCCCAGCTTGATGGGGTTAAATTTTTCACTTAGTTCATTGCGTATGGCTCCCTGTTGCCAAGCTGCGCTGGGGTCACATTCTTAAATATATTTAAATGTTGATTCACTGCATTACATTTGTTTCAATGATGCCATGCCACACTTGCACCAGCTTCTACTGATTGGACATAAGTGGCATAATTATTTAAACCACTGAAGATGTAGTATGATTGGTTGTAAATTTGTACTAAGGATTTAAATCTTAAGATAACCCTGCAAAAGTTTAAATAACCAACAAACGGTGGGCCTAGTAGAAGTGCAATCCATTGAGGATCTTTTTGCATGTTTTTGTGCTTTGGAATGCATGAAGTTTGGTTTGATGAGCAATTATTAAATTTGCTTTGCTACAGTAAAGGGTACAAAAGAATTTAGTCTTCAAAATGTTAATCAACTTGCTTGATTTCTTTTGTGTAATTTTCCTGGCTCATTACCCTTGTAGTGTGTGTTTAAATGGATTTTCCATTCATGCACATAACAATTCCGTCTGGTCCCATTTTACTTGGTCACTTGGGCATGCAAATCTAAAAATTAATATCTAGCTGCAGTTTTATAATTTACAACTTCTTGCCGATCTTTGGGAGCAGTGAGATGTGATGGTTGAACAGGACCTGTAATCGCAATCAGTGTATCACTAGCAGGGTTGACCGTTGTCAAATGAATGACTCCTCAATCAAGGCGCTTTTCTTTTTGCTAAGGGATCTCGGGTGGTGACTATTGACACCACTGAGTCAGCCAATGAATTGGAAGCGGGGCAGGACGTGGTTTTAATATACGGGAGTCGCCGAGCTTATGACCAAAACTATAGGAAACAATCTCTCAAGTAGAGCAGGATTATTTTTCCATCAAAATGCAGCGAGTGGAGGAGAGTTACATAATACAAATTATCTGTGTAAAATCAATCCTAATTACTTACAACAGTGCGGCCTCCAGGCATGATTGACGGGGGAATTACACAACCATCTCCATTCTGGCCGGGACTTGTGGTGTCACTACCTGCAGCTAAAAAAATTGGATCTCTGCTACAAGTGGAACAATGATGGCCAGGTCATTTATATTTAAAGTGTAAGGAATCTTACAACACCAGGTTATAGTCCAACAAATTTATTTTAAAATCACAAGCTTTCGGAGATTATCCCCTTCGCCATATTTAAAGTGAAGTGACAGTGAGAGAAAGTCACGTTTGTTTTTGGCCTGAGCTCTGCTAAGTACAGGTGCTTTAACATATAAATGACCATTAGATTTGTATTCTAACTCAGCATCCACACCACTGTTGGTTCCCAAGATGGATGGTTTTGAAGCCAGCAGGATGAGGAAGAAACTGACTGCTGCCCTCCTTTAGCTATCTTTCTCCCCTGCAGTGTGCTTTAATTCTCCGCAATTGCTTTGCTTGGAGGCAGGCTGAGGAAATCTTTTAACTGCTAGAAGGAAACTATGCAAGCATTGTCCATCACCCTCACTCTTGGTCATGTGTCCACACTCTTATTTATTCCGAATTAGAATTTCTTCAGAGAAGGGGAAGAAATACTGTTGGAGTTCAAGTCAGCTGAGGTAGAGCAGGAGAGGGCGAGGGGAAAGGTGTGCCGTTTTCTAAATGCAGGTTTAGGCGTGGAGCCCGCCCATCCGTTTAGTGCACCAGAACGCCAGGACCTGCTCAAGGTACCTGCCAATTCTGAGGTTGCAAAGTGGGGCCCCAATTTCAAGCCATATAAATCTTATGCAAGTCTAATTTATTTTTCCAAGCTTGCTGAATTGCTAAATATGCACTGATGAGATGTTCAGGTGCCCTGGGAGCAGTGGCGCTTAAGTGCCTGATACAATATGTGCACTGATGGGGGTGTGGCGCTAGGATCAATTACTGGAGGAAGAGTTAACAGTTGGAGGCCGCTGGAAAAATAGAACACACTTGACAATCTAGAGATTGCTGAAGTAATGGAGAAAGCGCCAGTAATAGTCAGAGAGTAATCGAAAAAGAAGCAAGAGAGAAAGAGGTAGGTTAACAGAGACCAGGAAGAGAGTAATAGGGAGAAAACGAGAGAGCAACAGAGACACAGGAAAAGAGTAATAGAAAAAAAACCACAAAGAGGACAAAGGAGCTAATATTGAAATTTTCTGTTTTCGCTGGAGGAAATGTCACCGTAAACCTTGCCTGTTTTTATGTTAAAGTTCATGAAAACAAGAATTTCAGCCTCGGGGAGCAAGTAACAGAGAGCGATACATTTCATGACAACCAGGATTGAGATGTTGTCCCATCTAGATCACTGAACGAGATAAGTAAACTGTGTTTGAATATAGGCCTGCCTTGTGCTACGTGGTGCTTCTGACACAAAGTAAATAATTCAATGACTAGAACAGAGGAATGCACCAGACGGATTGCACCCTTTTACTTGTAAATTTCTGAATCTTCCAGAGTGGTGCATGCCCCCGACGTCTTAAAATTACAGCCCACTCCTTCAGTACTTGACTACCACAGTCTGGGGGTCAGCGGGCTGACCAAGCATCTCTTGCAGGTGTCCCCTAAACCGCATCAAGCAGCCCTACAGCGAGCACCAATATACCCATAACCAGCACCACAAAAAGAAGAGTGGGCCAAAAGAAGACCATTCACTCCTCATTAATACACATTTTGCATGGATGTGGTGGCAACACACAAGCAAAAGAATCCTCCCTGAACTGCTCCAAGTAGAAACAGCTGTGTAGCCATGACTCCCAATGCTGTGAAATTTGGCCATTTAAATTGGTCAGCCCTTTTCGTTGCCGGAGAAACTGCCAGCCAGTGGTGCTGGAGCGAAGCACGTCCTTTGCAACTCTGGCTGTACTACTTCCAGCGACGCCAGCAAAGCCATCTCCTCGGGTGGGAAGCAGCACCGTCTCATTTATCACACAGAGCTGCTGCTGAGGTAGGGGCTGCCGCTGGTAGCAGTGATGCAAGGTAAATGTAGCATGAAACATTCCGCCTGGAACTGCCAATTAATAACTAACAGGTTAAAAGGAAGTACTCATTTAGGCCAGTCAGGATTTAGTCACTCAACAGGTTCCAATTATCTCCCAGGCACAAGCCTCTTTGTAATTTATCAAACTGCCTGTCAGGATTTTACTGGATGAATTGGGTAAATTACAAGAAAGTGATTGAGAATTTACTGGAGCAGAATGATGGCCAATCCAAAATCATGGGATGGGGTAGGGTGGGGTGGGGTGGGGTGGGGAAACGGGACATCCCTCTCCCCCCCACAACAAGTTGATTGATGTTTTTCTTATGTTAGTGTGAAAATCAGACAAAGCAACATAACACAATATCCGTTTTGTAAAGCAGCACTCAGTCACCGAATTGTCAGAGACACCGAGCAGTCTGGCAATTCTGAATCTCTTGTGTCTTAAGGCAAGGACACTGCTGCGTCCTTAGTTCCCGGCTTCCTCTGGTGATCTTGCCTCCCCGCCCCATTCCCTCCACTTATCGAACCAGATTTCAAGATATTTGTGACTTTCTTATTTTAAGTATTGATTTTGCCGGCAATCCCAGCAATGGCAGTTGATCCCTACCATCTCATGAAACTGCCCTGAAATATAAGTGCTTGCAATTGCATGAAAAAGAACGCACTTTGCATTTATGTAGCGCCTTTCACGACCTCAGGATATCTCAAAGTGCATTACTGCCAATTAAGTACTTTTGAAGTGTTGTCACCGTTGCAGTGTCGAAAATGCGGCAGCCATTTTGGGTACAGCAAGGTCCCACAAACAGCAATGAGATAATGACCAGATAATCTGTTTCTTAGTGATGTTAGTTGAGGGATAAATATTTGCTGGAAAGCCGGGGAGATCTCCCCTGCCCCTCTTTGAAATAGTGCCTGTGGGATCTTTTACATCCAACTGAGAGGGCAGGCGGGGGCTTGATTTAAAGTCTTATCCGAAAGATGGCACTTCCGACAGCGCAGCACTCCCTCAGTACTGCACTGAAGTGTAAGCCTAGATTATGTGCTCAAGTCTCTGGAGTGGGACTTGAACCCACAACCTTCTGGCTTAGAGGTCAGAGTGCTACCACTGAGACACGGCTGACATGAAGTTGCAGAAATATGGATGGAAATGGTCCAATAGAATAGGTAGTATTTACTCCAGCTACTTGTTGTTAAGAATATTTTTCTACATTTCCTCTCACCTTGAATACTATCTGATGATATTCCATTTTCTCAATGGGAGTCTCTTTCCACTTTAACCAATGTCCGGTAACACTATTACATGTACAGTAGAGCCTAGAATCCCAAGGCTAGAATCCAAGATATTTCGGGCATCATTGACAGCAGCAGCACACAAATAAACATCTCAATAAATTTGCATCTTGCTCACCAAAACTTGTGTCCAATTATCAAGAGGATGGTGCAGACAAACGGGAAACTACCAGGGCAGCCGATTAATAAGGAGTCTGGCAGATATGGAATGGTTTCAGTGGTGGTTGCAAAAGTGCGATGAAGTGCACAAAAATGAAATCCCTGGCAGAGTTACAATACCATATTTCCAGCAGTTTTGCAGGTTCACGGGGATTTCTATATTTCCTATAAATAGGCTATATTTCCATTTATTGTAAGTCACAGAGAGTACAGGGTAACTTGTAAATACTGTGATCTTCCTCTTTACCCACATCCATTCTTTAGAAATTGGGAAGTACTCATTTCTCTGGGGGCAATATGATCACTTAGTAGATTTACAGTGCAAAATGCAATAGATTGGCTTTATCTGGAAGCAGATGTAAAAGGAGGAACTCAATGGTATTAATTACACTGGGACTAGCTATTGAAAATCCCTGCACTACTTCAATTGTTTGTTTTGCCATTCAAATTGATATTGGCAGGAAAAGGAATGTTGTCCCTATTACTAAACAGTCAAAAGGGTATTGATGGAGATGGTTACAGTGCGAGTACATATGCAGAGTGGCAACCTCCACAAATAAGGAAATGTGTTGCTTTATTTTGGAGCAGTTTCAGTGCCTGAAAAACTCGTCTTGACATTGTCAGAGGTTGGTATCTAACGATCTTGCATCCGGTCTAGCCAAGCTGTTCCAGTACTGCTACAACACTGGCATCTATCCGACAATGTGGAAAATTGCCCAGATATGTCCTGCCCACAAAAAGCAAGACAAATCCAACCCGGCCAATTCCCACCCTATCACCCTACTCTCAAACATCAGAGAAGCGATGGAAGGAGTTGTCAACAGTGCTATCAAGTGGCACTTACTCACCAATAACCTGCTCACCGACGCTCAGTTTGGGTTCCGCCAGGACCACTTGGCTCCAGACCTCATACAGCCTTGGTCCAAACATGGACATGAGCTGAATTCCAGAGGTGAGGTGAAAGTGTCTGCCCTTGACATCAAGGCAGCATTCGACCGAGTGTGGCATCAAGGAGCCCTAGAAGTTGTTGGGGCTTAGGAGAAGAACTCTCCAGTGGTTGGAGTCCTACCTGACACAAAGGAAGATGGTTGTGGTTGTTGGAGGCCAATCATCTCAGCCCCAGGACATCGCTGCAGGAGTTCCGCAGGGCAGCGTTTTAGGCCCAGCTATTTTCAGCTGCTTCATCAAAGATCTTCCCTGCATCATAAGGTCAAAAGTGGGGCTGTTCGCTGATGATTGCACAGTGCTCAGCTGCAATTGCAATTCCTCAGGTAATTAAACAGTCCATGCCCGAATGCAACAAGATCTGGACAACATTTAGGCTTGGGCTGCCAAGTGGCAAGGCACATTCATACCACACAAGTGCTAGGCAATAACCATCTCCAACAAGAGAACGCCTAACAATCTCCCTTTGACATTCTATGGCATTACCATCACTGAATCCCCCACCATCAACATCCTGAGGGATGCCATTGACAAGAAACTTAACTGGTCTAACCACGTAAATGCTGTGGCTACTAGAGCAGGTCAGAGGCTGGGTATTCTGTGGCGAGTGGCTCACCTCCTGACTCCCCAAAGCTTCTCCACCACCTATAAGGCACAAGTCAGCAGTGTGATGGAATACTCTCCACTTGCCTGGATGGGTGCAGCTGCGACAACACTTAAGAAGCTCAACACCATCCAGGACAAAGCAGTCCGCTTGATTGGCACCAGATCCACCAGCTTAAACATCCACTCCCTCCACCACCAGCGTATCGTTTTTGCAGTGTGTTCTATCCACAGGATGCACTACAGCAAGTCGCCAAGGCTTCTTCAGCAGCAGCAGCTCCCAAACCCACAACCTCCATCATCTAGAAGGACGAGGGTAGCAGGTGCATGGGACCACCATCATCTCCAAGTTCCCCTCCAAGTCTTGGACACAAAACACTATTACTTCATCATTTCTGGGTCAAAATCCTGGAACTCCCTACCTAACAGCATTGTGGGAGCATCTTCACCACATAGACTGCATGGGTTCAAGAAGAAGGCACACAATCACCTTCTCAAGGATAACTGGGGATGGGCAATAAAAGCTGGCCAAATGCTGGACGCCCATATCCCAAGAGGGTGTGTGATATGTCTAAGACGCCCAATTTTCTGGTAGTACAGCATGTTTCTTATTGAAATTCCATTGAATTAAAGTGATGCAACATGAGTTGCATTAGGAAACAGTAGAGATTCCCTCATTTCTCCTGCATTTCACACTATACTGTTCTCACCTTCTTGCAAAGAGCTGTTGGTGTCAGCATGCAGACAGCAGTTCCATGCAAGAAAAGAAGGGTGTAAGAACTGTACCATGATTTGATCAGGGCTACTCGTGTGTACTGCCGACACAGTCGCATTGGTAGAGGTCCCGGCATAGGTCATCCTGTTGTTCTCTTGGCTGGAGAAAGTGGGGAATTAAATATTTTGAGGATGAACCTACACCAAAATTGGTTGGGTAAGAAAATACATCCGTCTCAGTAACAAAAATGGCATAGAATTTACAGCACAGAAACAGGCCATTCTGCCCAACTGGTCGATGCTGGCATTTATGTTTCACACGATCCTCCTTCCACCCTACTTCATCTAACCCTATCAGCATACCCTTCCATTCCCTTCTCCCCCGTGTACTTATCTAGTTTCCCCTTAAATGCATCCATGCTATCCGCCTCAACTACTCCATGTTCCACATTCTAACTCTGGGTAAAGAAGTTTCTCCTGAATTCCTCATTGGATTTATTGGAGACTATCTTATATTTACGACCCCTAGTTTTGGACTCCCCCGCAAGTGGAAACATCTTCTCTACATCTACCCTATCAAACCTCTTCATAATTTTAAAGAGCTCTATTAGGTCACCCCTAAGCCTTCTCTTTTCTAGAGAATTCATCTGCACAATAATGGACATGCCCAATACAGTAATGATTGTTTTCAGGCTTCTATCTCTATACAGAGACATGATAATATAGTGTTCACAGTACTATTTCTTTATACTAATGTTGTGATTATGTGTAGGCTGGTGTGGAGCATAAACGCTGGCATGGATCAGTTGGGCTGAATGGCCTGTTTCTGTGCTGTAGTTTTGATGTAACTCTATTTTGTTAATCTGGAGGTATCAAAATGCAAGGTATCAGAAACCTCACCTTTAACACATACCGGGGATGATTATAAATCCACATCCAAAACCTGAGCTTCTCAAAATGTGGGTGGTTCAGCAGAACTGAGTTCAAACTAAGCTTTGCAGATTCAAGCTCAGATAAGCTCTTGAGGATTTTTTTTAACTGAATATTGGAGCTGAGCCAAGTCTGCACTTTGCTATTGAGCTTGACAAAAGAATGGTGACTTTTAGAAGTTGAGATTTGAGATGGATTTACTTGAAAGTTTATGTGAAGCTGTTCACTCATGTCTGTAATGCGTGCTGATAAATATTATTCAATAATGCCGTTTGATCGTGATGTTTGGGAAATGGATTGATGTGGTTGGCTCAGAACTGCGCTCTCAAACTTGACTGAGGAGACACAGACCTGATTGAAGATACCCTAGTGACACACTGACACATAAGCAGCCAGCTCTGAGGCACAGTATTACCTGAGCCTGAGAGGAGTCCTTTCAAAAGTTGCAAACTGAGAGAAATGAAGTTCTTTGGCCTGGATTTTCTTTGGGTAGAACTCTGGTAACAGCAAACACTTACGACCGAACTGGCATCAGTGCTTTATCATCTGGTGCGTCTGCGCATTTGTACGTGTGTGTGTGTGTGCAGTAAGGTACTCTGGGTATGAACAGATTGAGCAAGAGGCTGTAATCAATTTTCAACATTTTTAATACAAATTTGTTGCTGCAGGCAATTGGGTGTTGTTGCAATGTCAGTTTTGTTTCTTTCAAAAGGGTCTGACCTGGGGAACATTACTGCAATTCTGTGCTGTGTGTTTGCATCACCTTTAAAGTGTTTTTATTTAAAGAAAATGTTAAAAATGTTCCCAATGGGTCAAAACACATGAAATGGTGAGTTATGGGCAGCGGTGCAGAATACTTGAAAAACCAGGCTTAATTCCCAACTTATGTATTCCAAAAGAACAGTTTTTGAACTCTTGGGGCTGACCAAGTGGAGTGAGATGGTCTTTTCTAACCCTGCACCCTCCAATGTGAAGAACAAAGGATCTGAAACTGCTGGGTTCCCACTCTGCCACTGGAGGGAGGGAGCTTGAAGCCTTTATCGAGCCAAAGTGTAGGTACCAAAAGCAAAATGGCCTCGCAGGGAGGAAAAGGGCTGCAGTCTGAAGGTGATCAAACCCTCTGGGATCAGTTGCCTTTGTTTCTTCTCACTTTGAGGCCTTTAGTAGGCACGCAACAGGATCCATACCTGCTCTCAGCAGACGTGGGTTCTGCTGGGCCTAATGGGTAAAATTTGCAGGGTAGCTCGCGAATGCCCCAGACATGTTTGCAAACCACTACTGGGATATGGGGGCAGCCCAAAGATTAGCCTGCCTCACCAACAGACATCAAATGGGGCAGAAACCCAGCAGATCCAGGTTCTGCCGCAAATTCCACACTCCGCCCAGGAGAAGTGCCACATTTCCAGCCTCCCCTGGGAATTTCAGGCCCAAGGTTCTTAAATCTTATATTGAACACACACACTAAAAAAAATTGATGCTCAGAGGTTCCCAAACTTGTTTTGCTGAGCCCACTATGTAGATACATGTCCGATGTACATCTCCCACTTTCTAAGAAACAGTATTTTTGCATTATTAACTTTAGTGTAGTTATAGCTGCTAACCCAGAATACTTCAGTTTTGTCACTTTGTAGCTCTTTAATTCTGCTCCGTTACACTTTTGGGTTTTAATGTGAAGTCCGATGGTATCGTTAGAACTTGCTGGCCAGGAAATTCCTCTGATCTGCTCCCACTTTGCTGGCGTTACTTTGCTGTAAGTGTAGTGGGAACCCCGTTATTTGCCTGAGTGAGGTTACCGCCGCACTTCTGGCAAAGTAATGCCAGCGAAGCGTGAAATTTCCTGGCCGTAAGCAACTTCACTGAACCGAAAATCATGGGCCTCTTCTCTCTTCGGGTTGGGGATATGAGCCGAATGCAGGATCCTCCACAGGTGAAACTAGAATGGGTCTGTGGCCAGGTCGTGTGGAGGTGGAACAGGGAGCAATGAATTGTTGGGTTGCTTTGGAGGAGGTGAAATATAAGTTTTTTTTTGTGCAAACTTCGAGGACCTATGAGTGCGGATGCCATTATTAATTTATTTCTCAATTTAAGATGGCACCAAGCAAGCAGCAACATGGAATCCCAGTATGGCAAATAAATTTCCCAGAAAGGGGCAGAGCACTAGGCAGGAAAGTAATTTTTGAGGCAGCGACAAGTTTTTAAAGGAGGGCCACTTATCTATTCCCTCTCAGCATCGGGGGGACCCAGGGGCTCATGAGGACTTCGATGCAGGGACAAAAAAACCCAGACGCACCACAGAGCTGCATAACTCGGGGCAAAGCACCTTGTAACGGATTTTTGAAGCAAGAGTTAGGGGGAGCAACACTGACTTGCTGCTATTTATTTCAATACGGCAGCCGGGACCTCAGGGCTCATGAGCACTTCCAAAAAAAAAATTATGCTGCACAGACTAAAAGGAAAACAACCTTTGTTTTTAAAACTGAAAGGCACGCATTTAAACTGAGGAATATTGGACATATCTATAAGCTGGAACTGTTTACAGGGGATGCCCAAGTTTTGGAAGGAGCTGTTGGGAATCAGCCTGAGAGTGAGGGGAATGCTACAGCACCAGCAATGATGAAGATACATAGTGTAGGCAATACCTGTTGGTGAGTGACAGCAAGCGTCCCCCTGGTGACCCCCCCCACCAAGTTTTGGAAGCTCTGCTCTACAAGAATCCATTTACATGTTGCTAGTTTGCCCAATTACTGCCTTCCAGCTGCTGCTATGTCCACACGTCCATAAAGCCATTGTACGTGGGAGATGGGGACAGACCAGGAATCTGCTCTCACGAGAGCATCCATGACACCTTTGTTTTTCCTTTCCTTACCACCAAAGGGATGGGCCAACATTCTGATTTCAACAAAAGATTAAAGAGGCCAAAATTGGAAATGCTTAAAATATTTGAACTTTCGTCCAGTTGGGACCTGTTCTGGTTCAGCATTTACCTTGCATAGCTGGTATAATTATTGAATTTCTATTGATCTGTTATTGACTTTCAGTAGATTAGGTGTCTTTATAGTGTGTGAACTTATTTGGTGTACCAGAGTATTGCGCCATGGAGTGGTAGCATTTCAATATGTGTCGATAATTCTGGGTTTCCTTAATATGGTTGTGCCTTCAATGGAGCTATTGAACAGATTCCGAGTTTTTCCACTGGGACAAGGGAGGCCACCCTTGTCCCACCTCTCAGTGCCCAGTTCAAGAGCAGCATAGAAAGATGCCAGTGCTCTCTTCGGTATACTGAGGGTGGGGGTGCAGTACATGCACCCATCAGAAAATGAGAGATTCCTTGGTTGCACTCTCGCCTCTGAGTCAGAAAGTTATGAATTCAAACCCCATTCCAGAGACTTGAGCACATAATCGAGGCATAATCCAGTGCAGTACTGAGGGAGTACTGCACTGTTGGGGGTGCCGAACTTTGGATGAGCCATTAAACCGAGGCCCTGTCTGCCCTCTCACATTGACGTGAAAGATCCCATGGCACTATTCGAAGAAGAGCACGGGAGTTCTCCAGGTGTCCTGGCCAATATTTATCCCTCAACCAACATCACTGAAACAGATTATCTGGTCATTTATCTCATTGTTGTTTGTGGGACCTTGCTTTGTGCAAGTTGGCTGCCTCTTTTGCCTGCAGTGATTACACTGCAAAAATACTTCATTGGCTCTGAAGCTCTTTGAGACATCTTAAGGTTGTGAAAGGCACTATATAAATGCAAGTTCTTTCTTTCTCTTTCTAAATGGATAAGAATCTATATGAGAATGGAATGCATTGCTCTATGCTGTCAACTGATATTTCTAACAAGCTTATTCAACATTTTTTTTTAGACAGTTTGATTAACATTCACAAAAATGAACTTTTTTTGAGCTATCAAATGCAGTCAACTGTGAGTTCTGAATTCTGTCACACTTTGTAGTCACCTTTTGAAGTTCAGTAAATGTCACTTAAATCTTTGATGTTCAATCTGTTTCAAGCAAGATCTTTTAAAATTTATAACTCCCTCAAAAGGACCAAGGAGGTATGACTGAAAAGTGTAGTGTAAACACAATAAAAACTGTGAGTAGAACATCAATCTTTCCTTACTGCCTTCAAAGACCAAAAACCCATGAACCCTCTGAGACCTTTCAGTTCTGCACCATATCACTAACTATGACAAGGTAAGCATGTTATCTTCAACCTCATCCATCACTGATATAGGCTGGATTGCAAACCTGAGAAAGATTGAATAATGATGCTATCCTCTGCATTACAAATTTGCAGAGAGGGTTCTTATGTGCTAATCAGGATTTTTGCTGCATCATAAAGAGGACTGCAAATGTTACACCCCTATTCAAAAAAGGGGAGAGGGATAAACCTGGTAACTACAGGCCAATCAGTCCAATGTCAGTGGTGGGAAAACTACTAGAAACCATTGTCAAGGACAAAATTAATTCTCATTTGGAGACACATGGGTTAATAACGGACAACCAGCATGGATTTGTTAAAAGCAAATCGTGTCAGACAAACCTGATTGAGTTCTTTGATGAAGTATCCGAGAGGGTTGATGAAGGTAGTGCAGTAGATGTTGTATATATGGACTTTCAAAAGGCATTTGATAAAGTAACACATATCAGACTTATTTGGAAAATAGAAGCACATGGGATTAAAGGGATGGTGGTAACTTGGGTACTTAATTGGCTAAGGGGTAGGAGGCAGAGAGTAGTGGTGAGTGGATGATTTTCTGACTGAAGCGAAGTATGCAGTGGGGTCCCTCGGGTCGATATTAGGACCATTGCTTTTCTTGTAATATATAAATAACTTGGACTTGGGTATGGAGAGTACAATTTTGAAGTTTGCGGATGATGCAAACTTGGCAACATGGTAAATAGTGAGGATCATAGCAGACATCAGGAAGACATAGACAGACTGGTGAAATGGGCAGACACCTGGTAGATGCAATTTAATGCGGATAAGTGTGAAGTGATGCACTTTAGAAGGAACAACATGGAGAGGCAGTATGATCTAAATGGTACCATTTTTAGGGGCGTGCAAGAGCAGAGGGACCTGGAGGTGCATATTCACAAATGTTTGAAGGTGGCAGGGCAAGTTAATAAGGCAGCTAAGGAAGCATATGGGATACTTAGCTTTGTAAATAGGGGCATTGAATACAAAAACAAGGAAGTCATGCTAAACCTTTACAAATCACAGGTTAGACCTCAGCTGGAGTATTGTGTACAGATCTGGGCACCACACTTTAGGAAGGATGTCAAGGCCTTGGAGAGGGTACAGAGGGGGTTTACCAGGATGATACCAGGGATGCGGGACTTCAGTTATGTGGAGAGATTGGAGAAGCTGGGATTGTGCTCCTTGGAGCAGAGAAGGTTAAGGGGAGACCTGATAGAGGTATTCAAAATAATGAGGGGTTTTGATAGAGCAGATAGGGAGAAACTCTTTCCGCTGGCATGTGGGCCAGTAACCAGAGGTCATAGATTTAGAACAATTGGCAAAAGAACTAGAGGGGAAATGAGGAGAATTTTTTTCAAACATAGGGTTGTTAAGATCTGAATCGCACGAGTTGAAATGGTGGTGGAAGCAGATTCCATAGGAACTTTCAAAACCAATTGGACGTGTACTTTAAGAGGACTAATTTGTATGGTTATGGGGAAAAAGCTGGGGTGCGGGACTAAATCGGACAGCTCTTTCAAAGAGCTGGCACAGGCACGATGGGCCGAATGGCCTCTTTTCTGTAAGATTCTATGATTCTATAAATTACTTACGCTAAACAGAAATACTTTCAAATTGACCAAAGGCTTCACAAAGGAAAGAGCAGCACCACTCGCTGCAATGTGACATGAGTGCGATAGTGCTGGCTGGCTTCAGATTAACAAAGCACACCCCGCAGTTTGGATAAGTGAATTTTGTTTTGTCTCCCCTGACATGAGCCATATTTAGTGTACTGATGAATTTACAGAGGCATGGATTGTTAGGATATATTTGGTGACATTAATGACACGATATTTAATGTTCATTTCACACTGTGCGTGGGTAGATCTTGGAGCTGTGGCTTTGATGGCTACTTCTGTAACATATATAATTTTGTGTCAAGTATGCTTATGTGCATTCCACTTTCGGAATTTGTCAATGAAACTGGCAACTACAAAACAAGGGAACTACAAATCGAGAATTTGAAATCAGCCAATAGCAGCTAATAGAAGGTAAACCAATGAAGTTTTCTGAGGTAATTTTGTTGACCAAATTGTAAATTACTATTTTCAAAGGAGAGATTGTTTTGGCAAAAGCAGCATATTACACGAGTGACAAATGAAGATTTACACTTGAAAAATGTGTTATTGTTTAATTTAAATTATATCTTGCAATTTATTCTGGATGGTTACAACAATTACATTTTTTTTGTGTGTTTGAGCAAGAATTCGAAAGAAGCAAAAAAAATGTCCAATGTAAGAGGTGGAAAGACAGTACCATCACTCAAATTTGAAAGGAGGTAATGAATAAAACTCCAAAATTTAAACATGTTTATTAGGTAGAACACCTCTAAATACTGTTGCAGAGATATTTGATAAAGAAGGAAAGATGAAAATTAGTTTCAACTTCAAGTTTTATATTTTGTAGCCCTCAGTATAAAAGCCCACACCGTAAACAGATGTGATGTGGAGATGCCGGTGATGGACTGGGGTGGACAAATGTAAGGACTTGCACAACACCAGGTTATAGTCCAACAGTTTTATTTTAAATCACAAGCTTTCGGAGCTTACCTCCTTCGTCAGGTGAGTGAAGGGATTCTAAAAACGCATAGCATATATAGTCAGAGAACAATGCCTGGCAGGCACGGAGTAGGTCCTGGCCCGATTCGATCTACCAAAATGCATCACCTCACATTTATCTAAATTAAACTCCATCTGCCATTCATCGGCCCACTGGCCCAATTTATCAAGATCCCGTTGCAATCCTAGATAACCTTCTTCACTGTCCACAATGCCACCAATCTTGGTGTCATCTGCAAACTTACTAACGATGCCTCCTAAATTCTCATCCAAATCATTAATATAAATAACAAATAACAGCGGACCCAGCACCGATCCCTGAGGCACACCGCTGGTCACAGGCCTCCAGTTTGAAAAACAACCCTCTACAACCACCACTGATTTATTTATTAACTGAACTGTGATATGTCGGGGGAACAAATTTACATATTTATTTATCTGAAGGGGCTAAGGAGAACAGTTTTTATTTATTTTTCCAATCAAAAAAATACTTCACTCTATTTGAGCCTGACTCTCAAAATTCTTTCGAAATCCTTTCAGTGTCACATGCATCTCTCTCCCATTCTCACACTGAGCATTTTCCGGCAACACCGTGACCTCCTTCTCATGGAGAGCAATTCCACAGGTGATCTGTTCTACACATATAAATATAAAAAATATATTGAGACTTGTCATCACACTTCAGATGTCACATTTCACACTTCAGAAGTCACACTTTGTATAAAGCAACAAATTACAAACAACACTGTTACAAAGTATATGGAAAAGGAGACAGACAGCCAGCCTAATAGCCTCTAATTGGCCTTAAGATGTTCTTAACGGTAATTCATTCGTAATTATTATACCTAGTTACTGCGATTAGGCCTTAAAAGGCAGGTCATGTTAAACGTATACCTTAAACAGAATAATGCATTGATAGGATACCGTTCGCCTTATAAAATAGCAGATGGACTGATTTAGCTTGAGCGATGCTCCATTAGATCTACTAGTGCGTGTCCACTTGACAGAAGTAGAATTTGCACTTGCCCAGACTGGTAACATGTAGTGACTTAAAAAAATTAGCTGCTAATAGACTTGTTATGTAATCTTGGTTTGGCACCTAGTTTGAAAATTTTCCAACATCAAATGTACATGGGTTTTAGGAGCGCCTAACACTGTGGGGAACATGCTTTCCCGGGTCTGCTGCAGCATGGATTTTTTTTCCCCCAACTGCTGTTGTGCCTCATGACGTGTGCTGCAGGCCCCTCCTGGATGTTCCGTGAACTGCACCTGCTGAAAACTTGCCAGCTTAGTAACACCGCCCCTGCAGTTTGAGTTGTTGGAAAGGTCAGTGGAGGATGGTTAAGTTTTTAAAAAATTGATCCTCACAAGAGCAAGTACTTCCTAATATTACTGGATCACTGATGTTGATCTATAAAATGTAGGTAAGTGAATACCCCTCTGCTCATGTGATTCAGTCATTCAGGTTCCTTCTTGCCCCATCTGTCTGTGCTTCAGTTTGCTGTCTGCACTAGATTTGAGTACTAAGTTATAAAATGATTGAAAATTTAACAAGTCGATGTATGCATTCAAATTAAATGACTAATTATTTGGGTTTTATCCCAGGTAAGAAATCCCATACTTCTAATATAAAAGCTGCTTGGTTGATGTTATGGTTACAGTGAATACTTTACGCTGAAGTTGAAGGCAGAAAGTTCCTTTCTCTGTAACCATTAGCCAGAACAGCATTATTGGCTCGGGAAACAATAAGCATTTTGCACCACTTTTACTGTTTCTTTTTGTTTGCATCCGAAGTCTCACATTCTAACCGACTTACTATTTTTATTTTTGCACCTTTCAAAAGTTGTTGATCTACCGGTGGGCCTCCTGTGCCATTGCTCTTCGTGACTCTGATGATATCGCAGGCATTTGTGAGAGATGTGGCCAGAGACAGTAAAGTGAATGGATAGTGGTGAAGTGCTTTTGATTGGCTTCTGGGCCAATTTGATTTCAAAGGATGGAAAACTGTGGGCAGTGGGCCTGTGATTTTTGGAAATGCAAGATTTGCCATCTTATTTGCAATTAGTCAGAAAATCATGTGGATTACCACATGGGTCGTTTGATGGAACGTAAATATATATTGCAAGTGACCTTGTTAAAACGTTATTGGCCATGAGTTTCAGCAGGTGTTCTCTCAATCTCCCATCAGAACTTCAATAGAAGACTGCTGAAATCCCCGGAGAATCAGCATAAATGGACGTCTTTAGCCATTTATGCTGTTTTTTGAGGGTTTCCACTGATCTGCCCAAGTTATGGCAGGAGATCGGGAGACACTGCTGTGCAAAATCAGGGCCAGTGGGTTCTGATGCGGCTGCAACCCGCAATAGACTTTTCGCACATTCCATTCATTCCTGGTTCAATGCGCCCTCAACCTGATTGATTTATTTCTGATCAAAAATCAAGCAGCCTTCTTCCTGCAACCCTCGTGAACAACCTAATCCCTTCAAACAGACACTGTAGCAGTCACCTCCATTTTGCACGTGGAGTTTTAAAATCTGCTATCTCAGACTAAGTGAAACCATTGACAATAAATCCCACTCACATAAGAAGCTCACTTAGTGGAGAATCACAGGTTTAGACCCATGTTCTATTATTCTGTGGAGTAGTGTGGTATGGAGCACTGTGGTGTAGAGCAATGCTGAAAGTGGCCCTTGTTTGAAGAGATAGTAAAATTACATTAAATGAAGAAAACATACTTGTGGCTGTTGCACAACTACATTTAAATGTAAGTTGACATGGTAATTATTTGGGAGGTCATCTATGAAGAGCTTTCACAGTTGGCTGGCTGAGCTGAGAATGTAGGGTTTTACGATGTGCTTACTCTCTCGACCAGTTGGATTGCTGATTAATTATTCTGTGATGTGCTAATGGCTTTTAACTTGTAGTTAAAAATCAATTACACATATTGAACTACTGTGGATATGGAAAGCCTTTCCTTTTATATTTTTAACACATTATAATATGATTTAAATCATTCCGTGTTTCAAACTGTGGCAGTAACCTCCATTTTGAGCATGGGGGTTAAACACACCACTATTCTGATCTCTGCTTCATCATCCGATGCTTCTGAGAGGCAGCACTGGCTCGTAATGAGCATGCACTTCCTGACTGCCATATCGGAGGCTTAGGAGGGTGTTTAGCCCCTGAAAAAATGGGAGCTGCGTGATCGAATTTCTAGGCCTGTGCTTCAACTTATTGACAGCATAGCAAATGGTTCAAAGTAGTTAATTTCTGAACACGAGCTTCCTGTTGTCTGGAGAAGGTTCATAGAGATTGTTTCTGTGAAAACTGCATTCTTGGTTAATACAGGAAGGCTGAGAGCTCAGCCTGGTAGTGGTTAGAACAAAATGGCAGCCACAGAATCCAACATATTTCCATTTGTTGGCAGCGGCGCTTTGCCTGCAGAGGCAGAGGGCAAAACTGCCTCACGTGGTGGTGCGTTGTGCCTCTGGAGGCATGTACACCACCTCATTTATATTACAGCACTATCTCTAAGGTCGGGACTGCAACATATATGGGGTATGAGGTATAGGTAGTCACTGAAAGACGACTGCAGAAAGTACTTAATTTGTATTGCTGTTCTAAATTTAAAAAAAAAGGCTACCCTGTAAATGATATTTTCTTTTCCATTTAAAATCAAAATCGACCAGTAAGAGTTAAAAGAAAGACAGCTCTGATAATGCGACAAGAAAATGCTTAAGCAATACGCATTAAACCCCTGGGGTGCCGTGAAGTAGCAGCCAAATGATTTGCGTTATGAGTGAATAAAAGAGCCACTAGCCAAAGCAGGCTCAGAACTGCTGACTGTGGATCCCGGCAGCCAGTTTTCAGTAATGCACTTGGTTATTTAGCAGGCACACTGAGGAAATAAAAGTGTTCCCTGAAGCCTCACTTCCACAGTCAGCCTTGGTGCAGATTCAGTCTGAATAAACTGCTAATCTGAATTTAAATGCACTAGGTAAACAGAATGGATCAACAGAAATTAACTGCAACCAGTCTCAATTAAATTCAATTAAGCTTAATTTTATATAATAAATGCTGGGAGCCCCCCAGCCGATAACGAATGTCCATTCCCAATGTAACAAATCCTTCAATGTTCTTATTTAGGTTGAAGCTTGTGGCAGAGTGATGAGGCGTGGATGGAACGCCAGATCATTTGCTGCTGTATAAACATTCCTCTCAGTGCCTCCACCGCCCATTTTATTCCAGTCATGGGTTTCATATCAGGATGAATCTGGTTGAGGGCTCTAAACAGGCACTTGACAAAGTGAGATTGAATTGCCACCAGTTCCGTTTCATGCAAGACAATCTTGCGTTGTTGCTGACCAAAACTGGATGCAAAATTTTCCAACGATCATCGCTTTGCCTTCAGTGCCTTCACGCTGGCCAACTGGGAGTGACCTCTATTTAACATGTAGGGCTCCAATTGCTCCACTGCTGAGTGGCTTGGTTTAAAAGGGCTTTCACCTCCCAAGTACCTTTGGCACTAGTTGGAAGAGCAGCAGCACACAAAAGCAAGTTCTTGAAAGGAAAGATAAGGATATGCGTTTCACAAACTCAGAATGTCCCTAAGCACTTTACAGCCAATGAAGTACTTTTGAAGTGTAGTCACCATTGTAATGTAGGGAAATGGGGCAGCCAATTTGCGCATGGCAAGGTCCCACAAACAACAATGAGATACATGATACAGATAATCTGTTTTGGTGATGTCAGTTGAGGGATAAATGTTGCCCAATAAACCCTGAGAACTCCCCTGCTCTTCTTCGAAATAGTGCCATTGGATCTTTTACATCTACCTAAGAGGACAAATGGGGCCTCGGTTTAACGTCTCATCCAAAAGTCGGCACCTCTTGTCAGTTCAGCATTCCCTCAGAACTGAGGCGCTGAACTGAAGTGTCAGCCTGGATTATGTGCTCAAGCCTCTGGAGTGGGGCTTGAACACACAACCTTCTGACTCAGAGGCAAGAATGCTACCACTGAGCCAAGGCTGTCACCTAATCACTATATAAATGTTTAGCTGATACTATGGGCACATGAAGCTCAATTAGAAAATAAGACATTGAATCCAAGCCGTCTCCAGCTACAGCTGATTTTCCTTCCAGATAGGCTATCAGAGCAGGATGGAAAAGGTGATACTAAATGTTTAATTACTGTACCTTTTCAAGTTAATTTCAATAAACTAACAGTTTCTAATCTCCAGGTGATTGTAGCACTAGTTGACAGAAGCAATCTCCGAGAAAAGGCAGTCATTTTTAACACAGTATATTAAAACAATTAGACAGTACGACAGGGATATTAAAACAATTGGATACTACTACAGGTTGTTAAATCTCTTAAGGGCCTCGCCCCTCCCTATCTCTGTAACTTCCTCCAGCTCTACAACCCCTCCAGAACTCTGCGTTCCTCCGACTCTGGTCTCTTGCCCTCTTCCTGTCACCCCACCATTAGTGGCCGTGCCTTCAGCCGCTTGGGCCACGTGCTCTTGAATTCTCTCCCTAAACCCTTCTGCCTCTCCAGCTCCCTCTCCTTTTTTAAGACCTTCCTTAAAATCTACCTCTTTGACCAAGCTTATGGTTACCTTCCTAATATCGCCATATTTGGATCAATATTCATTTTTGTTTGCTTACACCTCTGTGAAGCGCCTTGGGATGTGTTTCTATATTACAGAGGTGCTACATAAAATGTTGTAGGAGCAGCAGCAACATGTGGAGCCTGATTAGACCTGGTTTACCTGCATATACTATACATCACGTGTACATGTGGCAAGCATAGTAATAGGAATATCTATCCCAATTACCTGCATCCATGATGTTAAGTATTTTCCACACTGTTACAGAGACCATGCAGGAAGTATGGCACCTGCCAAAGTTCAAGGGTTGATTGTGATCTTCTGGAAACCTCATATTGCAATTGGATCCTGATCCTGAAATAAATCGTACTCCCTCGTGTAGATCAAAATACTCAGGACAGAGAATCAGCTTGGGTAGCACTCTTAGTCAAAAGACTGTGGGTTCAAGCTCTACTCCATTAATTGAGTGCATAATCTTGGCTGACACTCAGAGGTGTATTCCCTCAAATAACGTACTAAATTGTGGCTCTATTTGCCTGTTTCAGTGATGCAGATGGATATTAAAGATCAAAAAAGAGCAGCGAGTTTTCCTGGTGTCCTGACCAACAGTTTTCCCTCAATCAGAAATTGCTGTTTGTGGGATCTTGTGTACAAAACAGCGCGTGCATTTTGAAATAATCCATTGCGCATAAAGGGTCAAGAGGTGTGATGAGGCGCCATGTAAGTGCAAGCCTTTTTAAAAAAAAAATTTGTACTGGACCATTCCAGATACACCTTCTTCGATAAAGAAACTTAGATCTTGCTCAAATGTTTCTTGAAATAGAGAATAAACAATATTTGCAACAAATCCAGTTACATCCAAACCTGAAATAAGCCTGTTTTCCAAAATCAAACTGTATAGTGTCCTGGTCTGACTGCACCTTGAGTATTGTGTCCGGTTCTGGTTGCCAAGAAACAAGAGAGTTTTTCAAGTGCTGAAGGCATTGCAGAGAAGAGCAATGAGGTTTATCCCTAGTGTTGGTGGGGGGGGGCGGTCTGAGCTTTGAGGAAAGACTGGAGAGAATTCAGCTTTTCAAGCTGGAAAGGAGGCATCTGAGAGGTGATGTTGTAGAGGTATATAAGATAGCCAATGGTGTGGAACAGGTTAAACCAGAAAACTGCTTTAAATTAAACAGTGGGAGTATAACAAGGGGGCACAGGTTCATATCGGTAAACGGTAATGTTAGGACTGCAATCGGAAAGTTCACGCAGTGATCAACACTTGGTATGGACTTCCAGGCAGAATAGTGGAGGGAAAAAAGCCCTGAAATCATTTAAGAAACAATTAGATGCAGCAATGGTGAGGGCGGGGGTGGAGGGGGGGGGGGGGTGGGGAGGAGAGTGTAGGGTTATTCTGATTGGATGAATTAAGATGGGTCAAATGGCCAACCTCATCTGTCAGTACCTTGTATTCCTATTTCTTCCTGGCCTGAGTCTTTGTTTTGCATTGTGGGAGCTTTGCTAACATGCTATTCATTAAACTTTAGCGGAAAAAATTGTATATCAGCAAGTGATTTCGAAAATAAGATGCAAATGACTATCCTGCAGGCATTGAAACCTACATAATGTGCTTACTCTGGTAATGCTTCAAAAAGAAACCAATGTTGTTAATGTGGAAGTCAATTTGTTTAGATTAGTTCAGACTCAATGCCTTAAAAGGTCAGATTATCCGAATCTGAAGTCACGTAAATGAAACACCGATGCTTGAGCAGCACCAGCCTTCCTTGTCCACCAGAGAGATTTGACGCCTTCACCGAACCACCAGGCTTTCAGTGGCACAATTCGGAGGCAGCCAGATAGTTGGACATATACCCCACTGAACTACAAAAGCAGTATTCCTCAGGAACTTCCAGAGAGCCTGAGGTAGACTCCAGAGCATCCATTAAGAAATGTATCTTATTTGTTTTTTAATTGGGATGCCTTTAGGCCTAATGTGACAGCACCATCTCATTCTTGTGTGACTGACTGACCAGAAGTATCTCCATCTGACAGACTTGAGAGTACATACTTGGCAAATGGATCCTCCTGTTCAAATTCTTTTGGGGAAAAAATGGTCTTTGCCTCATTATGCTTTGCAGACAGAAGAAAGACATTATTTAAGCTGTTAGACAAAAAGAAAAATCTGCAAGCTGTTCCTAATTTTAGATTGATTTATTTTGTGATGTAGTTCCTGCAGCAATAGAGAAATTCCTACAGAAGTTGTCAATGGCACAGCTAAGTCTGTTTTAAGTCTTTCCTTCCTAAGTGACCCAAGGATGTAAGTCTGATTTCCCTTGCAGATGGGCCTTCCAGTACCTGTGGCCATCAAGTGACAGGAGCAGTGTCCCATAAAAAGCAACCTTCTCTCCAAACAACAAAACTTACTTTTGTACAGTGCCTTTAACATAGGAAACACCCTAAGGCACCTGACAGAAAAGGTTATAGTTAAATAAATAAGAGGTACAGGTGCTAACCATGGTGGGAGAGTTAGAAACGTGAAGATGTTTTAAGAATGTTTTTAAAAGTGGAGACAAAAGTAGAGAGCTGGAGGGGTTTAGGGAGATTAAGACCAAGATCGCTGATTGGTCTTTAATCAATAGTGGTGCAAAAAGAGGAGGACGCATAGATGACCAGAGTTGGAGGATTGAAAGGTGTGGGAGCGGATGCAAGTCTGGCGAAGGTTATGAGCAAAGGCCATGAATTTACTTGAGCTTTCTGCCAAACTCCCACCATAACTCCAGCAGAACCCAGCAGAAAAAGGCCAGGTCTGCACCAAGTCTGGGAATTCTCAGTTGGCCTGGTAAGGGGTATGGCCTCTGTGGTCTTTTCAATGCCAATGACACTGGGGGGGGGGGAACGGGGTGGGGAGCCGAGGCGGATCCAGGGCAGAGTTGGGAGTTCCTGCTTCTCTGGATTTTCTGGCTGTGAGAGGCAGGTGGCCACTGGAGATGCACCTGTAGTTACATGGACATCCACCGACCCCGTGAAATTAGGTCCCCTCCTGCTGACCCTGCGAACTCCAGCGGGTCAGCCCCAACAAGCGATCCTTGGGACCATATGGGAGTATGGGTGTGCATTTTTGAAGGCAAATTCCTGACTATATCAGTGCAACAATCAGTTTTGTATTCTCTGCATATGTACCTATGCAATTTAGAATACATTGATGATCCATAGGACTGAAATCTAAACTGACCATTGCTCATAGGCCTTTATAATGTCACTGTATCTTCCTAGACATTTTAAAGCAGCTGAAAATAATCCACGTTAATGCTGTACACTGCCATGTGCAATTTTAGACATGTAATTTTCCATAGGACCTCAGAATTGACTGAGAGGTGGCTAGCCTTGTGATTGTGAATGCTGCAATCTTCACTGTACTTTTGAGGCTAGGTACATGATGTATGTGTTCCTAGCCCGCTCCCTGGCTGCTCATTCATTTCAGTGAGGCAACTAGGGTGCTATCTGATGCAGCCCTTCAAAAGACGGATCATCTTTCAGTGCTTAGCATCAATAATATGGAGAAGAAGCGGCCCTCAGTTGGGAAGCCAGTCAACATGTGATACATTTTTAACATTTTCAAAAAAAAATCCTAAATCTTTTTTCAGATACTTTTAATAGCTTCAGTATTTAAAATTACAAAGCAAAAGGTTACTACTCAAACATTATTTTGTAGAATTGTGTTCATTTTTATTGTATTAGAAAATGTAGTGGCCATGTATGAGGCATTTACATCATCCCATTAGTGTGATGAAACTGAAAATGAACAGAGAGTGCTTAAAATACTCATTGATTATTTCCTTGAAACATTCAGTAGAGAAGACAACAGCAACATGCTCTGCATTAATTATTATTTAGCGTATGCTGAATCGGTGTATAATTCCAGCCATTTTAGGGAATTGTCATAACCAGTATGCAAAGCGCGTAGGCCAACAGAAAGTTTAGTCAGTAGACGTGATTCAACAATGTGGGACGTGGTTTGTATTTATCCACAAGGACGTTTGTTGTCGGCACAGAAACCCCATAGTTGAACATTTGAGGTGCATTATCCTTGTCCAGTTCGAAATAATAACAACAAATGAATCGCAGGTTGCTAAGAGAGACCAGAGATGAGATTTGTTAAGTGCTAACAGTAGTACCACGAGATTGGAAATAAACTAAGATAGTATCCAAGATAAAGAAAATGCCAAATGGAATTTGGAGAACTGCAGAGCCATCAGTTTTACATTTATATTTGGAAAGATAATGGAAATGATTATTGGGAACAAGCTGAAAGACTACCTGTATGAGAATAATCTAGTAAATAAAAAACAACCTTGTTTTTGAAGGGGAAAATGATATGATGTGGTGCACCTAGATTTCCAAAAAGCCTTTGATAAAGTTGCTGATGAGAGGCTGCTGCTGAAACTGAAAGCAGAAGGAATTTATAGTAAAACCGGAGGATGGATAAGGATTTTGGCTGATGGAAGGAAAACAGTGGGTGCTTGCTAGAGGAGTGGTGAGGGAGATGTACTGAGTGGAGTGCCCCAGGGATCAGTGCTGGTGCACATACTGTTCCTGATCTACATTAATGACTTGGATTCAGAAACCCAATGCAAACTGGTCAAACTCACAGATGTTACTAAATGGAGAGGAAGCACTCAAGTTGGAGGAAGCAGCCAGGGACCCACAAAAGGAGGTTGATAAAAGTTAGATAAAAAGGCAGATTAGTGGCGGATGGAATTCAATAGTTACTGCAAGGTACTGTGCATTGGGAGGAAAAATGGGTGTCATTGTTATACTGTGAAGAGTATGGAAATAGTGAAAGTGTGAAATGGAAAGATATCTGGGGGTAATAGTAAATTCAGCACAAAAATGCCAAATCTCTGTGGAACAGCAACAAATAGTCTTATTGCTAAATTCAGAGACGTTATGGTAAACTGTACAGTGCCCTGATCAGACCTCACCGTGAGTACTGTGTTCAGTTTAGGCCACCAGGAGCTAAGAGAACCATTCAAGTCATGGAGGTGATGCGGAGAAGCTGAACTCCAGCATCAAATCATTTGGTTTCCAGGAAAAACCGGAGAAATTCTTTAGCATTGAAAGGAGGTGACAGCAGGGGACATTGTAGAGGTATACAATATATTAAACAGCACTTATAAGGTTAATCTGGTGTACTACATCAAGGTATAGTTGGATACTAGAGCAAGGGGATATAGTGAAAATTCAGGACAAATTTCAAGAAGCATTTCCAATGCAAAGAGTGAGCAACACTTAGAATGGTCTTCCACATAGCATAAGCAAAAACTTTGAACACATTTAAGAGGCAGTTCTTTGGGATGATTGGGTGGGTGGGGGGGTAAGTTTGCTCTGTTTCTGGATGATGAGCTATGATTGACTGTATTGGCTCCCTCATTTGTACCTACCTTGTGATTTTGGGCTCCACGCAATCAATTGACGACTTTCTTGGTGGGGAGTTAAAATTCAACAACTTCACCATTGAAACATAAATAAGTAACGCACACCTACCCTTTACATGTCCTTGTTGTACAGTACTAGATATTCTAAATAATAGAAGATGGAGCGATTCTTCACAGAAATGTGAGAATTCAGTAACCTGCTCTTCATCTGCTAATTTGAAAAACAAGCGAGGTTTTGTGAATAGTCAGGCCTCCATCTTTTATCTGTTTGTCACATGAATACACAGCTGTCTGCAGAACAATAGAAAGCTGAAGATCCTGTCAGGGAGCGTGGTGGCAAAGATAACTAAACACTGATTCATAATCTTTCCTTTCACATTTACATTCAAGGCAATCTTTTACAACAGAGGCAATAAACTGGAAAAATGTACTAGTCTGACTCTTAAAGGGAAATATTTAAAGAACAAAAAAGGAACAACTCAGCGCTGGTCAGATCAGATTGTGGCATCACTGGACATGTACAGAACTTCCAACATCTGTGATGACAGATTGTGTACAGATGCCTGGCTCTCACTGTGTTCTGTTTTATTCCCATTGAGCACTGTTGCAGCTATGGGTAGTTCAAAAGGAAACAGGGTCATTAACTAAAATCTATAAACTAATCAACAGTTTTTTTCATGAGTTTCTAATAAGTTTATAGAGCTTAGACCTGAACGAGAAGGAGGTTTATTTCAACTTGATGGAGTCAGTAGTAAAAAGGTTACAGAGATTCTCTTTACCCTATTACACTTCAATCTTCTGTATTTGCATCATCAGCACTGGGGCAGAGATCAGGATTGAAGTTTTAGAATAAAATGTATTTCTCCGGAGAGTTGTATGGTGTGTGAGGTGAAAGACTGCCAAGTAGTCTGGGATTTATTTCTCGCTTGACTAATGACCCAACTGAGCAGCAAGAATTCCTTACACAAGGTTGTATTTATTTCCTGTACAATTGTCGAAGGATAAATATTTTTGAAGAAAGAAAAATGGCTGTCGTTGTGCTAAATAATTCCCATTCATCTTGTGAAGCTAATTTGACATCTGTTGCTCATACGTTATTGAAAGCATTGTGTCACAGGAGGTGGTCATGGAGGAACATTTTACGGGATAGCCAAAGATGGGACAACGGGGGAATCTAAACAATTTTGATCTCTTTATACATTTGAAATTTAGTGGGGGTGTGGGGGGGGGGAGTTTTGCTGTTTACGATCTGTAACAATATCGTAAATGTGCATATAGTGAATACGTTTACAATTTTCCTACAAATAGGAATCTGAGTAATCGTCCCCGTGGCCTTTTGTTCATAAATCTTATAACCCAGATAGAGACCTGGACAGGTATTTACAGATCACACGTGGTTGTGGACTTGATAAGTTGATCCTGGAGGTATTTATGGAGATCTGTGTAAGACATGGAGAATGGTCTCTGTGACCTGCTGACATGGGTCCCTAATTTCCTAAATGACTTCACAATATTATGAGAGAGGAACCTAAATATTAAGATCCTTTTAGAGGGCTGGAGAACACCAGTCGTTTAGGGAGACACATGCCAAGCAAATACAACCAGAAAGAACACATGGCATGTTCTAGACACCCATGAGGCTTAAACTCACTGACTTTTCCCATCGGATGAGTGCTGAAGGTGGAAGGAGGAAAATTGGACTTATTCCACCTGATATTATGCTGTCCATAATTGAAGCACTTGCCTGTCTGTGCAGTGTAGCAGAATGCCCAGGTATCTAACGGCCCAGATGTGGCTGATGTTCCTTATGTTTCTCAAATTGTCAGATACTGCTGTGATGTTTGTGCAACGGGAGAATAGGTGTTTTTATTCGAATTGGCAGTATGTGAGATGCCTTCAGCAGAATTCAGAGGAATTTTTTTCTCCTTTCGTCAGCATGAAGTCTTTTTTTCAGGGAAAGGATTAATTCATCCTGGGATCTGTGTGTTCACCTTACCTAGCTTATCCTCCCAACCCTCACCGCCAACAACTTGGAACAACTTGTGGTACTCCCTATCGAGCCAAGAACATAAAGTCATAGGTCTTAACAAGCCATTTTTTCCCTTTAGTGTTTCAACTCATCCAGCCTAGCATCCAACTGCATCTTGAACTTCCAGAATGTCTTTGATTCCACTAGCTTACCTGGTACATCACACCAAACATTAATCACCCTTTGAGTAAATATATGTAGGTGTGTGGACCCCATAACTATCCTAACGCCTTAGCCTGGAGTTTCTACGGGGGTTCTCCTGATTGTCCACCGTAACATCAGCGGAAACCCTGGAGAAATGGGGCTCAATTTTAAAATGAAAGTCGGGGGGGGGGGCGGGGGGGGCAAAGAAAATCGGAGAAATCCGAAGCGGGCAGGATTCCCGGCTCCAACCCGCTGAAGAACGCGCTCAACCCAGAGTCATCTGGGTGCGTGCGCCATTCCCGGAAGTCCCGCCAGCAATTAAAGCCGGCGGGACGATATTTACACAAGCTAATGTACCTCATTAAGGTACTTAAGGTAGTTTATTTTTGGCATACTGAATAGTTTAAAAGATTTTGACCTTACCTGGGCAGCTTTCCCACGGCTTCCAATTCACATTTCCTATTGTAAAAAAAAATAAACATACCTTACAAATGATGTCTCCTGCACCCCCCCATGTCCGATGTCTATCCCCCCCCCCCCCCCACCCACCACCATGTCCGATGTCTTATGCACAGCCCCCCACTTCGATCTTTGTCTCCCCTCCGCCCCACTCTCTCGCAACGGCTGATGAGGTGTCTCTCTCTTTCTCTCTTTTTCCTCCCCGCTTCAGATGTGCAGCTCCTGATGGCAGCCAGTTTGTCAATCAGGCCAGGCACGAAACCTAGAAGAGGCTTTAATTGGCCTCATGAGGGCAACCCGCCTACTTCCCTTACGGGATTGGCGCCTGGAAAAAAAATTGAACCCATGGTCTCAGTGGGCATTTAGGCCATTTCTCTGGGGTTTCTGCCAATCTTCTGTTGAAGTTATGACGAGCGATTGAGAGAATTCCAGTGGAAATTCCAGGCACAATGATTATATTGTGTCCGAAATGAACACTTCTGCAAGTTCTGTGTGTTTTGATGTTTTGATGTAAATAAATGATCAAGAAGGAAAATAATTTAATAAAATGCTTCATATTCATAAAATAATCAGTATAATAGCTAATTAATAATATTCTCCAGAATTCAGAAAGTCATGCTTGATTATTTATACATGTTTGAGGGGTGCTTCTAATAAATATGCTATTCTATTAATGGAGCTTTGGGGCAACTTTAGCCTTAAATAATCATCTGGGAATTTAAGAGAGACCACCTATAATCACTACTTTTTTATTGAAACTTGTCTCTATTGTGTTCGTTCATATTTTATGAAGCTATTGTACATTCATATGTATATTTTATGAAGCCATGGTATGATTAAGAGTACGTTCACATAGATATTTTATGAGTTCATTGTACATTTAGATACACAATTGTACACATTTTATGAGAGTGTACATTTCCATACTTAGTTCCTGAAGTCGCGACGTATCGTGACTGCACAGTACCTGCTGAGGGAGTGTATCACCTCTATTATTTGCAAACTAACTGGCCATATCTGGGTCATCTCAGGATCAGGATCCTGTTTGGATATCTCTCCTCGTTATCAATAATGCTGCTTCCTTATCTGCTGTGCATTAAAAATTGCTGCATGGTTTATAGGTAGCTAGGACCAGTGAAAACGGGCCAGCTTTACTAAAGGTGCACTTATTTCACTGATTTGTGGTCTGACTAAAGAGTTAAGTGAGCTGCTACTGGTATATAAGAGAAGGGAAAGGAATGCTGTGCATGGGATGTAATTAATACATGATTGACCTATTCTTACTGAAAAAACTACTGGCCCATCCATACTGCTGTGGAACCTTCGCTATCAAAAGGCCATCCCATCCAAAGCAACCTCTCCCAAGTATAAATCCCTGTTTTAGTACAGCTCTCTTGATTCTTGCTGACAGTCCTTTCAGGCTTCTCAACCTCAGCCTGTGATCACACTTCTGTCAGATTGACACATACAGGCAGCCTGCTTCTAATGATCTTTTTTGTCTAGTTTTTCAAATGTCTCTTTCTCATGGTGTCGATGCCAGCCTACTGCACGTCTTGGGTTTGAGTGCTTTGATCACTTCTATCAACAGCATCATTCAGAAGGGAGTATGTGGGCAGGCAGGCAATGTTTCCTTGAAGAGGGCTGTGATAAAAGACACTTGAAGTTATTACCTGAAGCACTGACACATTCCAGTTGCTAATTCACTTACCTGCATTGTGTCCCGTCCCCCCCCCCACAACCCCCTTTGCAGACACCATAACAATTTTTTTCCCTGTTAACCTTGTGAGTACTGAGTGATATTTGTTGAATGGATCGAAATGAGGTAATAACAAATAAGGTAGTGTTCTAAAACCTATAATAAATGGTTGCCCTTGAGTTCTTACGGCTATTGGATTATACACTGGTACTGCTTTCGTTCTATTTTTATACTACTGCCTCCATATGATGCCTCTGTGTTACCAGATTACAGGAGGATGATGGTAGAGAGACCTTTGACCTTTATTTACTGATCCACTTTACAGGCATGCATGACCGTACAATCTTTTTGTTGTAAACAATTTTACAACACCAAGTTATAGTCCAACGATTTTATTTTTAATCCCACAAGCTTTCAGGGGCTTTCCCCTTCCTCAGGCGGTGTGGAAGGGGAAAGCCCCCGAAAGCTTGTGGGATTAAAAATAAAATCGTTGGACTATAACTTGGTGTTGTAAAATTGTTTACAATTGTTAACCCCAGTCCATCACCGGCATCTCCACAATCTTTTTGTTGCTATTGGTACTCGCTTGAGGAGAAAGAAAATACATTTAAATCAATGATGGCCTTTGAGATATTAAAATGTTTCCTGTTCTCTCCTGGGGTAAGAACACCCTCTGGTCGCTGTTCATAATGACATTGTAAAGGGGTTTGTGAAGATTTCCTCCATTTGGGATTTCTAGTGAAATTGTAAATATTTTGTAAGAGAACACGTTTACTACAGTTTCACTCGAAATATCGAACAGAGAAACTCTCCAACACATTCACCATGTCATCACAAAGTGACCAGAGGAATTAATGCCCTCTGACATCCATACACATGCAGTTTCTAGCAGTGATCACCACATAGCAATCAGCAATAGGAACTTTCTCAGCCATGATGTCATCACGCTGCACATATCATCCACACATAAATAAACTAAGAAAAGATAACAAGTTCAGATTTTTGTCAGCTGGCCGGGATTCAGAAGATGTCAGTGAATTGTTGCTGCAGAAGTTCTTTCCGTTTACTGAGGCTCTCCCCCGGAGCTCTGTATCTGGCTTTTCCTGAGGTGCTCAGTGAAGTAGGGTAATGCGATGCAAAGCAAGCCGGCTGCACAGTAGTGGGCTCAGTATTTACATGTTCTCCAGAGGAATTAGTTGGGGCCAAGTACGTCGTTTTTTTTTCAGGTTTTGCCAAGTATTAGCAAATGTAGTGCGCCACAGAGGATGTGGGTGCTGCGTCCACAATCTCCTGATCTCAGCTGGGGCCTCAGGTGAAACAATGGAACAAAAGTCAGATGTTTTGCTACAGGGGCGGAGGGCAATTGGATGGGGACCACAAGTCTCCTCGCCACAGATGTAGGAAGCTGCACCAGATGTATGCAGTTGCACACATTTTGTTTTGTAAGGGCAACAGAACTGCTACCGGACCAGGCCTACTGTAAACGCAACAACAAAGCTCCTTGATTAACCTAAACAACTTGTCCAATCAAAAATCCGTTTGTGTTATCTTGGTATCAGCAGGGAAATTGAGTGGAGAGATTCAGAGGGTTGTTTGTTCTTAGGCTGGTGACATGATTTTGTTTTTATATGTGTGGGGGTTTTATCCCTGTCAGAGATGAGCACCAGTGGGTGGAGGTCGGATTGACTGGAATCAGATGCTTGGGCATCCATTCACTTGGGGAGTAATGTGCAGCACACTACAGGAGCTAAGGAAGTGAAATAATTTTTTTTTGAAATAAGGGAAAGTGAACCTAAACTGGCTCCACATCCCATTAATTCAGGGATTTCCTAGATAAAGTACTTGTGTATTGTAACCTACGCATCATCTAGTTTTACTGCGCTATTAAAGACAAGTTATTTGATATTCTGCAACCTTGCATATAATATGAACTGTTTATAGCTCCCTGGTTAATAGAGAAAGTGTACTGCATACTCCTTGTTCAACAGGCTGATGTTTTTGTATGGTTCCCAAAGTCAATATTGTAGAGAGCATCTTTAGTTTGCCAATTAAGTAGAATTTGCCATAAGTTGCAATCATTTGGCATGGGAGCTCATCTTCAGGGTGGGAATTATTTATAGATCATTTATTCAGATTATTGGATTAGACTAGCTTGAAGGTAGGTTTTTAAAATGTAGAACTCATTATTTTTTAAGGCAATCTCTTTCTTGGCAATATAACTTGCTGCATTATTGGAAATCAAAAAAATTTCTGAGGCTTTTCTTAATTAGGTGTTGACTGGTTAGATCAGCTATGATCTAATTGAATGGCGGAACAGGCTCGAGGGGCTGAATGGCCTATTTCTGTCCTATGTTCCAACGACCGATGAATTGAGTTCTATTATTCAATCACACGTGAAAATGGCTTGATGAAGGGTGTTTTATTGGTTTTTAGTATGAATATAAAGAAAGGGGCATTGCCTCTAATCTCTGTTGTGCTGCATTTTCCAAATCCCCCCTCATTTGCTGAAGGCACTGATTCACAAGTGCTGGGCAATCTCTGGTACCTCACCCAAGTGGCCTTTCTTAACGGATCAGCAAGACAATGTCAACAGACTATTTTACCATGAAGGGCATCACAACCAAACCCTGTTCCTTTCTCACATGATGTTCACACATGCACACGTTCTAGCAAGGGATCATTGAGATTAGGAGCAGGAACCTAGTCCAAAGCACTGGGGCAAATTGTAGCACCCCCAGCTGAGATCAGCTAACTCATGCACAGACTAAGATTTTGTTCTGGTGGTGGTATGTTGAAATTGTTCTAATGAGCATGCATTCGATACACATTTCTCCAAAGTGAAGCAGAAATAGGAGAGGCAAGGATGACCTTTGCAGCATCTCCTTTTTGTACCAGCGCTGATATTTCAATTTTGCAGAACAGTAAAGCTAACAGACTCAGATCAGTTATTGCAAAGGAAGATGGGGGAGAGGGGTCGGAGAAAACAAAGAGATGGACTTGGTGATTGATGGGTGTAATAATTAATACCCTGGGTCTTACCCCCACTTCCAAATATGTAATTCGTGTAGCAATAAAGGGGCTAAAACCCATGAATTAAAACAGCAGATATAATCAGATATAGATGAGCTCATTGGACAGATACGATATGGTCTTGAAGGCTGATACAGATGAATCTTTACATGACTGATGCTATTGAACTGTTTTTTCACATTGAGATCTGGCTTTGAATCCAGCACTAACTAAGATGAAAGTCTCTGGTGTTTGCAAGGGTCCTAAATACAATGAGTTTGGGCAGTCTGTAATGGGCTTGAGTGCTGCACTAGTGCAGTAAGGGGTGTCATCTCAGATTGTGGTTAAGACCCATTTGAGGAGGATTTCCTCTGTTTGCTATTTGTAGACAAATCGTAAATTTGTGGCCAGGGATTTGTTGCTCTCGCCAGCTTGCGATGTCCCTCCAATTCACTATAATGGGCAGAAAACTGTGGGTAGGTGAGGACAGAAGCCAAAAACTCTGCGTGTTCTCTATACATGGAGTACTCTCCACTTGCTTGGATGAGTGAAACTCCAACAACACTCAAGAAGCTCGACACCATCCAGGACAAAGCAGCCCACTTGATTGGTACCCCATCCACCACCTTAAACATTCACTCCCTTCACCACCGGCGCACCGTGGCTGCAGTGTGTACTATCCACAGGATGCACTGCAGCAACTCGCCAAGATTTATTTGACAGCACCTCCCAAATCCGTGACCTCTGCCATCTAGAAGGACAACGGTAGCAGGCACATGGGAACAACACCACCTGCACGTTCCCCTCCAAGTCACACATCATCCCAACTTGGAAATATATCGTCGTTCCTTCATCATCGCTGGGTCATAATCCTGGAACTCCCTACCTAACAGCACTGTGGGAGAACCTTCACCACACAGACTGCAGCGGTTCAAGAAGGCGGCTCACCACCACCTTCTCAAGGGCAATTAGGGATGGGCAATAAATGCTGGCCTTCCCAGTGACGTCCACAACCCATGAACGAATTTTAAAAAAATACATGTGTTTACAATTTTGGTACAAGTAGCAAACAATAGAAATTTCCCCCCATTGTTAGTGAACAATAGAGATCTTTATTATGCTCTCAACCAAAGCTGGGAGGACTTGATGCTGAAACTGGTGTCAAAAGTGGAAAAGTGTTTCATTCCATGCCACTGACATCATTTTGTGAAATGGTTTGGATAACTCCAAACATACACCACTGGAATATTGAGGAACTGAAGTCAAACTGTTGTGTTTATTTTTAGAATTTAAATGATTTAGTGGTAGCAGTCGGTGACAACTTTTGAAAAATCTGGGTTTGGTGTATGTTACAAATTTGGGTCTTCCGTAGACACTCTCACTGGTTCAGTGGCATAAGAACATAAGAACATAAGAAATTGGAGCAGGAGTAGGCCAATCGGCCCCTCGAGCCTGCTCCGCCATTCAATAAGATCATGGCTGATCTGATCCCAACCACAAATCTAAAGAACACAAGAAGTCGGAGCAGGACCCGGCCACATAGCCCCTGGGCCCTCTCCGCCACCCACAGGGCATTGACCGATCCGAACTCAGCTTCATGTCCAATTTCCTGTAAGTGGACTTTGTGACTCTTACACTCTGGAGTTAACTCGTGCTGCCCAATATCTACCTATACGATGGTGTAACCCAGAGCATGCTAAGTTAAACTCAATGGTTGCATTTTTAACATATATGTTATACCGAGGTCCAACCATTAGTCTGTGATCCCAAAATGCGACAGTGCCTTAACACCATTTCTATGTCTTCAACAAAGAAACGCTTTTTATAATTACACACTAGGGTCCAATTTTGGCCTAGCATCTGGCGAAATCTACCTAATCGAGCAGACATCAGGATCATCTATTTACATTTATGATTCTGTGTTCTATAATATGTTCTGTGATAGTTTGATTTCCTTCAGATCAAAGCAGAATTTAATTACATGTCCCGAGTTCACCTCCCAATAATACTGAGAAAATAAGCTCAAACCTACAAATAGTTAAATTGCCCATGCCAGTTAAAACCAAAATGAACTGGACTCATACCAGTTAGTAAGGGCTGTATGACATCGGTCTAAGCTTGCATGTGCTGTTTTATTTTGGATATTATCTTGTAAATGCACTGCCTGTATTTAGAATCTTTTTACTTGAATGTCTTGCCATTTGTTCAGGCTGCCTCTAAACATGCATTGCAACCCATAAATCTCAGGGAAAACAGACACTTAATGAACAGGTATCTCCTTTTAAAGCATTTAGGATTATGTAATAATTTGTGGAACTCAATTTAAATGCTTTTAACATACATACAATTTTGTGGGTGTCATAGTTTTTGCAAATGATGTATGATACAAAATATACACACATTTCAGAAAATGAGTGCAGAACTCTGTACTTGAAGGTTAATCCCTTTAGAATCCCAGTCGGCAGGCCAGCATCGTTGGACACTCTCTGTTAATGTTGAAAGGATTGCAGCTTGTCTAGATGATGAATGCAGCTTGGATGAGTGCAGCTCCAACAACACTCAAGAAGCTCGACACCATCCAAGATAAAGCAGCCCGCTTGATTGGCACCCCATCCACCACCCTAAACATTCACTCCATTCACCACCGGCGCACTGTGGCTGCAGTGTGTACCTTTCACAGGATGCACTGCAGGAACTCACCAAGGCTTCTTCGACAGCACCTCCCAAACCCGCGACCTCTACTACCTAGAAAGACAAGAGCAGCAAGCACATGGGAACAACACCACCTGCACGTTCCCCTCCAAGTCACACACCATCCCGACTTGGAAATATATCGCCGTTCCTTCATCATCGCTGGGTCAAAATCCTGGAACTCCCTTCCTAACAGCACTGTGGGAGAACAGTCACCACACGGACTGCAGCGGTTCAAGAAGGCGGCTCACCACCACCTTCTCAAGGGCAATTAGGGATGGGCAATAAATGCCGGCCTCGCCAGCGACGCCCACATCCCATGAACGAATTTAAAAAAAATACTAAAGCTGTGCCATTACAAAATCGAGACAGTTTTTGTTTTTGAAATGTAACCGAACTAAATACATATTGGGCCTCAATGTGAAAATAATGGTGAGGCTAATGGCACTCACTGTTATTTATGAGTAAATCAGACAGCAACTTCTGGCGAGTGCACATACACAGTTAAACGCAAAAATCGGGAAGGTGCTGTCCGATCCGCGCTGCCCCTCCGTAAGCTTTGCGAAAATGGCATCTTGCCATCTGGCTCCCCTTTCAAATCTATTGAATGGCGTGACGTTCCTGTACTGAGGTCGTAGATATGGACTAAACTTGCCACAAAAAGTTAGGGCTTGTCCATTCTAGTCTAAGCACCCTTTTAATGACATGGTAAGTCTTAATTACTGCCAAAGAAGCTCTCTGGCACTGAAAATTAACTTTTTGCAAGTGTGGAGTCTCATCACTTCAGATTTTAATCATTGTTGGAGATTTTTAAAAAATGTAAATGATTTTTCTTCTTTTTATTTCTGTCTCTTTTATTTCTCTTTTAATCCAATCTTTCTTTCCCTCTCTTTATTTCGCATTCTATACCTGGTTTGACATTGAATTCACTACTCTAACTTACACTTCCTGGTTCAGACTCTGCGCTGCTCTTTAACGATTCTTGAATCTGATTGGTTGAGGAGAGACACAGTTGCTTGCCCTGTTCACACAGGCCCCAGATGCCCTGTAGAGGGGTCCACACCATTTGGATCTCCTGCTGACAGTAACTTGCTGTGCAAAACTCCATTGAAAGTCTATGGACAAGTGCAAATCTGACAAAAGGTTGGTGCCATTCATTCACCGCTCACTGCAAAATCTGGCCCAGTGACATCTAAAGCTCCAAAATGCCTTTGGGATGCTTGTTTTGAGTTGGAATTAATGGTCGTGTTCAAATGCTGCCTCCATATGGAATCACTGGCAGATACACCAGAGATGTTTTCAGTGCGAGGAAGACTGGCTGCACTATTTGGAATATGCAGAAAAGTCTAGCCATTCTACATGACGTTCAAGATTGAAAATGTTTCAGCTGGAATAACACTATAAAGCCTGAACAGACTATGAGACCTCAAAGACTACGGTGTTCCTTTTTTAAAAATCTTTTTCTAAATCTCTTGCTCCTATGGAATCTTATCAGCTGATCAGGAAGATTTGATTACTGACTATCTACACAGCTTGAACAATGCCTGTGGGTTGTCTATAGAAGCTAAACCTACCCAAAGATGAGCTGGCCAATCGCCAGACTCAGACTTCCGCAGCGGGAGTGTGCTATGTGTGTGTGCCCCAATTAACAGAGCTCCCGGGGATAAGTACATCTGCTTCCTTTGTTTTGTTTTTGGTTTCTGCCTGTTGTAGATCCTTTTGCTCCTGAGCTCACTCACCCTCATAGCATGCTCCTTCACTCAAAGAGCAGTATTGTTCACAGTTTTGTTTGGTTCTCCCCTTGGTCAACTTCCTGTGTTTACAAAACAGAATCCACGCTTGCTGCAGACTGTTTTTGAGTTAAAACTTAACTTTTCTGAAGCATCCCCTCAGTGGGAATCTAGATTTTATGAATTTTAAAAAAAATTTTTTTATTCGTTCACGGGATGTGAGCGTCGCTGGCGAGGCCAGCATTTATTGCCCATCCCTAATTACCCTCGAGAAGGTGGTGGTGAGCCGCCTTCTTGAACCGCTGCAGTCCGTGTGGTGACGGTTCTCCCACAGTGCTGTTAGGAAGGGAGTTCCAGGATTTTGACCCAGCGAGTACTTTAACAACTAGATTATAGTTAAACAATCAAACTGAAGAACAAATGAGAATTACAAGAGTTTTTTCTTTTCACTTTAAAAGAAAATAGAATCTCAGTACCTCAGTCTTGAGACTCTCGTATATCCTCGTAGCACAATGATGCAAAGCCATTGTGTATTATTAAGGGAGTGTTTTAAACCTGCAGTTTTAGGATTTCCTCACTTTTTAGTCTGGTGAAGTCTTGGGACACTTCAGCGATTTCTGTAGCTAAATCCTGATAAACCAATGACAGGTACAAGAAACAGATTGGAGTGTTGGTCTTTACTGAGTTTTGAATGATTGGGCTGCTTATTGCAGCAGTTTAAAACATGGCACAGCACAAAATTACACAAGTCCCAACCTTCAAAAAAGCAATCATTCAGCAATTTACTTGCATTTAGGCAAGTGCATCATGAAAGCTAGCAGAATTTGTATGCAGCAGTCACAAGGGAGTCAGCCAGGATAGGTTGGGATTTCTCAATGCAATGCTCTCTGTTGCCAACTAGGCATTCTGCTGTGACACGTTATTGCATTTAGCTGTTCTGCAGTGTCCATACTCCAATTGATTTTTGAAATGGAGTCTGGCGGGGTTAACAGCAAGAAATATTATTATTGTAATACCTGGAAATGACTCTGATTTTATTGCAGCAGGGAATGTGTACAAATTGCTGATAATGATGGGATACCAACTGACTGCCTCCAACCAACACTTCTTCAGTAGCAGGTGAATCAGCAGCACTGTATTGTCAAGTGCTCCAACCAATGGCATTAACCAGTTGGCATCCTTTCAGTAAATACTTGACTTCTCAAGTGTTTTGGCTCAAGACTGCTCTTTGCAGCGTTTAATTTATTCAGTTCCTAGCCCTGGCCGCTCTTGGCTGCAGTGGCAAGTGTATGTCAGACATGGTAATCTTGTGAAGCTGTTCTGCAACACATTTACTGTCAGAGGACCAAGTCAGTGGCACTCTATCACATTTGTGTGTCAATACAAACTTAATTCCCAGATATTAACTTACTTTCCTTTACTTAATTAATGGTTTAATTATGCTGAAATCAATTGAAAATTGAGTTTGATGGAGTTTAAGTGCTCGTTTACATAAATAATGATGTCATTCCATGATGCATTGGTGTAACCATATAATATATATATATATATACACACACACAATCATACACACTTATTAACCTTGGTTTTGTTACAAAGTATAGAGCAAAGCTTGAGCCTGGTATTTTTCATTAGAAAATATCGCTTTCGTTATGTGAGAGGTTAAGGTGTAAGTTTTGCTCAGGGGAATGAAAGCTTTTGAAAAGGCTTTTGACAAGGTCCCACATGGCACACTGGTCAAAAAAGTAAAAGCCCATTGGATCCAAGGGAAAGTGGCTAGTTGGATCCAAAATTGGCTCAGTGGCAGGAAGCAAAGGGTAATGGTTGACGGGTATTTTTGCGACTGGAAGGCTGTTTCCAGTGGGGTTCCGCAAGGTTCAGGACTGGGTCCCTTGCTTTTTGCGGTATATATTAATGATTTGGACTTGAACGTGGGGGGCTTGATCAAGAAGTTTGCAGATGATACAAAAATTGGCCGTGTGGTTGATAGTGAGGATGAAAGCTGTAGACTGCAGGAAGATATCAATGGACTGGTCAGGTGGGCAGAAAAGTGGCAAATGGAATTCAATTTGTGAGGTAATGCATTTGGGGAGGGCAAACAAGGCAAGGGAGTGCACAATAAATGGGAGGATACTGTGAGGTGTAGAGGAAGAGAGGGACCTTGGAGTGCATGTCCATAGATCCTTGAAGGTAGCGGGACAGGTAGATAAGGTGGTTAAAAAAAGCATACGGGATACTTTCCTTTATTAGTCGAGGCATAGAATATAAGAGCAGGAAGGTTATGCTAGAACTGTATAAAACATTGGTTAGGCCACAGCTTGAGTTATGCGTACAGTTCTGGTCACCACATTACAGGAAAGATGCAATTGCACTAGAGAGGGTACAGCAGAGATTTACGAGGATGTTGCCAGGGTTGGAGAATTTTAGCTCTGGAACTCACTGTCTGAAAGGGTGGTAGAGGCAGAAACCCTCAACTCATTTAAAAAGTACTTGGATGTGCACCTGAAGTGCCGTAACCTACAGGGCTACAGACCAAATGCTGGAAAGTGGGATTAAGCTGGATAGCTCTTTTTCGGCCGGCATGGACATGATGGGCCGAATGATCTCCTTCTGTGCCATAACTTTCTATGAAAACATTCTTTTTTGGTATAACGAATATCCCTGTTTACATCTCCCAAAAGCAAAGGAAATTAAATTGATTGTCAACAACATCTAAACAGCATGTGGACCATTAATATCCATCTCCACAGAACTCATAATATTCTTCTTGTGAACATTGCATGTGGTTTCTAATGGTTCCTATGAAATATGAGCAGTCCGTATCTATAAGGTTTTCTCTTACATTTTCTCTTGCATCTCCCAGAAGAAAAATGGGACAACTGTTACTTTAAAAGAAAATTTGTTCGAAGCTTTACTGGCAGCAGCTTTTAGAGAAAAGAATGTTCTACAGACTATTTACAACACTCATAATACAGGCCAACCAAATTTGGCAGAATATATAGGGTTGGCCCACAATCACCAGAGTCAATAAGAGCATTGGGCTTCATTTTTCTTTATAATCTTCGATAACCTTACAAACTTCTTCAACACAAAATGAATAACGAAGCAGGTCCTGAGCAGGAACCTCCTCTCTGTGCTTCATAATCTTCCAAAGAATTTTACAGCACAGAAAAGGCCATTCAGCCCAACAGGTTTATACAGGAACCTACTCCCCCCACCCCCCCCCTTACTTCGTCTCACCCTATCAACATATCCTTTTATTCCTTTCTCCCTCATGTACTTCACTTGTACTGATGCAAACACAACATAGCTCAGGAGGGAGCAGCTGTTTTCCTGTGACACTATCTGATTTTTATATATAATTTGCTGCTCAGTATGTTGCCTTTCTTCTGCTGTCCCATTGAATTGTCATAAAAATGCCTCTTATATTCTGTTGAATATGGTAATTGGGAATGGATTGCTGAATAACCCAGTCGTGTATTTGACATGATTAAGCAGGTAATAAGGTTATAGTGATAATCAGTATTTCCATAATAGCAGACTAAAATGAGTCATATTTTGATTATTGTTGACTTTATGATTAAACTGTTCATCATGATTATCATTTGTCTGACAGTGATTACAGTAATTTTCAAATTCTGCTCATCTGTTGTGCAAAGAATGAGCTGTATGGGGGGGCGGGTGGGGGGAAGCCTTTTCTCAACCATTCATGAATCCCACAAGACTCCAATAGTCTAATGAACCCCTTTTTTATAAGCTGTTATAAAATGGATATATAACTATAAGCATCCTTGTCCCTTCATGTTTGAATTCATGTAATTATTTCTTTCTACTGCTTTTAAATGCTAGTCATTTATCCACTGGCAATCCCAGAGAGAGTGAGGGGGAGGGCAGTGTAGCAGTAACATTATTAACGATGTGGCTTGTTAGTAAAGTAAATTCTTCCAGTAAAGCAGAAGAGTTCTAACCACATAATGGGAGTACTTTACATTGAGAGCAATGCTCTCCCTCAAAGAGTTAAAAAAAGGAAAATATTAATGCTGGAAAGCAGAAACTGTTGGAAGTTCATGGACAATCAGTGTCTGAAAGAAACAGAACCGTTAATGTTTTGTGTGACCCTTCGCTTGAACTCATGAAGGCTCAAACTCTTCCTCTTCTTCCACCTACTCTGTGTTTCCAGAATTCTTTGTTTTTTTTCTTTTAAATACTTTGTTCCTGCATTCTATGAAATTTGGGACTTTGGAAATGTTATCCTAAATTGGGAGATACCTGCAAATTGCAGAAGACTCCTGTTTGTCATCATAAAATCAAATCTTCACGTGTAACAATAGAAAGCCTAGGCACAGTACCCCTGCTGCTCCAGGCAGTTTGATATTGTTTATTGTCAGTTCATGTTTCCATTCATTTTGATGCAACAAAGTTTTTCTGATTTCAGACCAGTTATGGAACAAAGGGTTTTAAAAATCGGGATAACTAAGCAGTTCAATAAAACTACGTTTTAGGAATAATGAATGATTTGAGTGCCCAACTCTAACCTTCACTGAAGGATGAAGGCAAACTATTTTGAGACACTTAAAACAACATGCTTTACCAGTATGGAGACATTTTTTTGAAAAAGGTAGAGTATTGCTCTCACTGCATTGTAGAGTCATCCAATTAGCTCCCTGTGAAGCGCTGCTCAAAGAAGCCATCAGCATGGTTTTTGTTGCTATGATGTGAAGTAATTGTTCGGTGTTAGACCGAGACTATTCAAAATGTCACTTTAATTGGACAGTTTAGCATGGACTGCTATTGACCTTGGAAAGGTTATTCTTTTTGCTTGATGGAAGGCTCATATATTTCTGCACTAGCTTAAACAAAATGTTGCACATGGGATCATTTTCACTTATTTCTGGCTATCTTGAGATCACAAAATGAAGACCATAACAAAACTCTACTTTAAAAAAAAAAATGTTCGGTTTCCTCCACATCTTCAGATACCTTTACATTTGAAACAGGATGAACTGCATGAACACACACACACACACACACACACACACACGCACACACAACGGAAAATTCAAGACAAAGTGAGACCAGGGATCAGTATGACGGGAGGGAGGGGAAAGCAAGATTAGAGTTGTGCACAACAAGAATGCGACTGTAGGTCTTACGACTTTAGAGTTGGGTCTATCTAAATGCTCAGCACAATCTAAAAGATATCCCTCCGTTCCAGGGCTACACGATTGGCATTATTGACTTTCTGGCCACTTAATCATTAAATGTGCATCCCTTACATCGCAGAAAGCAAGAAGGAAGCTATTTTGAATTGCTGTTGAAGTTCTTTTTGGTTTGCTGTTAACACCACATGCTTATGTAACAATGTTACTTATGTTTTTATCTTTCATCAAAGGGATTTTTCATTTTCATTTGTATTGGTCAATTTCTAAACATTAATAAAGTGCCCTAATCAATGATTTTGATATATAGTCAATGCATTATGTTTTGTGCATCAGAGGTGATGAAGAAAAATCTCCCCATCAACTAACACAATGAAATCCTGTTGGGAAAATACATGATAGTGTGTAACAGGTTAATGGAAAACAGGAAATGTTGTAGATACACAGGAAGTCTTTCAGCAAAGAGAACAGACAGGTTAATGTTTCTGGTGGATGCCCTTCATCAAGTTCATGAGATAAAGATGATTCAGAAAATATTGATTTATCTGCTGCAGTCAATCTGCCCAGACTAGTTTACAAAATGTCTAAAAGAAAACATAGAAACATTAACTTCAATATTCTCATTTAAAAATTTTACACAGAGCTGTCTTGGGATTAAAGCAGTAAAAATCAGAGGGCGAAGCATCCTGGACGGCCTCCTCCAATGACCTATTTGAACAGGATTGACCAAAAGACTTACACTTAAATACCATCTTACACACCTCTCACTAACATCTCAAAATACTTCACATACAATGTACTACTTTGAAGTGCAGTGACAGCTACGCAGGGAGCCATTTTGCACACAGCAAGATCCCACAAACAGCAATGACATGGATGATCAGTCACTTACTTGTGGTGGTGGAATGTTGCTTAGTACAAAAGAAGAGCTCCCTATTCTTCAAGTAGAGAACATCAATCTAAATCACTAGTGAAGGCATTTGGGAGTGTGGCTTGAATCCACAATCTACTGATTACAGACTGTGTGCAACCAATTGAACCAGGCTGGCATGAGGGAGACCAAGGCTGACTGCCCTCTTGACCAGCTAGCAGTGGCGAGCACAAAGAGCCCAAAAGTAATGCAAAGAAAATAAAAGAGGCAGATAGGAATGTATTAATAAATACATTTTAAAATTAAATGAATAGGTATAAAAATAAACCTGGGCTATATTCCTGCTTGACTTTGCAACTGTCTTGCAAGTACAAGTAACTTCAAAGAATGAATACCCAATTTATCAGGACTAAACATTTCATTACTGAACGATTTATATGAAAAGCTATTTTTTCATGACAGGATTTGCTGTTTTAACCGAAGAAATCTACAATTGGGAATTCTACTCCCCCAGAGGTAGGACTGATGAGAATTTTTTTTCTCTTCTCCCCCGCCCCCCTTCCCCCCAACTCCCCTTCCATTGGCATTTAGGAAGACTGCTTGGAAACACTTTTAGAAGGTTACACAGCCTGAACAAGCCATTGAAGGGTCATGACCGGCTCAGTTTCAGGTACTGCGCAATGGATTGCTTCAAAAAAATTACATCGGGCCACTGCTGTTGTTTAGAAATAGAATAACGGTGGAGGGAAAATGCAAGGCAGCAGTATAACAGGGGAAGAGGCTGTTTGCGACTTAATTTTTCTCACACTGGTTGGTGTTGGCACGCTGTAAGTGCAGGTGGTAGTGACGGGATCTAAAGGCTGATTTTCCCCCCCCCCCTCCACCTGGGTGCAAGTCAGGCAGAATTCACCCCGTCTTACTTGACCTGAACCCATCTGTATTTCCATGTTCAGATCATTTTAGTCTGCTTGACATATCCAGGCACAGGCCCACCCTTGGCAAGGGTTTGCATGTTAGAAATGGGGCCAATGTCCAACTGTTGCTGCAGGCCTACATCAGGGCCTTTTGGCTACTGAACGCAAATCACAGTCAGAGGTCTCCACTCCTATGGTCTTGCTATTGGTCCTGAAAAAAGTTAGCACTTACCTTTTCCAGCCACCGTGTCCTTCCTGCCTGGCTCCCTCTCAGCTTCTTCAATCTGAGAAGGACTGGACGTAAGTACCAAGGCTCACTAATTCTGAGTTTCTGCTCGACTCAGATCTGCCTCTAGTGGAGACCCAGGAAAATCAAGTACGAGCACTCCCACTTCATTTTTAAGGCCCTTACATGTTTGCACCTGCTCCAAGTGCAAGCACTTGACTCTCCCTCAAGAGAAAGGCTGGAAATGGAATCTTACAGCTCAGAAGGTAGCGATTTGACCCATCATGCCTGTGCCGGCTCTTTGAAAGAGCTGTTCAATTTAGGCTAACACCCCAACTTTTTCCCCATAACCCTGCAGAATAGTCCTCTTCAAATACATGTCCAATTGCCTTTTGAAAGTTCCTATGGAATCTGCTTCCACTACTCTTTGAGATAGTGCGTTCCAGATCTTAACAACACTCTGTGTGAAAAAATGTCTCCCCTTTTCCCCGTTAGTTCTTTTGCCAATTATTTTAAATCTATGACCTCTGGTTACCAACCTACCTGCCAGAGGAAACAATTTCTCCCTACTTGCTCTCTCAAAACCCCTCATTATTTTGAATACGTCTATTAGGTCTGCCCTTAACCTTCTCTGCTCAAAGCTTCTCCAACCTTTTCAGCTTCTCTAATCTCTTCACATAACTGAAGTCCCTCATCCTGGTATCATCTTGGTAAACCTCCTCTGCACCCCTGCCATCCTGCCTAAAGTGTGGTGCCCAGAATTGTACACAATACTCCAACTGAGGCCTAACCAGTGATTTGTAAAGGTTTAGTATGACTTCCTTGTTTTTGTATTCAATGCCCCTATTTACAAAGACAAATATCCCATATGCTTTGTTAACCGCCTTATCAACTTGTTCTGCCACTTTCAAACATTTGTGAATATGCACCCCAAGGTCTCTCTGCTCTTGCATCCCCATTAAGTTAGTATCATTTAGATTATACTGCCTTTCCTTGTTGTTCCTCCCAAAGTGCATCACCTCACACTTATCCACATGAAATTGCATCTGCCTTGTGTCTGCCCATTTCACCAGTCTGTCTTTGTCCTCCTGAAGTCTGCTACTATCCTCCTCACTCTTTACTATGTTGCCAAATTTTATGTTATCTGCATACTTCAAAATTGTACTTCCACACCCAAGTCCAGGTCATTTATATATAACAAGAAGAGCAATGGTCCTTATACCGACCCCTAGGGGACCCCACTGCATACTTCGCTCCTGTCAGAAAAACATCTGTTCACCACTACTCTCTGTCTCTTATCCCTGAGCCAATTACATACCCAAGTTACCACCATTCCTTTAATCCCATGTGCTTCTATTTTCTGAATAAGTCTGTTGTGTGGTACTTTATAAAATGCCTTTTGAAACATCTACTGCACTACCTTCATCAACCCTCTCTGTTACTTCATCGAAGAACTGAGGCAACGCAGAAAGGGCGAAGACTCAGCATAATGGGTGTCTGCTCCTGCTTTGCGCCTGGCAAATAAGCGTTCCCCGGATATAAAGCAGAGGAAAATCAGGCCTCTGCTGTGACAAAGTCACCACAACATGTGCTTGATTGCAATCCAGAAATTATGGGTGACGTAGGGTTGTAAGCAATTTTTCCAAATTCAATAGGTTCTTCTTTACATTTTGCAGATTCATATCCTTCTCTGCTTTCTTGAAACAAAATAAACACTCCATTCAAAATCTGGTGTGTTAGCCACTGTGCTAAGTATTGCGACAGGCACTGTATCTATGCAGTACGCTTTGATGTTAGCTTTTAAAATCTAAACAGTGCAAAATCTTTTCTAGCAAGAGGCAAAAATGGTAATGCAACATCATGATCGCAAAACGCCAAGTCCTTGACTGTACTCACTCTCACAAACCTGGCGAAGTAAGAGATTTTAACAAATGACTATCATCTTTCAAGTGGGACTCTAGTGATTTTTTTTTAGTTATGTTGATCTAGGTGAGTGCTGTTCTGGGGAAATGGAACGCTTTTAGCACTCAGTGTCAGCATCAAGTGGGCCCTGTCAGATACTGATTGATGGATTAGATGAAGAACTTTACACTGTCACACAACCTCAGAAGAGCACTCCCTGCTGCATTAATATGACATGTTCAATTCCCACACCTGCAATCCTTGTGGTCTCTCTCAGTGGAATTACCAATTTAGAGTCTACTTCGTGCAAATTATAAGCAGGTTTGTGCTGTGGACTTGGACCCGGAAGAAACTGGGTGTAAAGTCTCCAGAGTCACTTCAAATTTTCACAGCTGCCAGAGAGAAGAGATTTTTGCTCCATCAGTCTGGGCTCGGTTCAAACTCAGTTACTTCCAAGAGTTGAAAGAATAATGTTCTAACCGTACTGTGCCATCCAGTGCCTTAGATTGGTTTAAAGTGGTCCTTAAATTAGTTGAAAGTGATCCTGAACCTCTGAGTGCAGCAAAATACAATGAATGAAGGAATGTTCCACAGTGCTGCATGTTTCCATAACTTTGTGAACTTGAATTACACATAACATCATTCTTTTACTGAAGGTGTGATGTTTGTTCAGCTACATATAGCATGCAATGCATTAATTTCACACTGAAATGGTTCTCATTTCAATTCTGACAGACATCGTAGCATTGTTTCAGAGTACTCCTGCAATTTGATCTATACTTTCTTGCATGAAGTACAAAAATGCCCAAAAGGCAAATTGTAGAGGTACAAATTAAAAATACCACAGGACTAGGTCAGGTTACCATATTCAATAGCACTGTTATTGACAGTGGGAAGTGATAGCAAGGCTGCTGAAAAGCTCATTCTGTGACCACAAATCAAACTGTGCTGCCAAGATTTATTGAATTTGCTGATGGAGAGGTTCTCTATAAGCTAATATTAGTCCCAATTGCTGAGCTCTCCGTCAGAATGGTTTAACTTAATACCCATGGGATTGAAGTTAAGGGAATACTGTCAGGTGTGAATTTGTGTCTGGTTTCTTTAAGCTGGCAGATGAAGAGCTTGTGTTGATGACTGTTCCTTGCATTGAAAGAAATTTGATGGCTACTTCAGTGCAGACTCCCTACCATCCATTGGATGGTATTAGGTTGCCCAGTTGTGCTTCTGTTGTCTTTGAAAGGAGAGGTTAAGGGCTGTGATGTGCAGTTGGCAACTGCTGGCACAGATCTGCTGCCATGTACTGCGTTGTCACAGTTGATAAGTTAATTATTTAGGGATTTGTTTTTATTTTCTTACTCTTAGCAGTGATGGGGCATTGCACAGTATATTCTGCAACAGATCTTAGGAAGTGGCCCTGTGAAATCGCCAAACGGAGGAAATTCAGACCACTGCTCCCCCTGTTCACTCTTCCATTTATGTAACTTTCAGAATCAACTTAAACATTCCAGCAAAGAGGCACCTGATGTCTGAGATTGGGGAAGGGGGCAGGCATGATGCACTGCCTGCTGGTTAGTGTGCTCGAGGGCTTTGATGTCAACTGTGGCTCGGTTGGTAGCACTCTCGTCTCTGAATCACAAGGTTGTGGGTTCAAGTCCCACTCCAGAGACTTAAGCACAGAATCTAGGCTGACACTCCAGTGCAGTACTGTGGGAGTGTTGCACTGTCAGAGGGGCTGTCTTTCAGATGAGACGTTAAACCAAGATCCTGTCTGTCCTCTCAGGTAGATGTAAAGGGTCATATGGCACTATTTTGATGAAGAGCAGAGGAGTTCTCCCTGGTGCCCTGGCCAATATTTTACCTATCAACCAACATTACGAAAACAGATGATCTGGTCATTATCTCATTGCTGTTTGTGGGACCTTTGCACAAATTGGCTGCCACGTTTCCTATGTTACAACAGTGACTACACTTCAAAAGTAATTAATTGACTGTAAAGCACTTTGGGACGTCTTGAGGTTATGAAAGGCACTATATAAATGCAAGCCTTTTTTTCTTTAGAACAGCAGTATGTATTTTAAGAGGGGTTCAAAGTGTATGAGTCTTCAGTCTGATGAATAAGACTGCTTTCCAAGAGAGTTGTTCAATCCAGACAAATCTAGTGTAAGGATCTTTACTGAATGTGGTGCAGTTGGAAATACACTATTGCCAGTACAGTAAAGCTGAGCTGTTCATATCTAACTCAGACAATGAGTGCTAATCACATCTCCAGCAGAGTCTGACCCAGGAAGGGTTAGAGTCTAATAGTGTGAGGGAGCTGAATTAAAACCCACAATTGATTGCTGTGGCACCTGGGTCAGTGACTGCTTCTTTATTCCTTCATAATGCTGGGTTTTAATTCCTCCCTGCCAGGATAACCAGTAGTATGAGGGAGGCATGGCTATTTGATGGTGAAAAGGGAGGGAATGCATCGCAGCCAAACCATAGCCTGCTTGTGTCCTCATTCATTTTATATATATATATGTATATATGTGAGACACATGCACTTTTTCCAAAGGGGGCACAAGGTAGTTACTAGGAATGGGATCTCTGGCTGATTTTGTTAGGTTAGGAAGGCTGAGGCCAATATTACCACGAATGAAAATAATTAACTCACCACAGACTTTCTGACCTGTGACTGTTCTGGTCTGTATAATTGAGTATGTAATATTTCCTTTCAAGTACTATGTATCCACAGAACCATTTAAAAAAAAATTAAATTGCCTCCTATTTACAAATTTAAAAAATAATGTTCGTAAGGTTTGCAGCTTAAGGCCCGTGAGCTTGGATTCTGACCGTTACATCAGCTAGATGTCATTAGGTAAACATGGAGCACAACAAAGGGGCAGAAGTTATGCTGCAGCTATACAAAGCCCTGGTTAGACCGCACCTGGAGTACTGTGAGCAGTTCTGGGCACCGCAGCTTCGGAAGGACATATTGGCCTTGGAGGGAGTGCAGCGTAGGTTTACTAGAATGATACCCGGACTTCAAGGGTTAAGTTATGAGGAGAGATTACACAAATTGGGGTTGTATTCTCTGGAGTTTTGAAGGTTAAGGGGTGATCTGATCGAAGTTTATAAGATATTAAGGAGAACGGATAGGGTGGATAGAGAGAAACTATTTCCATTGGTTGGGGATTCGAGGAGTAGGGGACAGTCTAAAAATTAGAGCCAGACCTTTCAGGAGCGAGATTAGAAAACATTTCTACACACAAAGGGTGGTAGAAGTTTGGAACTCTCTTCCGCAAACGGCAATTGATACTAGCTCAATTGCTAAATTTAAATGTGAGATAGATAGCTTTTTGACAACCAAAGGTATTAGGGGATATGGGCCAAAGGCAGGTATATGGAGCTAGATCACAGATCGGCCATGATCTTATCAAATGGCGGAGCAGGCACGAGGGGCTGAATGGCCTACTCCTGTTCCTATGTTCCTATAACGTTCTTCTTGACAAGCCGGACGAGTGTTTGGAGCAGCAATGAGGCATTTAAAGCTACTTCGTTAATATCTAAAATTTAGTTACAGTACTTGTACAGAGGCTGGGCTGTCTGACTATGAGTATTGATTACGCAGGAGAAACAGGAGTGTTGTAGTTACAGTGATTTGTGCTACTGAAGCATAGGCCTCATTTTATATTGAGCTGTTTTTGATCTTTTTTCAGTGAGGCTTTAGCAGGTACCACTAACCTTAAAAAAAAAAGAGAGTTTAGCAATATCCCAAGAAAAAGTAGAATAGCTCCTGTACAAACCTTCCCTGGCTGTTCTGGTCCTGAAGCTATAGTACCACTCTGGAGTTTTGCCACCAGACTTCTATTGATGTATGCTCTTTTAAATGCAGTGTTAAAAATGTAAACCAGAGTAAGATTAGAAAGAAAGGGATGGTGAGAAGTTATATCACTGAATAGGGAAAAATCCTACTCCAGTTAAATAGGGTATGCACTTAAAGAAGCAAGCTTATTGAATGAGTTGTGCTGTATCATATAAACAGGACTTCAGTTGATGGGAGCTATGTAGCTGCATACTATAGTGATTCATTAATATTTTATAGCACCACTTATAAGCCACAAGATTTAATGTATTTTAGGAGGCAACAGTGTGAGGGGAACGGACTGGACTGGACTAGGCTGGTCCTGAGAGTCTGCCAAGTGATTTCTCTCATAACTTCGGCTCAGCAAGCAGCCAGACGGCTAGCTGTCACATTTCGTATACAATTTATTGCCAATGAGCCAAACAAGTAAGAAATGGTCCATGTGTGCATAAATGACACAAGTAACAAGATTGGAGAAAATGTGATGAAGGTCTTCAAGATATAGGCTGTAGCATAAAAGGTTTTGTTTCTCCCCAGCGGTAAGGAGAGAGACGATAGGCCAGTTAGTGATAGTAAGACAGTTGAATTTTATACAGCCCAGTTCCTTCAGAGAGGCTGGAGCCTAATACAATTATGCATGGGGTAAGGGGTTAACAGTATTTCCTTTGGTTGATTTCATGGGCCTTCCCCAGCCTAGTATTCTGCACCTTGGTCCATTCTGATTTCACAGTCTACCAGCGAGCTGCATGTGTTGTATGCGTAAGTCTGGAAGATTGCAATTTAGAGAATTTAAGTGTGATGGAAAATTCAGTTGAAAAAATATCGTGAATCTCAGTTATTACATCTATACATTTTCTATTTTTTTTAATCCTTCCTTCCCAATCTTCAAACCATCTTTCTGCCCAACTCTGAGGCTAAGCACTACTCTCCAGCCTTCCTCCAGGCTTCTATCAATGCTGTTACTCAACAGATGCCTGCAGATCTTTCCGGTTCCACTCCTTTGGAGTAAGACTCACTTTGGTTTAAGGCATAACCTATTTTGATATGTATGACTCTAAGAAACATACAAAGCTCCAGATATTCAAATGAGTTGGAAACCAACTCATTATTTTAATTTAATTCTCTGTCCCACTCCCACTCTGACCTCTTTATCCTCCGCCTCTTACGCTGTTCCAATTAAGCTCAACTGAAGCTCGAGGAACAGCACCTCATCTTTCGATTAGGCACTTTACAACCTTCTGGACTCAATATTAATTACAATAACTTCAGATCAGAATCACTGCTCCCAATTTTTCAGCCAGCAGGGCTAGTAATGGTTCTGCTGTTGCCATTTACAGCTCCTCCAAATCCACCTTTTTGTTTCTTTACTTGTCCCATTCCCATCCCATTTTCCCTTGCACAATCATCCCTTTTGCCACTTAATCACTCGTGCCCTCCACCCTATCGCAGACCTTCCCCTTTGTTCTTTCCTTCCCCCTCCTCTCTCCCTGGCTCTGTGCTTTCTTAAAAACTTGTTAAATCTCTAACTTCCTCTGACGAACGGTCGTTGACCTGAAACGTTAACTGTGTTTCTCTCTCCACAGATGCTGCCTGACCTGCTGAGTATTTCCAGCATTTTCTGTTTATATTTCAGATTTCCAGCATCCGCAGTCTTTTGTTTTTGTCATACTTTTATTTGTGCGCTATCGGAATAGACTCGGAAAAATTCAGAGGGACTTCTCCACTTGTCTCCCCAGCCTGGTGTACTTTCATCGTACCCGGTCTCCATCTGTTAACACGTCTTCCTCTTTATTTACACTTGTTCAGTACTCCCCCCTCCTGGCCATATCTTAAATTACACCTAAATGACTTATACCGTCGTCAGATAACCTCACACTGTAAAGCATAAACAGACGAGGCTGGAGATCAGTCAGCACCTTTAAAGAGATAAGATGAATGATCACGTTTTGGGTGTGTATGCTTCATTCAAACCACATTTCCGGTACTTTTATTTCAGATTTCCAACATTTGCAGTTTTTCCTTTTTGTTTTGACCTTATAACAAGATAACTGCAACACAAATCTCACTCCTGACATTTCTATGATGTTAAGAACTCCATTACAAGGAGTTAGGTGCATGCAGCTGCTTTAACTCATCCTCGGAAATACTGGCTCACAGCCCACTATTCCGTGGCACGATGCTCAGTGGCACTCTACTGCCTGGAGTGTGCAGAGTTTTAAGGGAAAGATTGTTGTTGAAAATGACCCTTTAGGTGTTACTAGGGAGGGGTTGGTCACTACTAGAGTCGGGGGTGGGGGAGGAGTTAGGCAGGAATAACAACACTGAAAATGTCACACTATTGAGATAATGGCTTAAATTTACTGATTGTAATGCCAACAGGAATCCATTCATTTTAAATGGGTTACTGTCTCGTTGCAATTGGAAAACCTATGCCTTTTAAAATGGGGTTTCTCAGACCTCACTCCCTTTCATTTACACAATTTTTACAGAATTTCTAAAACAAACATTCAAATTATACGTGGTTGGTAGCCTCCAGCTTCCCAAAATATACCGGTGGAGGGCCAATGGTACCTCTGCCAGCACCTACTCTGAAAATTGCTCGATAACTTCAATCTCTTTTAACACACAGTACAAAAGACACCATCATGACATCCTGGTTACAATCTTGTTTTTTGCATGGGCGCTTGTGTTTCAGGTTGTTACGTATTGCCGCAAATATGAATATAATTAGGTCAACAATTCACGCAAATATTTGGCCCTACTTTTTTACCTGTTAGCAGCCCACATTAAGTATCCAGAGGCTCCTTCATTTACCCCTTCATGAGGCTGCAGAGCGAGTCGGGCCATAATCCTGCACAAGGCCGCAGTGTCGGCTGTGGGGGAGAGGGCAGTTCGCATGGTGCAAAACCCCTTTGCCCACTTGTACGGGACTTCACTTGGCAAGCTCGGGCTTAATTTTCAAGTAGGGGGTGACAGCGGGAAGCCCTTGGCCTGATGCCAGGGCAGACTGGAAAATCACAGGCGGGCTCGGAAAGTTGAGCCTCCTAAGTTTTCTTAAAAAAATGAGTGTTCCCTAGTAAATGTGGCCAGCTGTCCACCCCCCCTGGAAGGGAAAAGGTAGGTGTAACTGTTGAGACTAGTATGAGCATGCAGGTCACAATTGAGCAGGCGCTGGGGCACATTGTAGATATCAGTGCAATCCAACTAAGAGGAGCTTTATTTTTTTTCTAGTTTGTTCGGCTTTCCTCCCATTTACCACATCATGCCTCGTGCCTCCATGCTAGCCCTCGCCTCACCAAGATTGGATAGGCTGTAAAGTGCTGTAAGCTGCAGGGCTATGGACCGGGTGCTGGAAGATGGGATTAGAATAGGCACCTGGTTGTTCTTCGAGCTGGCGCGGACACAACGGGCCGAATGTCCCCCTTCTGTGCTGTATCTTTTCTATGGTTCTATGGTCCAGGCTGTGGGTGTCTTCACAGTCACTGTCAGGGTTATTCTGTGAACTGCTCTTCACAGTCCATCTTTCAGCTGATTCTGTCAAATTTCCCCCTTCGGTTAATATCCTGTCCCCTTCCCCACCTTACATGGCATTTCCTATTCAGCAGCCAAGCTGAGAACTGACAAAAACGCTCAACTGAGTCGAGCCGGCTTGAGATACAGAAAGCCCTGGGATGCTGGACAGTAGCCAAACACTCTTGCTACCAGACCATAACAAATGACGCCCAATAACGGGCGAGGGGCTCCTAAGTAAAACCAGTCACAGCAACCTTGGTCTAGTCTCGACTGGATTCTCCAAACAAAATTACCGCTAAATGAGGTTTGCATATTAAACTTAACTCTCGTGTCTTGGAGAAATTCCAATAACTCCAGGAATTGTAAGATCCTGTGTTTTTTTTTCCTTTTCTTTTCCCAGTTTGTAGATTTGCAATTTTCTTTTTGGGAATGTTCTTTCTTGTTGACTATACTAAAGAACAAATTTACATTTACATAGTGCCTCTCACGACAGCCCAATGAAGTACTTTTGAAGTGTCGTTACTGTTTAAAGTGGGAAACGAGGCAGCCAATTTGTGCACAGCATGGTCCCACAAACAGCAATGGCCAGATAATCTGTTTTTTAGTGATGTAGGCTGAGGGATAAATGTTGACCAGGACTCCAGGGAGATCTCACCTGCTCTTCTTCGAAATGATGCCATTGGATCTTTTACGTCCACCTGAGAGGGCAGACAAGGCCTCAGTTTAACGTCTCATCTGAAGATGGTACCTCTGACAGTGCAATCTCTGAAATGGGACTTGAACCCATAACCTTCTGATTCAGAGACGAGAGCCAAGACTGACACTGGTGAAGACAGTGATCGTGTGCTGGTCATCCATTTCTGATGGAAGTCTATTGTAGTATTTGCATGGTAAATAATATAAGTAATACTGTGGCTGTTCACTACAATGTATCAGCCAGACTTTGCACTAAAAGTAAATTTTGTTGCCAGCAGCCGCTTTGTAATTGCAACCGGGTCACCTGGTTTATGTATACGTTGAAATGTTTGTTCTCTTTCAAACATCCTATAATTAAATTGTATCAGTTTTTGTTGGAGTTTAATGTTCTGCCATCCACTAGAAAGAGTTTATAAATCCCCTGTGTGTTAAAGGAGCACAGTTGGCCCCAAAGTATTGTTTTTTCCATTAATGACAAGACGCCATTGGCTGTAATTTCTTGAATTAATATGAAGAACATTGTTTTCCTTTAATATTTCCCCTCTCACCATAGCTAAAGATGACATGGTATTCCTGAGTGTTAGGAAAGGCAGCGGGAGAGAAACGATGAATGGATTGCAAAAACCCTCTTGGATTCACACTGCAGATGCCAAAAATCCATGGTCAAATTCAGCTGCCCGCTCGGTGTAAGTTTGTACCGCACGCTGTGGTGGCCAAACAAAACAACAGCTAGAAATAACACTGCAGCCCCTTTGGTTCAGTGTGGATTTATTGCCCTGTGTGAAGTGTTTGCTCAGCCACTTACCCTTTTAAAGTGTGATTAGTGTGAAAAGTAAACTGATGATATGATGGTGCTCACAATTGTAAATTTGCAATAATAATTGCAGCACTGTTCACACTCCTTCTGTACTGGCAAGGAATGGAAGAAATATTTGGAAGCATGGCACGTGCCCACTAGATGGCATTGGTTTGGAATTAAATTGATGATATGTTATTTTCTAGTTAGCTCCTGGAAGTAATGGAAGGTGTAAGTAAAATTAGCAACCCAGTGCCTTCGTGCCACTTGCAATGTGATCAGATGCCAGATTAACATCCACTATTCCGACACATATTGAGTTCATGTTCTCGTTTAGGTATCACTCTCAGATTGGTGGGGGTGGGGGGTGGGTAGGGGGTTTAGAGGGAAAGGAAAAGTGCAAAGATAACAGAACCATCACCACCCACCGGGCACAGTGCAGAGGGCTGTGAGTAGGTCACTAGATTGCTCCCTCAATTGAGGAATGGTTTATGTATTTGTGGGGGATCAACAATAGGAGCTTTATGTTTAAAGGGACCACTGCTTTTCTTGATATATATTAATGACTTGGACTTGGGTGTACAGGGCACAATTTCCAAATTTGCAGATGACACAAAACTTGGAAGTGTAGTGAACAGTGAGAAGGCTAGTAATTGACTTCAAGAGGATATAAACAGGCTGGTGGCATAGGCGGACAAGTTGCAGATGAAATTTAATGCAGAGAAATGCGAATGATACATTTCGGTAGGAAGAACGAGGATAGGCAAAATAAGTTAAAGGGCACAATTCTAAAAGGGGTACAGGAACAGAGAGATCTAGGGGTGTATGTGCACAAATCGTTGAAGGTGGTAGGGCAGGTTGAGAAAGTGTTTAAAAAAGCATAAGGGATCCTGGGCTTTATAAATAGAGGCATAGCATACAAAAGCCAGGAAGTCATTATGAATCTTTATGAAACACTGGTTCAACCACAACTGGAGTATTGTGTCCAGTTCTGGGCACCGCACTTTAGGAAAGATGTGAAGGCCTTAGAGAGGGTGCAGCAAAGATTTACGAGACTGATTCCAGGGATGAGGGACTTTAGTTACGTGGATAGACTGGGGTTGTTCTCATTGGAACAGAGAAGGTTGAGAGGAGATTTGATAGAGGTATTTAAAATCATGAAGGGTCTGGACAGAATAGACAGAGAGAAACTGTTCCCATTGGCGAAAGGGTCAAGAACCAGAGGGCATAGATTTAAGGTGATTGACAAAAGAACCAAAGGTGACATGAGGAAAAACTCTTTTACACAGCGAGTGGTTATGATCTGGAATGCACTGCCCAAGAGGGTGTTGGAGGCAGATTCAATCGTGGCTTTCAAAAGGGAACTGGATAAGTACTTGAAAGGAAAAAAACTTGCAGGGCTACGGGGATAGGGCGGGGGAGCGGGACTATCTGAATTGCTCTTGCATAGAGCCAGCATGGACTCCTTGGGGCAAATGGCCTCCTTCCGTGCTGTAACCTTTCACATGTGTTGGAGCTGAAACTGTCCGTCATGCTCACCTCTAGTATATAGCTAGATTAAAAATGACATGCATTAACCATTTGAGGACTAAACGCTCTGGTAATTTCTAGGATAATATTTTTGTGCTGTGTTCCAAAATAATATTTTGCCAAGCCAGATCTTTGAGTATTACAGAACACAATGAAATCAAAGTATTGGACACACGAAACAGGTCTCTGTTTATAATAGACAGTTTGTTAATAAATCAATCACAGTCACCACACAAATCTGAACTGCCTGGCAAGAGAAGCAAACTTCAATATTACCTTTTAATACTTTTAACAATATGTGTATTACACCACTCCAACACTCTTCAGACTCAACTAGAGTGTTAGCTTTCCTGGGCGGGGGGGATACCTCACCAATTTCCCACTTTATCATATATGCAACAGGATGGTTAAGGTGATGGTCTTTGGGAGGCAATGCAAACCTGTGGCCTTGTCGGTCTCAAGCCAGTGTTCAGCTGGATTAATATTTCATCGAACTTATTGTAGTCTAAGTTTGTACCACATTGTAAAGTTAATGATCAGTAGTGACCTGGACTGGTTGTGAAGACTTTTGTCCTATAGCTTCAAGCCCTGGCAGTAACTGATAGTCTCTGGCCTCCATATTGGGGCATTTTCTTTCTGTGGGGAATCACCCATCTTAGTTTATGGAAAGTGTTGAGTGGAGAAGAGAGTAACTAGTTATCAATTAATGAAAAGTAAGCACACCCCTCCCTCTTTTTGTTTGCCCCCAGCCACATTTCCAAAAACACAATCAGGCTAAAGTTGGGTTGCTAATGAATTTTCATTCGCATTAAAGGAAAGCTTGGGCTCAGTTTTCCCCGGAAATTGTGGGTGCATTGGGGGCGGGTGGGCTCCGAAAGTCGGGGAAATGCCGCTTGCGTTCGGAACCCGGCTCCTACCCGTAGACTTCCGGGTTCCCCACTGTCGCGTCTGGGTGCGTGCGCGCCTCCCGAATGTGGAAGTCCCATCAGCAATTAAAGCCGGCGGGATGATACTTGACACAGTTGTTTAGACAGTTTAAGTAGTTGAACTACTTAATTTTCTCCACGCTGAGGCAGGGGTGCGATTTTGAAGCATCCTCAGCATATTTCTCATGCTACAACAGACGTGTTTCAGCCAGCAGCCAGTGGGACATTCAAATGTTTCTTTGACAGATGGGGAGCAAAGGTCACTTATTGCACCAGGGCACTCAGTTCTTTCAGACAAAGTTTTGGCTGCGAGGTCTTTGTGTTTGCACTGAAAATTCTTACTTTCCACTCAAAATTCTTCTGTTCACTCGTATTTAACTACTTTGCCGACCCCCTCAAACACGCACCATCAAGATGGGGGGTGGGGGGACGCCATGGCTGCATTCACCACTACATCCGAGGACAAGCAACATCATCAGCCTCGCCAGGCACGGCGTCCACCTCCAACACTTGGAGCTCCACAACACAGTGCTGTGCCACAGGCACCTGCACAAGAGCACAGAGGATAACAACAGAGAGGGGCACTGCTTGAGGAGGCCCCATCCACATGGAGGAGAGCAGCGGCTCACTGCGCTGCTCGTGAGGCCAGGGAGTCACTGATATGTGAACAGTTCTCCTAACATCAGAAAGTGTTTACAGTCCTGTCCTCACCCCACCTGGAAAGAGCAGTGCCTGCACCAGTTCGCCCATCCCTCCCTGCACAAAATAATCTTGCAACGACACATACACCCACTGTAAAGTGACCCACTGGGTGGCATCAAGTGTCGCCGTTCATGGTGAACCTCATGAAAGGGCCCTATCACAAAAGTCAGTCAAGAATGGGCAAGACGTGGCAGCAGTAACATTTAATGTCATTTTAACAAAATCTAAATATAAATGAAAAACATGACAGTCTGTCAAACACCCTTGTGCATACCTTTGTGCTCACAAAACCTTAGCCTTTCTCTTACGACTGCTTCTAGGTGGTGCATCCCCTGTGGCTGCAGTAAAGGTAGTGACAGGTTGCTCATGTTCATGCCCTGACTGCTTAGACGCTTTGGGCCTACGTCTTCTGGGTTTTGGAGCCCGTGAGGGCCTCTCCAAAGACTGCTCCGCCTGCACCTGTGCAGGGGCAGACTCGGCCGTCTGGAGAGGAGGCAGCATTGCGGGTACTGGTTGAGAGGGGGGCAATGGGTGAGATGTGGGAGCGCTTTGAATGGCGTCCCCAATTCCACGTCCCCTTTTGCCACCATCCCTCTGCTGGGCCAGGGCCACATCACTCCTACCACCCTGCTGGTCAACAGTTTGGAGGACATGTGTGATGCCTTGTATCGGTCTGCCGAACAGCTGTTGTCAGGGCCTGAATGGACTCATTTGTGAGCCATAGTTGAAGCTCAATGGAGGCTAGCCTTCTCCCCATTGTAGACATTCCCGCACTTACCTGTGACAGTATCTCAGAGATTCCCTCACGTCCCTGTGCCACCATTCCACTCATGCAGGAGTTGGACTCCTCCATCCCCTGCGCTATTGTGGAGAGTGCCCGTGGCACCATTTCCAGTACCTCATAAATATGCTGCTGTCCCTTGATCATTCTCCTTTTAAAGGATGGCCCTAAGGGTTCCGCATCTGTGTCCAGCTGAGCAGAGCCCGGAGAGGAGTGCTCCCACTGACGCGGCCTCGCCGCAGCTGCTCCAGCTACCAGTGACTGCTCGTGCTCACGTGTATGTTAACTCACCAGGTGCCAACGCAACTAACTGAGGACTAGGACCCACTGAGGTGCAAGTATCTGCACTGGTGGATGGCTCACTAGGACGTGACGGTGCGCCCTCAGAGGCCGGCAGGTCCTCTGAGGAATCGCCCTCTGCCGTTACAGCGGTCGCTGAAGGCTCTGTAAGAGAACAGAAGGCAATATTAAGCATCGTCACAGATGTGTCATGTTGCGATGAACATACTGAGGTGCTGAAGATGGCGGGGCATGTTAACATCAATTCATATTGTGTGTGATGAATGTTAAAGTTGTGTCACGAGACATTTGTCGGATGCCCGTCTCAGCGTCCCTGATGGACAGGCACTCGAGGGTTCGGCTGAGCTCCAGCGCCTCCTGCTCTGCTTCTGTGAGGACGACAATTTATTGCGGCCCCCTCCGGTCCTCGCCCTCTCCCGTGCATTCTGAGCTCTCTTCTCCTATAAGAGGAAAAAGTACAGATGTGTGAGTGAGTGAGTGATGGTGAAGTGGCCAACTGATGAATGCTTTGGTTTGGGTGAGGCTGACTTTGAAAGAGGGTGCAGGTGCGCAATCCGTCCGCTGGACAGCTTTCAGACGGCAAACCCAGGAGCCACGTTAAGTGGCACCAATTGAATCGCAATCGCCTGGGGATCAGACATTTTTTAATGGGCGGGTTACCTGCGCGCCCATTCAACACCCCCCCTCCCCCAGCTGCCATCCTGCCTCCACTCCAATATCTGGGCCCCTATCTCTGTAACCTCTTTCAGCCCTACAACCCTTCGAGATCTCTGCGTTCCTCTAATTCTGGCCTCTTGCGCATTCCTGATTTTCATCGCACCACCATTGGCAGCCATGGCTTCAGCTGCCTAGGCCCTAAGCTCTGGAATTCCCTCCCTAAACCTCTCCATCTCTCTGCCTCTCTCTTCCCTTAAAATGCTCCTTAAAATCTATCTCTTTGACCAACCTGTCCTAATATCTCCTTATGTGACTGTCAAATTTTGTTTGATAACGTCTCTGCAAAGCGTCTCGGGACGTTTTACTACATTAAAGACACTATACAAAGGCAAATTGTTGTTGTTGGAACAGAAGAATTCAAGCTATCATTGCCAGCCCCCCTTCAGTTTTGAACGTAGTCAACAGGTGACAACCTCTAGGGATGAAGTGACTGTACAGGTGGAGTGATATACAATGTTACATCACAGTTCCTGCAACACAATGGATGTTGATACCAGAAATAAAAGTTATGTGAGAATCAGCAGCTGAGAGACATTTTGGAGGATACAAAAAATATAATTGTGTCATGCCTATGGCATCACTTCATACTAAATAAGGTGCTAATATATTTCATATTGTGTTTTGCTAAACACTCTTGTATTTGCCAAAGTTTTTTCTCCCTTTTTAACAGCAAATGGCTTAAATCTGTCTGGCCTTCAAGGGTTAGTTGGCAAATCTAAATGCTAAAATCACCAAGTGTGTGGGGGAGCCTTGCCAACCAACAGTCTTTTCCGCGTTGTTAGTTTAGTTCTGAATCCATTGACTGACTTTGTTTATAAGAATTCATAGACATAAACGTTAAATTGATTTGGGCTTTAAGGCTCACTGAAAATGCGTTCCACATGTTGTCAAATGTCAGACAGATATTTTCCAGATGCCTCTATAAGTGGAGCCATGATTTTTGTTTTTCTGTGGCTACTAAAGTAAAATTTTCAGATTTACGCAGACCACTGATTCATTAAAAGCTTTAAAAATCTGGAGTGTTTTTTTCCTTTCTTTTTGTTTGTGACTTGTTAGTCCAGTGAGCATAGTGCTAGTTTCCTAGATGGTGGGGAGGAACGGGCTGCTTCCGTAATTCACCTGACATTGTTAGGAGGCATTACTTATCCACTGGTTGCCTGGGTTAGGACCCCCCACCCCCCCCTGACGTAATGTGTCATGGAGTGATGGCACTTGAGCTCACAATTAAGACTCTTAAAGGGATGTAATCCCGATCGTAGTTGGAGCACGCAGGGAGTGAACATAGTCGGGTAGTGATGCCCCAAGCTGTAAGCACAGGCAAACGGCATCTCCTAAGCGTCAAGTGGCACCTAAACACTGGCCATTGCCAACTCTCCTTGTCAGGTGTGTCTACGTGGTTCAGAAGAACCTTCACAAAGAGACCAAAAGAAAGGTTTTTTTTTAAAAAAGATTAATGTATATAAGATCTCATGATTGCAGAACATGATAATTCAGGTAGTATCGAAAGCTGGTGATCTCCTCGTCCCCCCACTATGTGAAAACCTGTGGGTGCATCACCGAAAAGAATCAGCAACACTTGTGGAGAAACATGTGTCCTGGACCATGATGCCCTCCCAGCTGGGAGAGGTTGTGTGGAGGTCAAAGGCTCTTGGGGAAACATCTGTAGTAATGCTGACCGTTGAAGTACAGCATAGGTTCACTCCAGTTACGGTCCTACTGCCACAGTTGGATTTCATGGTTGAGCAGTGCTTTATTTAGGATCAGGCTCTGGTTTTGATTAAGTGAAACCACCACAGTTTTTTTTCGCACCGATTTAATGCAAACAATATTTGAATAAACATTGATGTTTTTTACTGGTAGAATAAATCTTTAGCCCTGTGTTTGAAATTCCACCATAAACCTTTCTGGCAGTCCTGAATGCCCATTCGAGACAACCCCCCCTGACAGCCTGCAGCCATTCTGGCCCCTACAAACTCCTTTGAAGAAACCTATGTCCATCACTCTTAACAGAATCAAAGTACTATACAGTATGGACCAGAATGGAACACTCAGTGTAAGTTAACAAGCTGAAATTTTAGTCATGTTTTAAAGGGGCTTTTGTGATGGCTGTAAACATAATTTTTCACCTTACTGCTTGCAGCACTTAAGGCAGAATTTTACACACCCAGAGACTTACTTACATTTTGCTTCCATTTAGAAACAAGTTAAATGCATCTATGAAGGTCTCAGATTGATCTCCCGGGGTTGCTATTTTCTTTTTATAATCCCTCAGTGGAAGAATTGTTCATAATCCAAATCAGCAGAATCCTCCACAGCCCATAAAGCACAAGAATTTAGAGTGAGTTGGGATTAGCTCTCAATCTTCGTCAATCAGCCCGTTGTAATGGACTTCAGACTGCAAAGAGGAAGAGAAAACAAGAGGAAATCGACTATTTTAGAGTGCGGGGAAGCAAAATAAAACGGTTGTAATTTGGGTGTCAAAGTTAATTTGAGGTAAATTAATTACGAATCATTAATTTAAAAACATCACTTGGCCTAGTAGGTGACTGAACTGCCTGGTGTGGCACTGATCAGAAGGTCCCATGTTTGATTCTTGGTCTTCTCTTGCAATCTCCCTGTAGGGACCAGGAGTGGCTGTAGGTTCAGGAGTTGCTCAAAGTCATGGTCATTCAGGATTGCTGAAAAGGATCAGGTTTTGGCTATAATGGGCTCCACAGCCTGCTGAAACCAACTCTCAAAACTCACACATGGGCGGAACTTTCAATTTGGGCATAGAACGGGTGATATCAGATCGGTCGCCGTTACACACCCTGCCTGAATTTCCTTTCTATTGAAGTCAACGCAAGGCCGATCCGATATCGCCCATTTTATGTTTCTGTTTCCGTTGAAGTTTCTGCCCATGGTGAATGGCCACTGGGGCAAGGTTTGGAGGACTGCTGGCATCCAAGAATCTGTAGCCTAACAATCGTCAGTGTCTTAAGGGGAGGAAGTTGGGGGAACATGTTTCTTAAAAATACATAATATTTCAATTTCAAAATTTCTCACCGTTAACATTTCTTTAATACGAGCAGCTGATTGGCATCACTGAGAAAATAATTGCATGGTGGTGTTTAGCTGTTAAAGCATTTCATTTCATCAATAGGTAGAGCTATGTGTTTTCACAGAAGCTCTTCTTCACACAGGAAGTATGAGTGTTCAGTAAGATCATGTATCCACTGATCCTTCATTGGAAAGTATTCTAACGAGAGACAACTTTGCTCGTCACCAATGCTGGACGCACAACACGTACAGTGTACCTGAGGTGCCTGTGTGGAGAGAGGTGCCCACAATTTCCATGGCCTGGGCCCATTCCCCAGCACAGCCCTGCCATCCTCCCTGAGATGTTTTGGCAAATGAGGGAGGCTCATTAGCGGCAGGCAGTCAGCGATCACACTGTCCATAGGAATAAGATAAAGGATCTCAGTTTAAGAACGTAAGAGAAAACAAAAATCGCCTCGTCATGGACGTTCAATTGAAAATAGACAGCAATGCTGCATTAGGTGAAAAGTTAATCGATTGTAAAGGACAGGCTCTTGCTGTAATTGTTTCCTCCCCCCACCAAATTTCTTCCATTTTCGCTCCTCCTTTCCTAAAAGCTGTTTCATGCTGGAAAGTGGTTCTTTGGGCACCTGTAATATCTTGCCCGTGTGGGCCATTCTTCACGTGAGACTCTCTGCAGGCTTTGCCCATGAAGGGCATTTCAGCCAAGCCTGAACCTGCCGTCTACCTATCATAGGAACATAGGAACAGGAGTCGGCCATTTAGCTCCTCGAGCCTGTTCTGCCATTTAGTGAGATCATGGCTGACCTGTGACCTAACTCCATATATCCGCTTTAGCCCCATATCCCTTAATACCTTTGGTTAACAAAAATCTATCAATCTCAGATTTAAAATTAACAATTGAGCTAGCATCAACTGCTGTTTGTGGAAGAGAGTTCCAAACTTCTAGCACCCTTTGCATGTAGAAGTGTTTCCTAACTTCACTCCTGAAAACCCTGGCTCTAATTTTTAGGCTCTGTCCCCTAGTCCTAGTCTCCCCAACCAATGGAAATAGTTTCTCTCTATCTACCCTATCAGATCCCCTTAATAGCTTGAAAACGTTGATCAAATCACCCATTAATCTTCTAAATTCCAGGAAATACAAGCCTACTTTGTGTAATCTCGCCTCTTAATTTAACCCTTGAAGTCCAGGTATCCTTCTAGTAAATCTACACTGCACTCCCTCCAAGGCCAATATGTCCTTCCTAAGGTGCGGTGCCCAGAACTGAACACAGTACTCCAGATGTGGTCTAACAATCCATAATGTATTCAGTAGAGCATGCACTGTACCTTTAATCAAATGTAAGAGTTGCATAAAAAAGTTGTGGTCTTTGAACAGCTAAATTCTTTACAGCATTAGATACCAGAGAGTGAATTAAAGTCTGAGATGATAGCTGAGTGCATTACTTTATTCAGTAGCTCTATTCCAACATCCTAACCATTAAAACTATGTGGTCCCTTTAAGGCAGTGTACATCTGGTAGTAGTCTTCTAAAATAAATGACATTCTTTAGTTGTGAGATTCTGTCTAATGTAAGCATCCAATCACCAGCCGACCAGATCACATTATTCTAATAAATTATCTAGCAGTGATGATTGATGAAGTACAATTTTGTTTTATTACTGTACGATTAACTAATTGGAGGATTAATCTCGCCCTGGTCTGCAGATAATATAACTGCTATTTGTTCTGAACTTTTCTGACGCGCACTCTATCGATGATTATTCATTTATTATAAATCATTAGATTCCTGTAGAAGTACTTAGGAAACCTGCCCCTAATAAGTAAATTAAGCAATTGCTGAACAGTGGACCTGCATCCTCCATTCATCAAATTAACGGCACAGGTCAGTATGAGAGCTTGGGCCCAGGCACAGGTATGTGAATGAAAGAGCAGTCGCAGTACTATTGATAAATGGTGGTGCTGCTGGGCGCTGGTTAAGGGTGAACGAGCTCAAGTAGCCAAATGTTTAAAATTGGCCATTTTTGTGTCATTTGGCCCAAGGCATGTGTTTTGTACCTGTGATATATTTGCTATGAGCGCTAGGACTGAAACTAATTTCTGTGGTGAGAATTAGTGTACCAGTGGTTTATGAGCCAGGGATCTAAAGAATGGTAATACAGAGTACTCCGCTTCTCCCTGAGTCTTATGTGCCTGAAGGGATGTTGGTGCTTGGAAGACATTACTGACACATCGGTGGGGCCTTTTTCCAGGCATATCGAGTTCCTGAAATGGGCAGGAATTGAACTGCCTGTTCCAAAAAAAGAAAGAACTTGCATTTATATAGCACATTTCACGACTTCAGGAAGTCCCAAAGCGTTTTACAGCCAATGAGGTACTTGTTGAAGTGTAGTCACTGTTGTAATGTAGGAAACACGGCAACCAAATTTTGCACAGTGAAGTCCCACAAACAGCAACGTGATAATGACCAGATAATCTGTTTTAGCGATGTTGGTTTAGTGATGAGGGATATCTATTGTCAAGGACACCGCGGGGTTTCCTAAGAATGTCTAAAGCAGTCCAGTGATTTAGAGAAGAGTGCTGTGTCACCAGGTTGGTAGGTGTGGCATTCACAGACACTTTTTAAACATTTTTTTTAATAACTTAGTTTTTACAGAAACTGGGTAAAAACAAAATGAACTGAATCAGCAGAAATTCTCTCAGACATGTTGCTTTTCCTGGACTACTGCAGTCATGTCATCTCCCCAGAAAGTGAAGTCCTACCCATCAGATGGGGGCCCATAATCCAAACAAACACACCTTCATCTACTTCCTGCCTCTTTGCTCCCACTCGGTCCAGCAGTACATAGTTAATGACCCATCTGCGGACCACCTGACACCCTCTTTCACTGCTTTGTATTTTTTTCTCTCTCAAAGTTTTGCTGGATCATTTCTGTTTTTTGCTCAATAATGTGCAAAAACTTCCTGGGGGTAGTGTTTAGTTTAGTGCCCCCGATCACTGGGTGGTGGTGGCAGCAATGCTTATGCCAGGCCCTGCCATAGGGCAACTGAGCTGTTGACCTGCCCACACAAATCGCCAAAGGGTTCTTACACTTACAGCTCACCAATTGTGCAGATTTTGTGCCTGTCATTTACTCCGTTATTGTCAAATCCACCTGGGTATCAAGGTGTTGATTACAAGGAAACATTGATAGGAGTTGGGTGATATCAATTAGATATTGCTGGTGTGTAAAGCTTTCCCATATTCTTGAGTTGGGTCATTGAGAGCAGATTCCATATACTGTGTCCTCAGCAAGTACAGGTCTGATTGTAACATGACTGCTAACAGTTTTATGAGGTAAACTGTTTTCCCAAACAATTTTCTTTTCTTTTTCCCTTCCTCACCTAAAGCTGCGGACTCATGCAAAGTTGAGCCTGGGCAGCAAATCTACCTGGTTATTCAATCGTGGTGGGTTATCAAACTGAGGCTGATCCTTGATAATGACCTCCCCATAGCTTAGAAAGGAAACACTGAGGACTGTTATGCCACCGCCCATTCCTCCCCCTCTGCCTCCCATCCCCACTATGTATCTGGCTGAGATTTCAACACAGACCAGAAATCAAATCTGGGACCTTCCCATGGTATGCATTGTCCAGTGCTCCACCACATAGAGTGGGCCTATCTTGGTCTGCATTGTCCAGTGCTCCACCACATAGAGTGGGTCTATCTTGGTCTGCATTGTCCAGTGTTCCACCACACAGAGTGGGTCTATCTTGGTCTGCATTGTCCAGTGTTCCACCACACAGAGTGGGCCTATCTTGGTCTGCATTGTCCAGTGCTCCACCACATAGAGTGGGTCTATCTTGGTCTGCATTGTCCAGTGTTCCACCACACAGAGTGGATCTATCTTGGTCTGCATTGTCCAGTGCTCCACCACATAGAGTGGGCCTATCTTGGTCTGCATTGTCCAGTGCTCCACCACACAGAGTGGGCCTATCTTGGTCTGCATTGTCCAGTGCTCCACCACATAGAGTGGGTCTATCTTGGTCTGCATTGTCCAGTTTTCCACCACATAGAGTGGATCTATCTTGGTCTGCATTGTCCAGTTTTCCACCACATAGAGTGGATCTATCTTGGTCTGCATTGTCCAGTGCTCCACCACATAGAGTGGGCCTATCTTGGTCTGCATTGTCCAGTGCTCCACCACATAGAGTGGGCCTATCTTGGTCTGCATTGTCCAGTGCTCCACCACACAGAGTGGGCCTATCTTGGTCTGCATTGTCCAGTGCTCCACCACACAGAGTGGGTCTATCTTGGTCTGCATTGTCCAGTACTGCACCCAAAGCATGGGTTAGTCCGTAATGTCTCAACGGCTTCAGTAAGTCTGGGATTGGTTATCGGAAGGCTGCTTCTGTGTGACAGCATTGGTCACAACAGTTCCTGCAGCATATGAGTACATGTGTAGTATCAATGATACCGGTAGTACTTGCTCTGAAACACTTTACGTGATGATTACACTTTACAAACCGTCAAAATATCTCACTAGTTCTATATTTTGGGACAATTAACATTTTGATCTTTTTTTTCTCCACACAATTCTTGTCTCCTAGTACGGCATGCATGTGAGGCATTACTGTTGTAACCCATACAACATAAAGGGACGGTGCCTTCATACTGGGAAGTTTTCAGACAACCTTAGTTGCAGCCTTTCCTGAAACCCTCCATGCCTGGTTGATCATGTTCAACTTGCTGCACTGCAAATGTTTGCATTGAAGTTGCATGATTCTTAGCCATGTGCTTTTTAAAAAAAAACTATAGTCATAAACAATTGTTAATGACCGATGTAATTGGTGGTGTGACATAGTCATTAGCTCATAGCTTGTATACACCCTGCTCTAACGCAATCATAGTCTTGTAGGACACTATTTAATGATGGCACTCCCTTCAAATACTGTGTTTAATCCTCATTCATATCTTAGCCTCCAAAAAATGTCAAGTAAATGTACTCAGTATCACCTAGCATCTCCTCCACTACAACAACTGGCATTTATGTAGCACCTTTAATGTATTAAAACATCCCAAGGTGCTTCACAGGAGCGTTATCAGACAAAATTTGACACTGAGCCACATAAGGAGGTATTAGAACAGGTGACCAAAAGCTTGGTCAAAGAGGTAGGTTTTAAGGAGCGTCTTAAAGGAGGAGAGAAAGGTGAAGAGGTTTAGGGAGGGAATTCCAGAGCTTAGGGCCTAGGCAGCTGAAGACACAGCCGCCAATGGCGGGGTGAAGGAAATCAGGGATACGCAACAACACCCTGTGCACCATCGCACTACACCAGCACACCATTCCATCAGGTATTTTACCTGAACTTTAAACATCCGATTTCTTCCTTTACAGTGAACCCCAAGAAATCTTTTAATTCTGAATGGCAGCTTTCTGCAGTCGGCATTGTGTCTGACAATGATTCAATTCTGTTCATTATAGTGCCACCCAATGGCGGGATTCACGCACTACAATATAATGTCAGAATATTTGCTTTAGGACTTAGGGTTTTCTGTTACCTCAGAGAGTAGGTTTTAAGTGAGACCAAAGGAGGACTCTCCCCTACTTCAGAGAGTAGGTCATAGGCCCAGTGAAACTTTTGAACACAGGCATAGCTTTCTTCAGCTCAGCTTTGAAAGTTTTCTCTTCAAATTGCAGAAATTGCTTCCTCTCCAGAGCTGATCCAGTAAGGAGGCTTTGGGTCACTTTAACAGTTCCATCCATTTAATCTATTCACTTCTCAGTTACAATCATTAAATCTTTTTAAAAAGCACAACATGATAAATATCTGTGCTTTACTGATATTTCTGTTGCCACGTAAAGTGCATTTAAAGTAATCGGAGAATGTTGCACTGCTTGATGATATACGTTAGCTGGACACTAACAGAGAAACACATATCAGCTTTTACAATGGTGAGAATGAGGGTGAGGCTGTAAACAGAAAATTATCCTTCTACATTTTGCAAGAACAGGTTCCCATAGAAATAAATATTGAAAGTGCTGGCTTTTAGAACATTGCTAGGAAGAAAATGTATCTTCTTATGTACCTCAGGACATCTTAAAGCATCCACATATAATGAATGACTTTCAAAAGCGGCCATTGTTGCTATGCAGACAAAAGCATCAGCCATTTTGCACACAGCGAGGACTCAAACAGCAATGAGATGAATGACCAATTAATCTATTTTTGGTAAAGTTGGTTCAGAGAGGAATGGTGACAAGGACACTGCGCTTTTTCAAATAGTGCCCAGAAGCAGGTAACGGGGCCTTGCTTTCATCCGAAGGATAGCAGCTCCAACAATGTAACACTCCATCAGTACTGAGCTAAAGTCTTAGTCTAGATTATGTGCTTATGTTCTGGAGGGGGGTTGACCTCCAAACGCTCTAACTAGGGTCTTGAGGGAAGTGGCAGTAGGGATTGTGGATGCTTTGGTGATAGTTTTCCAAAATTCCCTGGACTCAGGAGAGGTCCCGGCAGATTGGAAAACTGCTAATGTAACACCGTTATTTAAAAAGGGTAGTAGGCAGAAGGCTGGAAATTATAGGCCAGTTAGCTTAACATCTGTGGTGGGTAAAATTTTGGAGTCTATTATTAAGGAGACAGTAACGGAACATTTAGATAAGCATAATTTAATAGGACAAAGTCAGCATGGCTTTATGAAGGGGAAGTCATGTCTGACAAATTTGCTTGAGTTCTTCGAGGATATAACGTACAGGGTGGATAAAGGGGAACCAGTGGACGTAGTGTATTTAGACTTCCAGAAGGCATTCGACAAGGTGCCACATAAAAGATTATTACTTAAGATAAAAAATCACGGGATTGGGGGTAATATTCTGGCATGGGTGGAGGATTGGTTATCGAACAGGAAGCAGAGAGTTGGGATAAATGGTTCATTTTCGGACTGGCAACCAGTAACCAGTGGTGTTCCACAGGGGTCGGTGCTGGGTCCCCAACTCTTTACAATCTATATTAACGATTTGGAGGAGGGGACCGAGTGCAACATATCAAAATTTGCAGATGATACAAAGATGGGAGGGAAAGTAGAGAGTGAGGAGGACATAAAAAACCTGCAAGGGGATATAGACAGGCTGGGTGAGTGGGCGGAGATTTGGCAGATGCAATATAATATTGGAAAATGTGAGGTTATGCACTTTGGCAGGAAAAATCAGAGAGCAAGTTATTTTCTTAATGGCGAGAGACTGGAAAGTACTGCAGTACAAAGGGATCTGGGGGTCCTAGTGCAAGAAAATCAAAAAGTTGGTATGCAGGTGCAGCAGGTGATCAAGAAAGCCAACGGAATGTTGGCTTTTATTGCTAGGGGGATAGAATATAAAAACAAGGAGGTATTGCTGCAGTTATATAAGGTATTGGTGAGACCGCACCTGGAATACTGCATACAGTTTTGGTCTCCATACTTAAGAAAAGACATACTTGCTCTCGAGGCAGTACAAAGAAGGTTCACTCGGTTAATCCCGGGGATGAGGGGGCGGACATATGAGGAGAGGTTGAGTAGATTGGGACTCTACTCATTGGAGTTCAGAAGAATGAGAGGCGATCTTATTGAAACATATAAGATTGTGAAGGGTCTTGATCGGGTGGATGCGGTAAGGATGTTCCCAAAGATGGGTGAAACTAGAACTAGGGGGCATAATCTTAGAATAAGGGGCTGCTCTTTCAAAACTGAGATGAGGAGAAACTTCTTCACTCAGAGGGTGGTAGGTCTGTGGAATTTGCTGCCCCAGGAAGCTGTGGAAGCTACATCATTAGATAAATTTAAAACAGAAATAGACAGTTTTCGAGAAGTAAAGGGAATTAGGGGTTATGGGGAGCGGGCAGGAAATTGGACATGAAGCTGAGTTCGGATCGGTCAATGCCCTGTGGGTGGCGGAGAGGGCCCAGGGGCTATGTGGCCGGGTCCTGCTCCGACTTCTTGTGTTCTTTAGATTTGTGGTTGGGATCAGATCAGCCATGATCTTATTGAATGGCGGAGCAGGCTCGAGGGGCCGATTGGCCTACTCCTGCTCCAATTTCTTATGTTCTTATGTTCTTAACTCAGAGGCGAGAGTGCTACCAACTGAGCTCAAGCTAACTCTTAAAGAGGTTAAGATCTGCACACTGTGTCACTTATTTACTTTCACGATAAATGATGTTAGTACTGCCTCACTATCCCTGTGTAAAACTTGTCCCTATGGCATGGTACCTATTTAAATAGCAAAATGATATCAAATGGTGGTGGTTGGGGTAGCTGAAGGTTTTCCCCAGGGTCTATGAATGGATGCACATGGAATGTTAGCAGAAACAAATACCATGGCATCCCAGGCTACATAAATTATGCAGCACAAAGTACCATGACCAGAGGACAGAGTAACATTCACAGTAATTGGTGAGAGACTTCACATGGTAGTAGAGTTGCTACAATTTACCTCTTTTTCTCTAGTTGAGGGAAGGAAAAATCAGTCAGTGTTTCCAGTCTTGATCGCTGTCAGTTGACCCCCCCCCCCCCGAAGAAGTACATGCTTGTGGAGGTCCGGTACGGACAACACTAGACTCAACTGTCATGTTCCCCACCCATTCCCACACATGATTTAAGAGTGGTCACTTGGGGGAGGTTCCAGAGGGCTGATTGCACCCACAGAACTTTACCTCAGCATCAGCCACCACCTCCAGGAGAAGAGGGAATTAAATAAATGAAAGGGTTGACTTCATCATTGGGAACAGTTCTATGAGACAACTACTCACGTTAATGGCAAAATCTGCCACTGTAAATCCGTCATGAAAAATCGGAATTGTTGCTGATGTGTTTGTGATCCTAAGGCTGTTTCTTTCAGTGTTCCTAGTGGTATGTATTGTCAGTTGTTAATTAAGTGCAGCAGATTGATTGTTTGCACGTATTGGTAATAGCTTGTCTGCAGATTAGAGGCTTGAACCTTGTGTTGAACAGTATAACTTTTATATCCTCGTCATTCTAAATTAACACTGGCAGAAGTAAGCTTGTTAATTGTCAGTACAAAGTACTGAAGATTGCCTTACTTCGCCTAATTAATTACCTTGTCTAGAGTGGAATGTTAATTCAGATAAATGATTGAGCCACTTAATACTTTGAAAGCTTCCTTCAAGTAATCTGTGAGCTTTCTGCCCTTAAGATACAAATTAATGATTCTTATCAGAGGCTGTAGTAGCGCTTCTAAAGCACAGGGAAGACAGTAAAATTGAAAAGGCAACCTGCTTTCACTGTCATTCAAAGTTGCATTTTTATTTCGACGACAGAAAATAGATTCCTCAAGTTCTCAAGCCATTTGATTATCAACAAATTGATATAAAAATATAGAAACACACATAATGGACTTTGCATAGTTGGCTGGCTTTTATGTGTTACTTCCATTTGAAGAGAGTTTCTTATTGCAGTCAACCTCCGAATAATTTTAGGCCGAAGCCTCTGAACTTGACGCTCTATTTTGAAAATTCAGGGTCCCTTGCTGCAACTAATGATTCCTTTGCATTTTACCTCATCGCACTTATGTGCTACCTGTATGCCAGCCTCTATGTTTTCTCTTTACCCTCACACACCTTCTTGCCTTGCCTTCTCCATGCACCTTTCATGCATGAATAGACTCATTGCATGAGCATAGTGAAGTGAAGGCAGAGCAGCCCTTTCCCCATCACTCACTTCTTAAAAAAAAAGTGCTTTCAGGAAAAAGATGCAGGTAAGGGGGAATGGATTAGTTGTCTGAAGTGTAGGCCCAAGCTACAAGCTTGCACGTCACCAGAGATGTGTGGCTGTGCTTTTGTGTCATATAGCCTCTGCTGTGATTGTAGTAAGTTCCGTTATCAAGTGCAGACAAAAGTCCTGGAATAATTAAAGGAACGATAGAATGCTACAATGGCCTTAGGATCTCTCGGGGTGGCTGAGTTAAAATGGGCTGAATGGCCTTCCTCGTCCATAACTGTCTTGTGATCATGTGAACTTCCTGTGGGAACCCCAGTGGGGTTCCGCAGGGCTCAGTATTAGACCCCTTGCTTTTTGTGGTATATATTAATGATTTAAATGTAGGGGGCATGATTAAGAATTTTGCAGATGATACAGAAATTGGCCGTGTGTTTGGATAATGAGGAGGAAAGCTGTAACCTGCAGGAAGATATCAATGGACTGGTCAGGTGGACAGAAAAGTGACAAATGCAATTCAATCTGGATAAGTGTGAGGTAATGCATTTGGGAAGGGCAAACAAGGTCAGGGAATGCACAATAAATGGGAGGATTATGAGAGGTGTAGAGGAACAGAGGGACCTTGGAGTGCATGTCCACAGATCCTTGAAGGTAGCAGGACAGGTTCATAAGGTGGTTAAGAAGGCATACGGGATACTTTCCTTTATTAGCCGAGCCATAGAATACAAGAGCAGGGTCATGCTAGAACCGTATAAAACACTAGTTAACACTGCTTGTGTACTGCGTACAGTTCTGGTCACCACATTGCAGGAAAGATGTGGTTGCACAAGAGAGGGTACAGAGGAGATTTATGAGGATGTTGCCAGGACTGGAGAATTTTAGCTGTGAGGAAAGATTGGATAGGCTGGGGTTGTTTTATTTAGAACACAGAGGAGGCTGAGGGGAAATTTAATTGAGGTGTATAAAATTATGAGGGGCCTAGATAGAGTGAATAGGGAGGACCAATTTCTCTTAGCAGAGAGGTCATTAACCAGGGGGCATAGATTTAAAGTGATTGGTAGAAGGATTAGAGGGGAGCTGAGGAGAAATGTTTTCACCCAGAGGGTGGTGGAGGTCTGGAACTCACTGCCTGAAAGGGTGGTAGAGGCAGAAACCCTCATCACATTTAAAAAATACTTGGATGTGCACTTGAAGTGCTGTAACTTACAAGGCTGCGGACCAAGTGCTGGAAAGTGGGATTAGGTTGGATAGCTCTTTTCCGGCGGCACAGACACGATGGGCCGAATGGCCTCCTTCTGTGCTGTAAATTTCTATGATTCTATGTGGCTCCTGATTTTTTAAAAAATGGCTTAATTGTAAAACTATGGATACAAAAGTCAGTTCGACAAAGCAGCTCCAAAATGTTGGTATATTGTATGACTGAGGTTCAGTGGTGAGTTTTGTTCAATGTCTGTATTTATGTTCAACATTGTCCTTCCCACGCAAGTTAAGATGGGGAACACTACATCACTGCAGGAGCAAACACATTTATTTGACACAGTGGTCATGGCCGAACAGTTTATTCACCCTTCACGTAATATGCTTGAATGCTTTACAGATAGAGCATCTCCAGACCTGAATGCTTACTTCCAGGAGAGAACAGCAAGCTGTCACAACATTACATCTTGCCCACCGGAAAGTGACCACTCCTATAAATTGAAGAATAAACAGAGACCAAAGTCTCAATATCCTGGGAAGCAGATGTGCAGCGCTCCCATCTAAAACATGTGGGAGCCTAGTTACAATATGCAAATTGGGGTACTACGTCATATTTAACGGCAATTTTCGTCTCCACTGGACGGTGAATAAAATAATCAATAAAGTCTTTATCCACGTATGCATCTCCTGACCACCTGCTGCTGGCCCTTGCATGGCCTCCTTGCCCAGGATTGCCTCCCCCTCCCTTTAAAGCTCCATTTCTAGCATGGCTCCTCAAGGAGCTGCCAGATTTCCCACTCCTCCCGGTCAGCGAGCTTTCCCTCACTGATTGTATTGACGCACGGCCGAGGAAATGATTCGGGTCTCACGCCAACCTCATCGGGTGGGCATGGCAGATGCCCCACCCACCGTCTGCCCGAATTATGCGCTGGTTGAAAATCACTCTGGAATAGTTTACCACAAGTGGCCATTGAGACCAATTGTACAAAAGAGAAAGTACAAAAGGAAGGGACAGGAAATGGGGTTAAAGTCGATACATTCAGTTGAAGAGCTAGCACCAGTTCAGGCACAATGGGACGAGTAGCCTCCTTCTGTGCTATAATTTCTGTAACTCTATGCAACAGTGCTCACTTAGTGCTGCCTATTGATGTGCACAATAGGAAACACGCTGAAGTGAAGATCTACTTACTGCACACCCATTATTGATGGTTGTAATCTTTACTTCCATTGAGTTATAACAACAATCACACTGCTTCAAAGTAATTAATTTCACATGATGGACATGTCGGAGAGATGTGATAAGATTTTGTGGAGGTGCAAGTTTTTCTGTCTAATGGAGAGTGGCTAGATGCAGTTGTGTGTGCAGATGGGTAAATGGGACTGTGCAGGATTCACAGCGGGGAACTGTGGAATAATTCTAGGGATTTAATTTCCTCGGATGGTACACTAGTTAAAGCATCTGCATAAAGCTCCATTGTGTACTATTTAACTGGAGGAAATTAAATCGCTGAGTTTCACAAGTGAGAACCCCCTTCGTAAATCAGAAGTGATGGTCATGGATGAGATTATACAGGTATTTTTCATAACAGGACAAATAACATTTATAAAATTCAGCATGCCATGGACCCCCGCTATATATCCTTTCTGTCCGTCAGTGCATTTACAATTCAGAGGAGAATAATTAGGATGGAATGTTCTTGCTTATTGCAGAACAATGGTCCCCCACACAATCTCAGTGAATTCATTGTTTGTTTCCTGGTTTGCTTGGGTTTCACGACTGCAGCTATTTATATCTTATTACATTTGCACCCCATCTGCTGCCTGTCGGTGTTTGTGAGGGAATAGCAATTGAGTTCTGCCGAGATAGGACTAAATGTTATCCAATTGGACCTTCCTTTCTACATGTACTGCATCTCAGACAAAGGGAGGTATGTGCACCTCGGCCTGTAGACTCTGGTGTGGGAGGACTGGTGGATGGGTCCTCTGCTGCTTCCTCCAGAAAGCAGTGCAATAGGTGGAGAAACCCTTTGTAGCACACTTGGAGCTACCGGGGGAAAAAGGCAGCAGCACAACCATTGCTACAATGGCTGCTGAACACCTCAGTAACAAAGAAACAAGAAAAGAAATGTCTTGAAATTTTGAAAAACAATCTTTTTACTGAGTTCTTTCAATAAACTACTATATGCAGTTCAGTCCCCAGTAAGCGTGGATGTTTTTTATATGTGGGCAGATTAGATGAGAGCGTTAGACACACGCAAACATAAGAAAATTGGGAGGGATTTTATTCAAACATTCAAATTGAGCTCCTGCCTATTTCTGATGGGAGCTTCCCGCAGCCATCAAATCCCCGACTAAAAGTGTGCACATTGAGCAAAATGGGTGTTCATGCTTCATGTCTGCCTCATTTTCCAATCGATAATGTCCAAAGTTCGGACTTTACTGATTGGAGAATCTGTGCTAATGTGTTGTGCATTGCCTGCGTTGTGAACAATGAATTGCAGTCTAAAGCTCTTTGAACTAAAAATGCAGGAAGTATATAGACGGTACAAAGTATGACACAGTTGAGCTTTGCCACTTGAATAGCAGGCTATTAGAACAGAAAAACCTTTCACCTCAGACATAACAGCCAGGCAGAACATGCAGCCTAAGGTTGAAAAAATGTTGAGAAGGAAATCTTTGGAAGGATGGGAATGTTTTGATTAATGCGCTCCAAATATGAACTGATGTCAGTGTTTTCCTGTAAGTGAATGTGTGTAATTTTGCATGAAATCACAAGTGTTGATGCGTGTTGCCTAAATGTTAAAGATAAATTGGCATTGACCTGAGATTCATGACAGTAGCACAGTGCTGTATGTATGATCACTTGATCAGGCAGAAGAATCAATGAAGTGCCTTGAATCTGGGGCAAGCGTTGGGAAACTTGGCTAAATCATAACTGCTTGAGAAAGCAGCAGAACTAAAATGTTGAGGCTGTATGAAAGGATTAGCAGGCTGCTCCACTGTTTAAAAAAAAATCTATTATTTTTGCATTCACCTGGCAAGGTGATGCTGGTGATGTAAATCATTAAAGTAAATTTTTATCATAGGTTCATGGGTTTTTTGTGTTGGTGAATGGGTAAAATCCAATTTGCTCCTCATTTTTGAAAAATAAATAATTTCCTTGTTAGTTCTCTCTTGTCTGTGCTGAAAATCATCTCACATCAAGTGAAATCATTAACAGAGAATTGTCTTGAGGTGATTTCAGAGTTTATGTAATGTGATGTGTGTTGAAAATATATTTAGATAATGCAATGTACTTCAACAAACTCAAATATCTTCATAGAAGCTGATTTGATATATAATTTGACCGGCTTTGCTTTCATACATTTGAGGCCAAATAGAGTTTATTACACGAACTGGCCACCTTTACAATTTTCAGATTTATCCAAATCTGACTTCAATCAGCCTCAGTTTCTGTTCTTGCCCATAGAAATGCCTACATTTAAGGTTTCTTTTAATGAAAAATAATAGAATTGAAAAAGACCGTGTAAATAATTGAGGGTTGCCATCTCCCATTTCTTTAATCCCTTGCTTGTTTTCTTGAGTTGTAGTGATGTTCCAAATAAAATCTGGTGCAATGTGGAGTGCTTTTCTAAGGTTGGAGCTGAGGCACATTGTTGGGGCAGAGTAGAGGGCACTTTATTCAGCATCTGCCTCTGGTCGACCTGACCTGGGAGTGCTCAATGTTGATACTGGGTCCCTGAAATTGCAAGAATTCCATTTTCCAGAATGAACATCTTTCGCCTTGCAGAGCACAAAAATACTTAAATAAAAGAAAAGATGTTGGGGTGTAAGGGGTGATTCTGCAATCTTACATTTCCAGCAGGGAATCTATGCTCAGAGGGACTGCCTGTGCTATTGCCGAGAGTGCAGGATTGTAGAATCAGCCCTCTTTTTTTCATCAGTCGCTAATATAAGTGAGAACGTTAGCACATGGATAAAATAAGGAAATTAGTTAGTAACTTTTTCACTCACATTAGTGGTCAGATGAAAATAAACCTGGTTATTTGTTAACATGGAGATACAGCAGTATCTGACATTGAGCAATAAGTGCTGTGTTTTTTGCACACTATGAAGTAATTCCACTTTTGTTTTCTGCCATGAACATCACAAACAAAGATAGCACCTTCATGGGATTCAAGGTCTTGCCTTAATTTTCTTTTAAAACTGTTAAATGGATGGGTATTCACTTTGGGTAGACAATAACAACTTGCATTTATGTAGCACCTTGAACATAGTAAAACATCCCATGGTACTTCACAGAAACAAATGAGACAAAAATGAACACCAAGCCATATAAGGAGATATTAGGACCAAAACCTTGGTCAGAAGTAGGTTTTAAGGAGTGTCTTAAAGGAGGAGAGAGAGGTGGAGAAGAGGAGAGGTTTAGGGAGGGAATGCTAGAGCTTAGGGCCTAGATGGCTGAAGGCACGGCCGCCAATGGTGGGACAAAGGAAATGGGGGATGCATAAGAGGCCAGAGTTGGAGGAACGCAGAGTTCGAGGGTTGTAGGGCTGGAGGAGGTTACAGATATAGGGAGGCCAATGCCCATTACAGTCCGGCAATGTGATGAGCTGCATGCCTTTGCTTGTTATTTAGCAGTGTGGCCAGTTGTATCAGACCAGTTGCAGGGCCCTTTCTGCTCCCCCCCACCACCCCCCACCAGCTTTTTCCCCTGCCTTTCCTCTCCTCAAAGTGCTGACTATTCTTGAGAATGCAGTTGCACGGGGCCAAGCAACCTTAAGTACCTCACACAGTATAAAAGAGCTTTCTAATTACAGAAACCTGGGAATTGCTGCAGGGGTTTATACACTAAGAAGATGCCAGAATGGTTCAGCAATACAGCATTTGCAGCAAGTGGAGCCCGAGGGCCACTACTGTGAATGGTATTGCTCAGTTTTTAGAAAACCCTATTGCATGTGTTGCACTGGAACGCATAAACAGACAGCATTGATTTTTGTTATCATCCCTTTAAGCACTGAGGTATAATAAACACATTAAAGGCCTTTCTGTGGCCATGGCAACAGATAGTAGTACTGTAAAATACTTGGAAGAAAAGGCTGTCAAATTTGAAATGGCGTTAGGTCAGGGCGGAAGTTAGCTTGATTGTGGTAGAAGGGCATGGAAAGGAGAAGTAGTGAGTCAAAATTCTGATAATGGATCAGTCAGTTTTGCAAAAACGCAGTTGCTCCCTGAAGATAGGCCGGTTATAGACAATTCAAGGGCAGGCCTGGTACTAGGCAATAATGCATTTGCAAGGTTCAGGTGATGACATGAACCACAAGTGCAAATTGGAGGCAGTTTATCAATGTCAGCTATACCTTTATGATGTATTCCTGGAAACATGATTCTATGTATTTGTTCTTTATAATGCAGACAATAGGACAGATTGAACAGATGGCTACCGTTTGAGGAAGCAATTTAGACACAGGGAAGGTAAAGTCTGATTGACACAAATGAAGATAACTCATGTGTATTCCACTGTTTGTAGTTTACCATTTTGTGCTATAAAATACAGCATCTGCTTGTATAATAATAAAGCATAATCAGTGGCTAAGAGACGACCAGTTGACGAGTTCATGTTGCATCTTAAACAGGAAGGCTTGTTTCATCGCACTTAAGATGCAAGGTGGAGAGGTCTGAGTTACGAGGAGAGGCTGGAGTGGTGAGAGATTTATCCTCTTAAATGGAGAAGGATGAAGTTGATTTGACAGGATGCTCAGAATGGTTAAAGGAATAGACTTGGATTATTTCCATCAGTAAGTAAGTCGAAGACACAAAGGCCTCGAATTAGCTACCATGCCACCTTTGGTGCTTTTTCTGCGCAAAATCGAGGCAGCTAAAAGGCGAGGAAACCATTTCCACCAGTTTTCTTTCCACAAATCGGTCCCTTTAAGTTTACTAACGCGATTTGCCCTTCGCCATGATCTGCCTGCCGAGTCCCCAGCCGCTTCATTATGATAATGAGAGCCAGAGGCCCTGCAGCACCGAATCTCCTGATTTTTACACTAACAATGCACTAGGGATAAGTTCAAACCAGAGGTATAAGGTGCAGCTGCTCCCAGGATCAGCTGAGACAGGCAGAAGTAAGGAGTTTCTGAGCCTGAAGAGTGTGGAGAGTTTTGAGTAGCAATTACTGCAGCTGGGAACACATTTTTGGAGTGATAGCACAGCCGTACTTCTGACAGTGTGAGACCACTGCTAGAATTGACCCCTCCTCCACCCACAGCAAAACTGCTCAGGAAAAGTTATGACATTTCCTATAGGCAGACTTTGTATACGACTATCATGGTAGAGGAGATAAAGTGTGAAGATCTCCCGGGCTGCGAGCCCCATTCCGGAAGACTCCCAGGAATTCCGGAGGGTGAGCAACGCTATACAAGAGAGAAGTACATTTGTAAGATAATGGCATTGGTAATGGTGATGATGGCAGGAGAGATTAATGCTGACACAATACCAAGTAAACCAGTGATAGGAGAGATTAGACACTGATACAGTACCAAATCGACCAGTGATAGGAGAGATTAATGCTGACACAGTACCAAGTGAACTAGTGATAGAAGAGATTAGAGATTAAACACTTGGATGCAAGGAAATGAAAATTAATCAGGTTCTTTAATGAGCGGCTGATCTACTGTGCCAGTTTACTGCCATAGGAACATAGGAACAGGAGTAGGCCTTCAGCCCCTCATGCCTGCTCCGCCATTTGATAAGATCATGGCTGATCTGTGATCTAACTCCATATATCTGCATTTGGCCCAAATCCCTTAATACCTTTGGTTGCCAAAAAGCTATCTATCTCAGATTTAAATTTAGCAATTGAGCTAGTATCAATTGCTGTTTGCGGAAGAGAGTTCCAAACTTCTACCACCCTTTGTGTGTAGAAATGTTTTCTAATCTCACTCCTGAAAAGTCTGGCTCTAATTTTTAGACTGTGCCCCCGACTCCTGGAATCCCCAACCAGCGGAAATAGTTTCTCTCTATCCCCCTATCTGTTCCCCTTAATATCTTTTCAACTTCGATCAGGTCACCCCTTAATCTTCGAAACTCTCGAGAATACAATCCCAATTTGTGTAATTTCTCCTTGTAACTTAACCCTTGAAGTCCGGGTATCATTTTAGTAAACCTATGCTGCACTCCCTCCAAGGCCAATATGTCCTTCCGAAGGTGCTGTGCCCAGAACTGCTCACAGTACTCCAGGTGCGGTCTAACCAGGGTTTTGTATAGCTGCAGCATAACTTCTGCCCCCTTGTACTCCAGTCCTCTAAATATAAAGGCCAGCATTCCATTAGCCTTCTTGATTATTTTCTGCACCTATTCATGACACTTCAATGATCTATGTACCTGAACCCCTAAGTCCCTTTGGACATCCACTGTTTTTAACTTTTTACCATTTAGAAAGTACCCTGTTCTATCCTTTTTTCATCCAAAGTGGATGACCTCACATTTGCCTACATTGAATTCCATTTGCCACAGTTTTGCCCATTCACCTAATCTATCAATATCCCTTTGTAATTTTATGTTTTCATCTACACTGCTTACAATGCCACCAATCTTTGTGTCATCGGCAAACTTAGATATGAGACTTTCTATGCCTTCATCTAAGTCATTAATAAATATTGTGAATAATTGAGGCCCCAAGACAGATCCCTGCGGGACTCCACTAGTCACATCCTGCCAATGTGAGTACCTTCCCATTATCCCTACTCTCTGTCGCCTTTCGCTCAGCCAACTTCCTATCCAAGTCCGTACTTTTCCCTCAATTCTATGGGCTTCTATCTTAGCTAACAGTCTCTTATGTGGGACTTTATCAAATGCCTTCTGGAAGTCCATATAAATAACATCCATTGACATTCCCCTGACCACTACTTTAGTCACCTCTTCAAAAAATTCAATCAGGTTTGTTAGGCACGACCTACCTTTCACAAATCCATGATGGCTCTCTCTGATTAACTGAAAATTCTCGAGGTGTTCAGTTACCCTATCCTTAATTATAGCCGCCAGCATTTTCCCCACAACAGTTGTTAGGCTAACTGATCTATAATTCCCTGGTTTCCCTTTCCTTTCTTAAAAAGCGGAGTGACATGTGCAATTTTCCAATCTAGAGGGACGGTTCCTGAATCTAGAGAACTTTGAAAGATTATAGTTAGGGCATCTGCTTCCTTTAAAACCATGGGATGGAAACCATCTGGTCCTGGGGATTTGTCACTCTTTAGTGCTATTATTTTCTTCATTACTGTTGTTTTACTTATGTTGATTTTATTGAGTCCCTGTCCCCGATTCAATATTAGTTTTCTTGGGATTTCCGGCATGCTATCCTCTTTTTCTACTGTAAATACTGATGCAAAGTAATTATTCAACATGTCTGCCATTTCCCCATTGACAATGACAATGACAGTATCCCCACTTTCAGTTTTTAAGGGGCCAACACTGCTCCTGACCACCTTCTTTTTCCTCATATAACTATAAAAGTTTTTCGTATTGGTTTTGATAGCCCTTGCAAGTTTATTTTCATATTCTCTTTTTGTAGCTCTTACTATCTGTTTTGTGACCCTTTGTTGATCTTTGTATCTTTCCCATTCACCAGGATCTGTGCCATTTTTTCCTTATATCTTATACTGTCCCTTACCTCTTTAGTTGTCCATGGCTGTTTTTTTTTTTGGCAAGTAGAGTTCTTGCCCCTCAGCGGTATAAACCAATTCTGTATCATGTTAAATGTTTCTTTAAACATTTCCCACTGATCATCAGTCATTTTACCCATTAACAGATTTGCCCAGTTTACTGTGGAGAGTCTCTGTCTCATCCCATTGAAGTCGGCCTTACCCAAGTCTAGAATCTTAGCAGCTGATTCACTTTTTTCCCTTTCAAACACTACATTGAACTCGATCATGTTATGATCGCTATTGGATAGATGTTCACGCACAGTTAAGCTGTTAACTCAATCTGGTTAATTACTCATTACTAAATCTAGTATGGCTTGCCCCCTTGTTGCCTGTAGGACATACTGCTGTAGAAAACTATCCCTGACACACTCAAGAAATTCACTACCTTTCTGACAGTTACTGGTCTGCTTTTCCCAATCTATATGAAGGTTCAAGTCCCCCATTAAGACCACTATGCCTTTGTTACACGCTTGTTTACTTTCTGCATTTATACAATCTAGCACTTCAGAGCTGCTGCCAGGGGTCCTATACACAATTCCCACTATAGTCTTAGATCCTTTCCTATTCCTCAATTCAACCCATAAGGTCTCTGTTGGCTCCTTACCCCTAGTTATATCCTTCTTTATCATTGAATTGATTTCATCTCTAATCACAAAGGCTGCTCCTCTCCCTCTTCTAATTTCCCTGTCTCTCCTGTAGACCTTATAACCCGGTATATTTAGTTCCCAATCCTGACCATCCTGCAGCCATGTCTCAGTAATAGCTATCATGTCATACCCTCCAATTTGAATTTGTACCTGTAGTTCACTTAATTTATTCCTCATACTCCGTGCATTTGTATATAGAACTCTTAGTTGGGCCAGCTTTGATGCTGCTCTACACTTTTCCCTTTCCCTTTTCCCTTCCCATGCGGTGAAGATGAAAATTACCCCTAAAATGATTCCTCCCACTTTAAATTCCCTCTCCTCCATATCAACCCCTGGCTGGGAGGTCAGGCAAGCAAGCTGATCGCAGGCCTTTGTCAATATATTTCTATAAACCAGTTGCTACAATATTTGTGAGAGCATTTGGGGACAGGAGAGATGGTAACACATCCAGATATTTTTATTATTTATTTTTATACAATTTTATCATCCCTGACAATGTGATTGAGACATGTAAATGTCACACAATACAGAGAAATGGAGGGGAGAGAAAATTTGACTCTGCTACTTCATGGGACAGCATGCTGGCTTACCAATAGTCAGTACCACTGATATAAATGCTGTATGAACTTGCCATGTGTGTCAATCCTACTCCTGTCAGGAAACATAAGGTGTGCAGGGAACAGATTCTACAATATAAGGAAGAGTGGAATGAAGATTTTTGGGATATAGCTCGCAGGAGAGTGTTATTGGAAAAGTAAATTAATTTTAATTAAGAAAAATAAGCTGTTATTTCCCCTTTCTAATGTGTTTCACTGGGTTAACTCTGATGTGAAGAATGAAGGCTGGAATGTTTAAGCCTGTTGAATTACTCGTGCATCCATCTACTTCTTCAGCCAGGAGAAGACCTGTGGAAAGAATGCTTAAAAGGCAACAGATACCAAGAGATAAATATCTCCTGCAGAGAAGAGAATCTCCACTGATGCAAACATTTTGAAGCTTACGGTATTTGGTGCTTTGAAATCTTTTTTGGATTAATCTAATTTGATCTGATCCCTGGTATTAAATGAACGTCATTGTCAGGAAACCCACATGTAAACATATGCCTGGCACCACTCCCAGCCAGGAAAGCAGCTAGGCAACTCGCATCCAGGCCTCTGCTGCATTTGAGATGGCTGCTAGGATCTGCACAGCAGTTCTCATATATTTTCAGAGGACTAGTACAAACCCTTTGATTAATATTCCCTTTAGTGAGGTATCTGATTTCTTGCACAAAGGACCAGACAAGTTTGGATGCAGCAGTCAGTGCAAATATTCCTTTCTTTGACTATAGTTTATTTACAAGCCATAATTGCTATTAATCTGCTGAGCTGCAATATCTGCAAGTTAAGATACAATATTGATATATTGGCTTTAGCTCCATGTGGAAGTGGGCCATCACACACCTTAAATGGCAGTTGAAGGCCATTTTGTAGCAGGATGTTCTTTCATCATTCATGGAAGCCATTTAAAACACCAAAATGGGTGTCGTTCCAATAAATGGACCCTGCTTTGTCCCAAAAGGTTGCCACATGCCATAAAATTCCTACTCTGATCTCGGCTGAGCCATTGGAGATGTGGCAAGTGGAGGCAAGATAGTGGAAATGCTTTACATCCAGGAAGGAACATATGAAGAAAACATCAGGCTCTCCTACCACCATACTTGTATTCAGAGTGCACTGCCGTGACCTGGGGAATGACCACTGGAGACTTTACACATTAAAGAAAACTGAGATTGATGGATTTTTGTTAGGCAACTGTATTAGGCAACAAAACCAAGGCAAGTAAACAGAGTTAAGATGCAGATCAGCCATGATCTAATTGAATGGTGGAACAGGCTCGAGGGGCTGAATGGCCTATTCCTGTTCCTATTGTTGAAAATTGAGTCAAAATAATTAAATTCTTTAGTACACCAAGCTGTTTTTCATCCATGATTTCCAATCGATTTGTTGTCTTGGCATTCTTTTAAAAGGGGAAATCATACTGAAACCTGCCACTGCAGTGTAAAAGTGTCATTATGTCACTTGTACCTGTTCTTTGACCAAGTTTTTGGTCACCTGTCCTAATATCTCTTTATGTGGCTCAGTGTCATATTTTGTCTGCTAACTATGTTAAAGGCGGTGTATAAATGCAAGATTTTGTTGTTGTACATTTTCCAATCGGTGCTGTTTTGGTAAAAAAAACTTAAAACACTTGTACCAAATTCTAGCCTGAACTATCTTAATGCAGTTTATTTAAAATGGGTTAACACCTGAATTAAAACAGCACAGATTGGAATTTGGTATGTGTCCATTAAGCAGTCATACTAAAACCTGCACCAATCGGAAAGTACACTGCATGATGTTGCAGTTAAAACAATGCACTGCTGTTCTCCCCTGCCAGCAACCAAGACATTGCTTCTTTCAGTGGTACGTGTGCTTCCATTCACACAGTACAGCCCCTCTTTTTGTGTGAAGTGATCAACGGGGACTTGGAGATATTTATTTCTTAATAATCTTCCAGATATCCTTAGATACAGGAGTGATGCCAGAGGACTGGAGAATTGCAAATGTTACACCCTTGTTCAAAAAAGGGTGTAAAGATAAACCCAGCAACTATAGGCCAGTCAGTTTCACCTCGGTGGTGGGGAAACTTTTGGAAACGATAATCCGGGACAGAATTAACAGTCATTGGACGAGTGTGGATTGATTAGGGAAAGCCAGCACGGATTTGTTAAAGGCAAATTGTGTTTAACCTACTTGATAGAGACTTTTGATGAGGTAACAGAGAGGGTAGATGAGGGCAATGCAGTTGATAAAGTGCTACATGGTAGGTTTGATATTAAGATTGTGGCCCATGGAATAAAGGGGGCAATAGCAACATGGATACAGAATTGACTAAATGACAGGAAACAGAGAGTAGTGGTGAACGGTTGTTTTTCGGACTGGAGGGAGTTGAGCATTGGTGTTCCCCAAGGGTCAGTGCTGGGACCACTGCTTTTCTTGATTTATATTAATGACTTGGACTTGAGAGTACAGGGCACAATTCCAAAATTTGCAGATGACACAAAATTTGGAAGGATAGAGAACAGTGAGGAGGATAGTGATAGACTTCAAGAGGATATAGACGCTCTGGTGGCATGGGCGGACACGTGGCAGATGAGGTTTAATGTGGAAAAATGTGAGGTGATGCATTTCAGTAGGAAAAATGAGGAGAAGCAATATAAACTAGAGGGCACAACTCTAAAAGGGGTAGAAGAACAGAGGGATCTATGTGCACAAATCGTTGAAGGTGGAGGTCGAGAAAGCGGTCCTGGGCTTTAAAAATAAAATAGAGTATAAAAGCAAGGAAGTCATGATGAACCTTTATAAAACATTGGTTCGGCCACAACTGGAGTATTGTGTCCAGTTCTGGGCACTGCACTTTGGGAAGGATGTGAAGGCCTTCGAGAGGGTGCAGAGGAGATTTACTGGAATGATTCCAGGGATGAGGGACTTCAATTACATGGTAGATTAGAGAAGCTGGGATTGTTCTCCTTGGAACAGAGAAGGTTGAGGGGAGATTTGATAGAGGTATTCAAAATCGTGAAGGGTCCAGACAGAGTAGGTAGAAAATGTTCCCGTTGGCGGAAGGGTCAAGAACCAGAGGGCATAGATTTAAGGCGTTTGGCGAAAGAACTAAAGGTGATATGAGGAAAACTTTTTTACACAGTGAGTGGTTAGGATCTGGAATGCACTGCACGAGGGAGTGGTGGAGGCAGATTCAATCATGGCCTTCAAAAGGGAACTGGATAAGTACTTGAAAGGCAAAAATTTGCAGGGCTGTGGGGATAGGGCGGGGCAGTGGGACTATCTGGATTGCTCGTGCATAGAGCCGGCACAGACTCGATGGACCGAATAGCCTCCTTCCGTGCTGTAACCTTCTATGATTCGAATTGATATCAGAGAACTGCTGCTTTTCTTTAAAGTTACCTGTGGGAAATATGGATTGTGGATGGCTGATTCTGTTGGTTTCAGCTAATGCCCATTTGCTATGGATGTGAAGGCAGTGATATAGCTTAAATTTGCTGCTGAGCTAGTGGGCTGGACAGTATAAGAAACTGACAGATCTAGTGATATTGATCAAGTGCCAGCCATGGCTCAGTGGTAGCACTTGTGCCTCTGAATCAGAAGATTCTGGGTTCAAGCCTCACTGCAGAGGCCTGAGCATATAAATCTAGGCTGACATTTCAGTGCCGTACTGAAGGAGTGCTGCTTTGTTGGAGGTGCTGTTTTTCAGCTGAGACATTAAACTGAGGCCACATTTTCCCTCTCAGATGAACGTAAAAGACACTATTTCGAAGAAGAGCAGGGGAGCTCTCCCAGTGTCTTGGCCAACATTTATCCCTAAAATAGAATATCTGTCCGTTATGTCATTGCTTTTTGTGGGGCCTTGCTGTGTGCAGATTAGTTGTCATGTTTTCCTACATTGCAACAGTGACTACACTTCAAAAAGTTTTTTCTTTGGAACAAAGGAGGCTGAGGGGAGATTTAATTGAGGTATCTAAAATTATGACAGGACTAGATAGAGTGGATAGGGAGGACCTATTTCCCTTAGCAGAGGGGTCAGTGACCAGGGGGCATAGATTTAAAGTAATTGGTAGAAGGATTGGAGGGGACATTTTTTCACCCAGAGGGTGGTGGGGGTGTGGAGCTCCCTGCCTGAATGGGTGGTAGAGGCAGAAATCCGCAACTCATTTAAAAAGTACCTGGATGTGCACTTGAAGTGCCGTAACCTACAGGGCTACGGACCAAGTGCTGGAAAGTGGGATTAAACTGGATAGCTCTTTTTTGGCCGGCACGGACACGATGGGTCGAATGGCCTCCTGTGCCGTAACTTTCTATGATTCTGTGAAGTTCTTCATCAGCCGTGAAGTGCTTTGGGATGATCTGAGGTCGTGATAAGTGCTATATAGATACATGTTCTTTTTTTAATCCATCTAGTGATTCCTGTCTGCAATTGTTAATGTGTAGCTATTGAGTAAGGGAAGGATTGGTGTCAGCTGTTATGCCTCTGTGGTTGAATATCCTCTTATACTCACTATCCTGCCTCACACATGAAGAATAAACAAGGCATTTTAAGGTGTGGAATCAAGAAAGCAATGGAGCATAATGGGGAGAGGGGAAAGCAGCCAATAATAACTTTGTCTATGAAGATTCACTAAAGTTGAATAAGTGATGTGCAATGAGGCATTTCTTTTGTGTATCCTGCATGTATGGTGAAAGTAATGGTCCAGCAACACTGTATTGAATTGATGCATAATCTTATGGAACAAGTTGTTTACTGTACCACTGCTGGGCATCACTGTTGTTCCTGATATACACCTTCACTGGTGTAATAAACTGAAAAAAACTGCAGTTTTAAAAAAAAACTTTTTTAAAAAGACAAATGTTGGAAATATTCAGTAGCTCTCTTGAGAGAAATGATAGTTGAAGATTGAGTGGAGACCTTTTGTTTGAACTGATTTTCACTGGTCCACAAAACCACTGTGATCATTTCTTGGCAGCAAACACTAATAGAATGTATATACATCAACTTGTTAAAAAAAAATCACAATTGTGATACTCGATAGAAAAGATGGATTGAAAACCCCAAAGTCATGAATCGGAACATTTTGCATTTCATAAATTTCAATATTGGGCCCAAGGTTCCTTGTATTTGCTTTGTCATAGGCTGTCTGTTCCATAGCTTGTTGAAGGCTTACTGGGTACATAAACTGCCCAGTGTATTTACAAGGAAGGTTCGATCCTTAGCCAGAGCGTTAAGCATGCTATGATTGGCCACAGTGGTCCTGAGTTATGGAAGGGGAAAATAAACCAGGGTTCTGCCTCCTGATTGCTATCAAGAGACCTGCAATGGAATGTGTGATCTAGATATCCGATGAGTGTAGGATTAGACATGGCTGTTCTGTCCCCACAACTGCCGGCATTCACAATCTTAAGATTACACGTGAAGACTGGCCACTTTGGCAAGGTGCCAAAGTGCCCGACATTTTTGGAATTACATCCAAATTGGAGAAATGCTTTGACATTTCTGACTTTGAGATGTTCCTTGAATTACCCATCATACCCTATAGCTTATGCAGTAACCTCCATCTGTACTGTCATTTAAATAGAACGCTACTTGGCAGTTAGTTTATGCCTCCTCGTTAAAATGGCAGTGCTGAATTTAATTCAGTATGCAAACACCTACGGTGTGTGACATGATGTATGAAGTGCTTTTCTTTGGCACTCACAATTGGTGCTAGAGCCTCTTTCATCAATCAGTCCAAATGCTCTGTTTAAATGGGATATCTTTACCACTGCATTGTGCAACTATTGTCTGCTCAGCATTTCAAGGTAGAGTACCTTGTAAGATTAATATTCTCATGGGCACCGTATTGTGTTTTGCTGACACTCGCACTGACTACTGTGAAGCTGTCCTTATCAGTGCCTTATTTAAGGCTGGGGAGAATGACATGAAGCAGTTTTGAACCTCAGCAGTGCAGAGCGCAGGCAATATGTTCTTGTCTTCCTCGTCAGGGAGATCCTTTTTCTTTTCAGATGAAGATGCGTGGGGAGGTGACAGACTGGAACAAGTTAGATTGGGTTTTACTCAACTGTAAAAAGTGCACTTTCTGTTGACGCTCCAGTGAAGATGATGACAGACAGAGCGGATGCCTTTCTAAGAGAGCAGAGAAGAGCAGCTGAGGGCAAAATTACATTGCAGGAATCCACTCCTGATAATGCAAAGTCATTTTTTTTTGTCCAAAAGAAATTAGAATTTTTCCTGTAATTCAAATGAAGCATTTGCATTAAAATGGCACAAAAGGCTTTTTTTTTAAAAAGCACAATTCAAGTTTGAATTATCTAATGATTAGTATATGTGTGGAAGTTGACCTCATGTTTTTGGATGACGTCGCCAAGGGCGAGGTAGATGAGGAAGAGGAGTGGCCAAAATTCCAGAGGTAATGGTGCCGGAGTGGGATGCGATGGATAGGTTAAGAGTCGAACCAAGTGAGGGCAATCTCCTGCACTGGACAACACTGGAGAGAGGCATTGGAGGAGAATGGCATGGTTGACCATGTCAAAGGCTGCAGAGAGGTCGAGGAGGGATAGTGCACCATGGTCACAGTCAGAGGATGTTATTTGTGACTTTGATTAGGGCCGTTTCAGTGCTGTTGCGGAGGTGGAAACGTGAATGGAGACATTGAAGCAACTTTGAATTTACAGGAGTAGGTTTTTTTATTGTAGTTTTCCAAAAGGGTCTTGTCAGCAGAGCTCTAATCAATGTTATAACTTATCAACGGTTGCTGGTAAAATTGTACATTTCGTGTTAGCTAGCTAAGCAGAATTTTTGCTGTGATCTTTACCATGAACTCACAAAAATATATTATCCATTACAGCGTATAATTCTCCTCTCCATAAGAAACATATCGTCTAACTTCCAGAGAGCAACATGATGTTACAAGGTGCAAACTTCTTGTGTGCAGATATCTGAATACTGGACTTTCCTTCCATGCAGGTTATTTAGAATTTAATCAAAACCGCTTCCTTTCCTGAACACATTTAGTGAATGCGCTGCAACAGCAATGTGATTAGTTTAGAAGACTGGAGTGAAATATAATGAGTGGAATGCTATCAGGGTTGAGAAGAACTCATGTAATTTTCATGTCCAAATGCATTAGGTTGGTGTTAAGCAGCTTATGGCTTCGATAAACATATTAGGCCTATAGCAGCAGTTCACAGACTATCACTTTTGAAACTCTTGAATTGGGGTAGCAGTATATTACTTTCATTAATGTGCAATAAAGGAGTGAAGTAAGGAACGCCTCATAGACAAAAGTGCAACAATGCACTCGGTCACTAATGTCAGATCTGGCACACCTACAATTTATCAGCTCTATCTCAAAAATGAATTTTCAACCACTGAATAGTCTAACAATTTCCATTTCCCACACTAACATTCCTGTGACCTTTCTGGATAAAATTGCCTACTTGTTGCCAGTTTTGTGCTGTGAGGTTATGGCCTCTAGGGACTGCATTGAGATTGCACATGCTCGTTCCAAATGGGACCACAGCAGGCAGAAGACTTATTAGTTTGGACTAATCTAGAGGTCGCAGGGTGAAAGCCCAGGGGCCAACTTGCTGCACCAACTAGTTTCTATGAAAGTACTCGTTGCACCTGAAGGTAATTGAGTACAAGGCACAGGGCACTACATTGAATTACACAGAATTTTACAGCACAGAAACAGTCCATTCGGCCCAACATTCCAATCCTATCAACATATCCTTCTATTCCTTTCTCCATCATGTACTTATTTAGCTTCCCCTTAAATGCATCTATGCAATTCTCCACAACCACTCCATGTGGTAGCAAGTTCCACATTCTCACCACTCTCTGCGTAGAGATTTCTCCTGAATTCCTTATTGGGTTTATTAGTGACTACCTTATATTTTTGGCCCCGAGTTTTGGACTCCCCCACAAGTGGAAACATCTTCTCTACGTCTACCCTATTGAACCCTTTCGTAATTTCAAAGACCTCTATCAGGTCACCTCTTAGTCTTCTCTTTTCTAGAGAAAAGAGCTACAGGCTGTCCATTCTTTCCTGATAGTTGTATCCTCTCAGCTTTGGTATCATCCTTGTAAATCTTTTTTGCGCTTTCGCCAGTGCTTCTATATCCTTTCTGTATTATGGAAAGCTGGCTCTCGGATAAAGAGTTAACGCTATGTCGATTTAAAAAAATCAGGTTAATTAAGAAAGAAATTGAGGGCTATAATGATATAAAGTTATATTGACAAAGATGGATGAATATTGGGTAGAACATGATGGTTCCTGAGCTAATGGAGCCTTGGAAGACATGGCAAGGAGGGCAACCAGTCAGGGATTGAATAATTTAAAATGTAATGTTTGATAGATATTATATTCAGTCTACCTTGGGGAAGGGGCAGGGAGAGACAAATTTTGAAGAATCTTTTATTGGGAGATTAAATGGGTTGGGTGGGCCCCAAAGTAGAGTGGGGTAAATATGATGGCCTAGATTTTCCAATTGTAATTCCGATGGTAATCCATTTACAATGAATGGGTTACCATTTGTCTTACAATAGGAAAATCCAGTCTGCTGTAAGTAAGGAATGGGTTTGCTGGTCTTTTCTCATTCCATGGCTTGTTTTCTTCTGTTGTGTTCTTATACAGTAACTCCATATTTTTTATGATTAGCACTCTGAATATTATCAACCTTTTGCTTTCACCAAAGGCAACAGCATGTTCAAAGTCTAATTGCTTCACCTTGCAGATAGTTTTTCATAATAGTGAGCATTTTGTGTCAATTTTAATATTAGATTTATGTAATTAATGATCCATAAATAAATTTTGGATTGATGTAATTAATTATCAGCGAGGTAAAATATTATTCATTTGACATTTTGTTACTTATTCAAATTCTAGCATGAAAATCCTTGGCAATTTTCTTTTGCTGTTATCAGGATCCTGTTGCACCTTGCCTGTGTCTGTTGCCCAGTAACATTCATGAACCTACTCAATGCATGAACTCTGGCTTATTGTCTCGTCCTGTCCACAGGTCTCTTTTCCTGTCGCTTGTCACTGCTGTTGTAGGTCAGGTGGACTCTTTTATGTGTGTGTCTGCAGGCTTTATTTTATTATAACAATAAATCTGTTCCATTTGCCCTGCACCAGGCAGAAGCTAAAAAGCAGCGAATTATGCAAACACACACCAGGGATCATGTGGGCTATTGTTCGGCATTGTATCTGTACACAGCACACACTGACATAATACTTCATCATCAGCACAGTACTGGTAAATATCTCACTGACTCGTTCTTAATTGCACTTTCACTGAATGTTAAGCTCTTATATTAGCAGTCCATTTCTGTAAAAAGGATTAAGTATTCGGAGGAAGGGGACCAACTGGATTGCTCTTATAAAGAGCTGGCACAGGCTCGATGGGCCGAATGGCCTCTTTCTGTGCTGTAACGATTCTAAGTGCTTTTTTTTTGTTGTTGCGGAATTTATTTCCCCCCCCCCCCACAATCAAAAAGGGCATGTGCACGCATTTTCCTGAGGACAGTTTTGTGAAACCCAAATTCACCAGTAGGAATGGCATAAAACCAGCTATTAGTGATCCACCCATGGCAGTGCTCTCCTCATGCTTGTTAAGTAGGAAATAACCACTTAACAGGTATAACTGGTTATAAATTGCGCAGTACTGTAACTGCTCCATGATAATGGAATCCATGCTGATCTGCCCACATGGTTTAGTCTTATTGAAAAGTAGCTCCCAAGCTTAAAAGGGATTGGGGGTAGGGGGGGGTGAAATTCCCGTCTTTATCGCCTGGGCGGCAAGCATTATCTGGGTGGAGCGCAGTGAGGGAAACTGGGCGAGGAGGACAGCACACGTGTTATAGAACCTTCCGTTCATTTAAATGGAATCTAAGTCAGGTGGGTTCTGTCAGGCTCGAGCAGTTCTTCTCACCCCATCCCTCAGGCAGAGGTCACACTCTGCTTGTCACGTTCAGGCACTGACTCCTTTCTCCTGTCAGCTCACATTTTATTCCAATTGTTGTGGCTGAACCCAAAATGAGTCCACGATTTGCTATTAACTCGGGGTTCCTCGAAATAAAATGATGTCCGCACCAATCGGTAGCAAGTTTGTTGGATTGAATTGTAGCTGTGAGCACTCACAAACTGCTTTTCCTTTGCTGTCACATTTTAGCATGGGAGTGATTCAGAGTGACGTTCAAAGGGAAAAAAAAGCTGTTCTGGCTTTCCCCCCAGCTCTGGGATGATTTGATTGAGGTTTTTAAGATTTTGAAAGGAATTGATAGGGTAGATGGAGAGAAACATTTTCTGTTGGTGAGGGAGTCTAGGAGAAGGGGATATAACCTTAAAATCAGAGCCAGGCCATTCAGGAGAGAAGTTGGGAAATAACTTCTTTGCGTAAAGGGTGGTGGAAGTGTGGAACTCTCTCCCACAAAAAGCAGTAGATGCTAGCTCACTTAATAATTTTAAATCTGAGATTGAAAGATTTTTGCTAGATTTTAAGGGATATGGAGCTAAGGTGGGTAAATGGAGTTAGGATACAAATCAGCCATGATTTCATTGAATGGTGGAACAGGCTCGAGGGGCTGAATGGCCTACTTCTGTTCCTATGTTTCTTCAATTCATGTCTATTTTTCATTAAACTTAACACCCAGTGGAATATATGGTCCTCAGTGTTTGGATAGATTCATTTGACCTTTCATTTATCACTGTTAAACCACCAGACTGGAATACCCATTCAGGCACTGAATCCTTAAATGAAAAATAAAAAGATAAATTTTGTACGTAGCAAAAAGCATGAACTACGACAGTTTATAGTGTCGGCTTTAATTTCCCCCTTTCACGTTATCTGCAGTGATTCTCTTGAGAGTCATCATGGGAGGTAGTACCCTCCCCTGACATCACTGAGGAAGGCCATCAGGGAGAGGAACCTCTGGGAGGAATGGAGTTTAAGACTTCTTAATGTGTCTGCTTGTCTTCCGGTAGCTATGGATCGAGGTGTGTGGGGGGGGCCATTTGTGAATCTATTCACCCAAGATTTTCTGTGTTCTCGATGAGCCAACCCATAATTTTCACTAGAATGGGTCTCCAATATAAATTACAGCTGTATCTATCAAGCTGTCTATCTAAATTGGACTCTGTTTTTCCCAGCTGACATATTCACTGATAAACCTCTTGCAGCTTGTTGGCCTGAACCTATTTTTGTGAAAATGAGGAAGAATGGAGTTGCTCATGGGCCTTAGTGCCCCCCAAGCTCTGAAGCTTAATCCAGCAATCCCTGCTGGCCAGGCTTCTGTGCAAACATTGGGAAGTAAGTATTCCTCTGGTAGCTGTGTGGAAGTGTGTTTGTGCAGATTTACCCTATTGGGTATTTCTTTTAAATCGTGTTTGAAATTTTGCTGGAAATATAAAAGAGGAAATCTTCACAAACGAATTGATGATGATGCTACACAGAGAGGCCAGAACAATTCTTAACCTTCAGCTGGGGAAAGGAGTCTACTCAGCAAAGGTGCCCTTCATGTTGAACAGTCGATTGATTCTCAATGTCCAGATTCTTGGAACAACTATTTGGATAAGTGACTGGAGGGCTGCCACTTTCCATGGAATTTTACCCGAGTATGAATGACTACAAGAGAGGAGAGGTAAGGGGAGAAAGGTCGAACGGAATGTGAATAAATTGTGGTTTAATTTTAGCCCGTGCACTGGCATGGAATAAAATTGTTGCTGGAAAATGACCAGAGATAATTCAGAATCTCTTACCATGTTGGAAGCCAGGGTCCATCACATATGGAGCTGATGAGATTTAGCTTCATTATTACCACTTCACCTCAGTTGACGGCACTGGATTGTTACCAGTGCTGGAAAAGGCCTGTGTTATGGTGATTTTTCAATTTAAAAAAAAAATTCCACTGGTGGCTGTTCAAACGAGATTCACCTGCCCCTGCTCCTCAGCGGGGGAGGGAAACCATTTGCCATTGATGACCAGCATCATTAATCTATGTTGCTTAGTTTCCTTTCCCTTAAATATTTTTGGCGCTAAATAGTTCTCAGGGAGTCGATCCCAGCATGTTATGTGACAGAACATAAATATTTTGAAAACTACAAAGGAAATACAACACTCAAGGCTTCAGACGGTTTCTGTTCAGCAGGTCATAAAAACTGTTTTGCAGTTTTATACATCTTAGTGATTGCATGGTTTGTCTCTTGACTGCCAGCCATACAGATCATTGAGTATAGCAAGATGACAGTATACAGACCAGAATGGCCTGCTGCAGCAGATAGAAAAGCTATGGTCCAGATTTTGCTGGAGCGAGGAATCTTGTGGCATGCCCTGTTGGTTAGATATTTTCTCTCACCTTTCAGCTCGAAGCTTTTTTGGACTCGAAGTGTGCGCGGATAACAAAGGCAACGGGCCATCTGGGACCTTGGTGAATGACAGGACCAATGCGATTTAAGATATGAGAAAGAAACAGAGGAACAACGGAGAAGAAGGGTGAATTAGAGTGAGTGAATTAGTCAAATCAGGTACAGAAAGAGGAATAAGAGAGGGAAAGATAGATTGGATAAAGAGACAGAAAGGAAAAGTAGGAAAAAATTTAAAATTTTATATTTTAAAAATCTCTAACAACAATTTACTACCTGTAGGAATGAGACTCCACAGTTTCAATTGTTCCATTTCTGGGCCGGAGAGGTTGAGTTGAATTGTAGGAACATCAATCACTTCATTAAAAAGGTACTTACACTGTTGATTACCAGCCCTAATTTTCTGCGGTGAGTAATTGGCAATTAATGTGGAAGTGCAGCAATTTTTTGAGACTCACGGGGAGGTCGAGGGCAAGCTGCCATTTCCACGAGGCCAATGGGGGAGCGACGCACATCGTCCAGCAGCTTGTGGTGATTCGCAATTCATGGGGAAATCGCTTCCTCGTCACAAGTTGCTGGACAATGTACACATTAATAACGGCGTGCACATTAAACTCGCCGTTATTTTGTCAGTAACATTTGGTGCTATAGCTAATAAGTGTGCCGATTTGTCACGTCTCATATGTGGGACTATCCACATTTGACACAGATATTCAGTGTCTTGGAGGCACTGTCTGCATTCGAGAATGAAAATCAGCACAGACTGGGCAATTAATCCCCCTCCACCAAGTACTGCTCTGGGAGGTCCGAAATTCTCTTCCTACTTCAACATCGGGTGGGTTTTTTGAGGAGACACTTCTTGATTAGAGGGAACTTGTAATGTAAATCAGGATCAGTGGGATCTCCTGGACTAGTTTCAATTGCTTAAAGGGGTCGGAAAGGAATTTTGCAGATTTTCTTTCTCCAATTGGCCTGGGTTTTTGATCTGGCTTTTCGCCTCTCCCAGGAGCAGGTGGGGAGTGTCTGTATTGTGATGCATAAGGAATTACAACTCTACGGGACAGGCTGGATGGACCATTTAGTCTTTTCCCGTCCAACGCTCTTGTATGTTCATATGTAACCATTTACAATGTCAGCTGGCATGGGGGCCAGTGAACCAAAGTGGGTCCCAGAACAGAACCCTGTGGGACACTGCTCCCCACTTCCAACCACTCTGAGAAACTGCCCCTTAACTCATACTGTGTACTCCCTTCTAACCAGTTTTGATCCAATTTTCTAGCCTTCCCCTAATTACATACCCCTTAATCTTCTCCAATAGTCTTCTGTGTGATACCTTTGCAAAGGCTTGCCGGAAACCTTTAATTGCACCGCATCCACTGCATTCCTCCCTCCACCTGACCTGTCACTTTCTCAAAGAACTCTGTGTCAGGTTGTCTATCTCTGTGTCAAGCACCACCTTCCTTTCTGACATTCGTTTCCCCAGGCAAGAACTTACTTTCCTAAGTACTCACGAAACCTGTCAGGAGAAGTCTTCAGAGAAGTTCCGGAGCAAGAACCAACTGGAAAATTGCTGCATAGGTAAATTCTCTGCAAGCTTCCATTGGGAAATCCAAAATGGCCTCCTCGATGTGGTATCTGCCTCAGAGATACCACTGTTCTGCTCATACCTATATAGTGGTAATGTTCTCAGAGGTCAGATTTGGGGCAGTAGTTGGAGGAAATTGCGTGGAAACTTAGGCCCGCCCACCTGCCCTCACTTATATGAGGCGAGGCTCTGGGTGAGTGCTGCCTACTGGATTTTAAGGAGGTGATGCCACATTTTTTGGGGTAATATTGCAGCCAACTGCCCCATTTGACTGGTTTTTAGTGCCCAACCTGTTTTCAGGCAGTAAAAGCAAATAAAATCCAGCCCTCTATGTCTTTAATTCTATGTCTGCTTGGCAGCTTTATTTGATATGAAGGATCCATATTTGATTTCCTTTGTTCCTGGTCAAACGTCAACAGTGATGGAAAGTATATTTCGAAGTGGCCTATGATAGCTCTTCAGTTTATTTCAGCTGAACAAGAGATCGATAGGGGACTCCGAGATGAAATAGGCAAGAACTTTACAAGGGATTGTTAACAGTTATTTTTGCAGGATTTGTACTGCTAAGTATTAGCAAAGATTTGTATGTGATTATTATTTTCTGATTTGGTAGAGGACTAGATAGCTTCTGTGAAACTACCGTAATGTCTATTGCTACTGTTTATGTTACTTTAATAAATCTGTTCTGTAGTTTGTAGCCTAAATCATGGTTGATAAGTGTTTTGTTCTACTGTTTTATGAAGTCTGGAAGATAGAGCTTGTGATGTATCCAGTAAATTGAATACAAGCATTTTTGTTAAAACCCTGGACTCACTACTTTACCAGATATCATGGAACATAGTAACAGGAGTAGGCCATTCAGCCCCTCGAGTCTGTTCCACCATTCAACGAGCTCGGGCACATAAAGACTCACTCTAGTTTATGGGGAGTGAGAGCTCACTTACAGGACTGGTTTTTGCAATGGAGCATAAGCAAAATATTTGAGTAAAATCCAAAAACATAACACCTGTCTTCAGTTAACGAGGTTTGTATGCTTCCTCAAATGAAAACTGCCCATTATTGATCGTTTTTTTGCTGCTGTTTTGGACCCTTTTGTATCGGATGTATTCTGCACCAAATTTTCGGCCTAATCCTACAAGTTGACTTGCAGTCATGTCGTTATTGATCCAGATGAATACAGGCACAGAATTGACTAAAGTTTAGTGCCGAAAGGAAGCAGATTGCTTCACTTTCCCAAGTAATTCATACAAGTTGAATCCTGGTGTGCAGCTGTTCATCATTAGTCTTGTTTATATGAAGGGTTTATTTCCACTTCCATCCCCATTAAGATTTATTTAGATTGATAAGAACTGTGCAAAATGGTATTTAGTGCTAATTAACATCAAATTCAAATCCTTCTTTCCCTGAAGTTCATCAAACTTTTAACTCCTTTGGTGCCTGTTAGAAGAAAGGAAGATTTGCCTCTATATCTTCCTCTATATTTGTCTTAACCTATCTCTCAAACATCTCAAAGTGCTTCACATGCACTGAGTTACTTTGAAACGAAATGACTGCAGTTATGTCGGCAAACACAGCAGCCATTTTTGCACACAGCAAGTTTACTCAAACAGCAAGATGAATGACTGACAGTAATCTAGTTTGTTTGCTGGTTATGGAAGGGAGGAATGTTGGTGGGGCACTGGGAGAACTCCTGCTTTTCTTTGAACAGGTCCTTAACATTCTCCTGCATCAGTGGAACAGGCAGAGTGACTTTGATTTAACATCTCATTCAAAGGTCTACACCTCCAACAACGCTGCACTCCCTCAATACTACACGGAAGTGTCAAACTAAATTATGGGCCTGATATTAGGAGCACGGCGGGTTGGCAGCAAGGGGGTCAACTGGGCACATGGGTAACGCGCCCAGTGAAATCGGGGTGCTCCGCACGCGATTGTAGCTTGATTGAAGGTACTTACCTTTGCTTCCGGGTTTCGCGCTGGAAAGCTGTGCAGCAGGCGGACTGCGCATGCGCAGCATAGGCTGTCAGCTATTTAAAGGGACAGTCCTCCACTGACTAATGCTGCAGAAAATAGGCAAAATTACAGCATGGAGCAGCCCAGGGGGAGGTAGTGGCCTGCCTCTGCCACCACGAAGGCCTGGCTCGAGTGGCAGAGGAGGTCACCAGCACCACCTGCATACAGTGCAGGATGCACTTCAATGACCTAAGTAGGTCAGCCGAAGTGAGTACATTTACTCATTCCCCTACACTCCGTCTGCCACATCACCACCCCCACCCCACATCTCCTTCTGCACTGCCAACACTACTCTGTCACATCACTCCTCACACCCACTCAAACCTCATCCTCTTCTTACCTGCACTTACTCACCTCGCCAGTACTCATCCCACCACTACCACTCGACTCAATCCTCATACAATCTCATGGCTCTATCTCATACTCACCCTCTCATGCATCTCTTTCACGGTCAGCCTCACCCAACCTGCCACTACCTGTGCTGCAGCCTCAGGGCACGCATCACATATGTGCAGTAGGCAACGTAAGGCAAACGTGTCGTGCGCATGAAGGGGATGCACAAGGGTGTTTGAGGGTTTGTCATGGTGTTTACCTATATTTAATTTCTGATCAACTCACATTACGTATTATATTGGCACCACTACTGCCACGTCTTTGCGAATCTTGTCTGGTTTGTGCAATAATGCCCTTTCCTGAGGATCACTATGAAGACCCACACCTGATGCCACCCATTGTGTCACTGCAGAGTGGGTGTAGGTGTATTTGCGGGGCTCTTTTGTGCAGGCGACTGAGAGACGTCAACGATGTCCCCGGTGGCACCCTGGAAGGATGTGAAGGAGAAGTTGTTGAGGGCAGTGGTGACTTTGACAGCGACAGGTAAGAAGATGGTGCTCGGGCCAGCTGGGAGCAGCTCGGCATGAAGGAGGCTGCAGATGTCCACGACTACATGTCGAGTGACTCTGAGCCTCCATGTGCACTGCTGCTCAGAGAGGTCCAGGAAGCTGAGCCTCGGTCTGTAGACCCTGTGGCGAGGATAGTGCCTTCTGTGACGCATCTCTTCTGCGGTTGCCCTCCCTCCTGCTGTGCAGGTGGATGTGTCACATCACTGTGCTCCACGTGTCAGAGGTGGACGGCGAGGCTGGTGATGCTGTTCGTCCTCTGAGGAGGTCATGACTTCAGCTACGGCGGCCCCCATCCGGAAGATGTACGTTTGAGGGGGTCCGCAAGGTAGGTACATGTGTCTGGACACCGGGGTAAGTGTGCAAGTTGGTGAATTTTATTGTTAGGAGGAGGGTGGTGAAGGCCAAACTTTGTCCAAAGTGACAGAGTGGCTTCCTACAATGAGTGAGGGTCTCCCCTCCTCCACCTGTCAAATGGACCTTTGCAGCTGCCACAGGCTGATGGCTGCAACACGTCCATTTGAACTGGGAGTGTTTCCCCCAGTACGGGAAACAGTCCCAGTTGTTTGGAAAATTCCACCCCTCCTAAAATATCAGGTCAATCAGATCTGTAAATGACCTGAAGTACCTGGTTAATTACTTTAAGTGGCACCCCGCCGGCTTTAATTGCTGGTGGGAGTCCCACATGCGGGGGCTGCGCGCGCATGTCAGCGCGTCACTGGGGAACCCGGAAGTGGCCGGGTTGGAGCCGGGCTCTGGACCCGCCCCGGGAATCCCCGATTTTCTCAGCCCCCCCCGCCACGAGCGCACCTGCTCGGGGGTGTGAAAATCGAGCCCTATGTGTTCAAGTCCTGCAATAGGGCTTCAACTCACAGCCTTCTCACTTGGAGGTGAGAGTGCTACCAACTGAGTCAAAGTGACACTGGAGAGTACACCACCGTTAACATGCCTCCCTAAAATTCCTCTCAACACTGTATGTAAAATCCCATTTTAAAAGGTTTACTGTCCTCTGGAGCAAGGCTCCATTCCAGGAAGAGTTGTCCCACACTTCTGCTATTATCCACTTTGGGGAGCAGGTTGTATTGATGTGGACGTTTCTGGTGGCTGTCACTGGCTCCCCACAGTAGTTTTAATACAGGGTCTAACCTGCTGGGATGGTATCACGCACACCAGATAACATCTGCATGCACAGGGTTTAAAAGTTAGCAAATTGTCATCAGAAGTTATTTCCACTAGAAGTCATGTGAGCTGAGCATTGCATGGCAGAGTGCAGAGGTGAAATTTGGGCTTGGAAGATTACAGGTCTAATACAAAGCCTACTCGATTTTCTCCCTATTAATTTAAAATGGAAGGAACATCAAGCAGACTCTGTTTCCCCTCTAGATTTTTCCTTTCTCTGCTCTGCTCACGCAGTGCTCAACACTAAGTGGTAAAGACGGACATTTACCCCCATGATCTCTTTAAGCAATATACTTTCAATTGTTAAGAAGCATTCAAAATTAAAAGGAAAATATAATTAGAGAACCAATTGTTAACAGTAGAAAATAGAAATTACTAATATAGTGGAAACCTCTTAATGGGAACTCATGCCAAGGAAGTCATTTCCTTTATTCAGATGTTCCTTTTAACAAAATAGTGCATGGTTTTGTTACATCCAGACTTGACTATTCCTGTGCTGTCCTGGCTGACCTCCCATCTTCCACCCTCCATAAACTTAAGCTCCTCCAAATCTCTGCTGCCTGTATCCTAACTCGCACCAAGTCCTGTTCACCCAACACCACTGTGCTCGCTGTCCTACATTGGCTCCCATTCTGGCAACGCCTCAATTTTAAAATCCTTATCCTCCTATTCAAATCCCGCCATGGCCTCACCTCTCCCTATCTCTGTAACCTCCTCCAGCCCTACAGTCCTCCAAGAACTCTGTGTTCCTCCAAATCTGGCCTCTTGTCCATCCCCCACTTCCTTCAGCCCACCATTAACGGCTGTACCTTCAGCTGTCTGGACCCTAAGCTCTAGAATTCCCTCTCTAAACCTCTCTACCTCTCTCTCCTCCTTTAAAATCCTCCTTAAAACCTACCGCTTTGACCTGGGTTTTGATGACCTGGGTTTTGATGACCTGTCTTAATGTCTCCTTCTTTGGCTCATTGTCAATTTTTGTTTGATAACGCCCCTGTGAAGCACCTTGGGATATTTGATTACGTTAAAGGCGATATATAAATGTAAGTTGTCGGGCTAGAAATGCTGTCAAAATAACAGTGAGGCGAATGCCGCTCTACGTTTTTATGTGTAAATGGTACAGGCGAGAAGCAGATGTACGGTTAAATGCGAATATCGAAAAGTTTCTGTACCTGATTTGACATTGAATCTACCCCCTTTAATTCACCCTCCTTCTCAGTCCTTCCACTGTTTATTTCCCAATCCTTAAATCTCCTCGGTTCAGGAGATATCCTTTTGCTTGCCCTGTTCACTCAGGTCCCAGATGCCCTGCTTCCATCACTGTGCCGTTATCAGCTCGCACTTGCAGCAACTTCGTGGGCAAAGTTTTTTTGAGCTGAAGGGTGTGGGGGCAAGTCTAACTAATGACAGACACCATGAGATGCCCTACTACAGCAAAATTTGGCCCATTGTTGTTGATTCCTGTGGTGGTGATCTATCTTGTACAGGCCCTACAGTTAATATTGCAGTGAGTTTGCACTGCGTGGCAGCAAGATCTAAAACTGTTCTATTCAGCTATTTTTGGGTCCGAATCTATTTTGGAGCAGTCATGCTGCTTTACTTCATTTGTTTAAAGTGCAAAAATCAATTCCATTGCTATCACAGAACAACTGTGCCTATAAACCAACAGTTTTTCAGAGTCTATGTATGATGTATATTTTGTACTCATTGGGGTGAGAGATGCTAGTAAATGGGGGCTGGAAAACTTCATCACTGTTGGTACTTGGCAGCATGAAATCCTCAAAGGTCAAGTATCCTGCGGGTTCAGAACAGAGTAAAGCTCGCTGTGCTGTACCTCATCAATATACCTTAGCCCCAACCTCAGAAGACAACCCCCTACTGCATCAGTGTGAATACTGATGTTTGGTGAGAAGTTGGCTTTGATTTGTATTGATCTTGCGAGTGGGTTATGGTCAGTGCCACTTAGATCATAAGTTCAAATTATAACATAAGTTAAAATGAATTAGGTAAAGAGGTAAATGTTAGGGTTTTTATAGTATTTCATTTTTTTGGGGTGGGGATGGTCGGTTATTTTGTAGCTAGTAGCACTGCGATTGTTAATTATCCTAATGTTTACTGTGAATATCCTCTTCAGAAGGATTTTGGAAGGGAGATTAGCATCAAAAATTAGAACATCATGTCACTTCTGTGAAATATGGAAATCATATCAAATATAGCATGATTTTCCACATTAGTAATCATTGTGGAATGTCAGGGAGGTTGGTAATTTTCACTAAATTAGGGGCAATTTTGTGGTTTGTTGGACTCACTTAGGCATGACTTGGGAAGTAGGTGGGGGATAACTGGAGGATTCTAAAACTTCGGCTTTATCGGACTGTAAATGACCTCTGTCCAGACTCTTGATATTCTTGTTAAAAAGTGTTCTAATATCTTTAGAAAAGATATTAAAAAATGCAGTTGTTTTTTTAACTGTTCTAAATTGAGTTGGTTGGAGGAGTAACAAAACGCTGGTGAAATAATTGGCGTAATTGCAAGTATTTTATTCTGTTGATCAAAAGCTGAAAAATCTCTCCCTCAAGTGGCCCGACGAGGTATTTAATGAGAATGTTTTCTTTGTAAGGCTTTGTTCTCCCCAGTATTACTGCCTGTTCGCAAAATGGTCATCTCGTTCCACGGAGGCCCAGGGCAATTAAAAAGAAAACTAGTCTCACAAAGCAAATGTAATGGAAATATCTATATAACACAACTACAATGGAATGTTGTGCTTGTATGCTCAATTAAGGGCCTTGCCCTCATGAAAAAAGGTCTGATAAACTATTTTTAAATTTGAGAAAGGGGATAAACCATGTGGTGTTTCTACCATTGTGATATATAAGTAGGTCTTACATTATGGGGTCAATTTGTGCTGCCGGCGGGAACATGGCCTAGTGGGCTGCCAGCTCGTCCGGAAGTGGTAGCACATCGGCTCGGGTGATTTTAATGGCTGAACCTTATTAGTGTGTCGCTTGGTGACTTCCCGCCCAAAAGGGCCCAGAAGTCGACGGGAAGCGGCAGTTAAAGTCGTGCAGCTCAGAGGCCGCTATCAGGGACCCAGGAGAATGGTCCCGGGCACAAGGTAAGTGGAACGGAGGGAGCAGGGAGGTGGGGAGCGGAGGAGACATGAATTTTCCTTGTGTAGCCTGGAGGGGACCCCTACTCCTCCTGGCCCACAAGGAAACCTGTAAAAGAATTGATAACTTACACTTTCCTGGGCTGCTCCTGGCCCTGGAGCTGGAACCCGACAGCTTTGTCCTAGTAGGGAGGCCATCACTGCTCCTCCTCTAAGACCTCAGGTTAAAATACCAGTCAGAAGGGCCCCGCTGGCTTCAGGTGAGTGTCCTTGCTGCAGTCGGTCAGATCTTGGTGGAAACAGAATGGGTAAGAACCCTGCTTCATTTTTACTGCCCCTCGCCCAGTTTCCAGCTGGCGGGGGGAGTTAAAATTGACCCCAGTGTGTTTCAAGCAAAGTACTTGCAAAGGGTTTGATGAGAATGGAATCCATTTTAAAAGGTAAAGCTTGTGTCTTTTTTCAGTTGCAAGGAAGAAAATAGACAGTAGGAAACAGTTTGTTGTGATGACGCTATTGTGCCAACAATCCTTCAGCTGACTGCTTCCCACCTTTTCTCTTTCGTAATAATCCATATAAAAATTCTGATGCATTATTTTTCTCTGGGGCAGAGTGGCCAGTTTATGTTGCCCATGTCTGTACAGACAAATTGAAAGTTCAATCTCCCAGCGACAAGCACTTGTGAAACACTTACGTTCTTATGGACATGCTGTTACAAGTGTCAGCCTTGGTTTAGTGGTAGCACTGTCACCTCCGAGTCAGAAGGTTGTGAGTTCAAGCCCCACTCCAGAGACTTGAGCGCATAATCTGGGCTGGCACTTCAGTACAGTACTGAAGTGGAGGTGCCAAATTTTTTTGGGTGTGATGTTAAACCGTCTGCTTGCACAAGTGGAAGTAAAAGATCCCATAACACTATCTGAAGAAAAGCAGGGGAATTCTCCTGGCGTCCTGGCAAACATTTACCCCTCAACCAACACCAGAAAAACAGATTATCATTTTGTTTATCTGACGACAGTTTATGGGCACTGTCTGCCATGTTTGCTTACATTATGATGTGGAGATGCCGGTGATGGACTGGGGTGGACAAATGTAAGGAATCTTACAACACCAGGTTATAGTCCAACAGTTTTATTTGAAAATCACAAGCTTTCGGAGGCTTTCTCCTTCGTCACTGACGAAGGAGAAAGCCTCCGAAAGCTTGTGATTTTCAAATAAAACTGTTGGACTATAACCTGGTGTTGTAAGATTCCTTACATGCTTACATTATAACAGTGACTATGCTTCAAAAGTACTTTGTGGGCTGTGAAACGCTTTAGGATGTCCTGCGGATGTGAAAGGCACTATATAAATGCAGCTTCTTGTTTTCTTTCTTATTCATACATTGCAGCACCAGCTGTTGTCCCTGACTGTTGTGTTTCACCCCATACAGCCAGCAACAGAATGATACAAGGCATTTAAAATCGAGCACGTGTGTACCTAATAAAAAGGCTATTGTTCCTTGAACTCTTTAACCCGCAGTAGTTCCCAATGGAATACATAGCCGAGGGCTCTAAAGGTTACGTTGTTAGCATAACTGCATGTGCCCAACGCAGGGCTGCTCTTTGTCTGTTGACACACCGCATGACTTTTATCGAGTGTCACCGCAACAGATGTTCTTGCGCGCTGGGACCAATGTCGTCACGCTTTAATGCTCTACAAAAAAAAGCATTGGTTTTGTGCTGCTTTGGTGCTGTTGAATGCAAACTAAAAATAGTAAATAAACATACAGAGACTGATGGAGCAGTTTCCTTTTCCTCTGGGTACACGAGACTAAATCCAGCCCAAGGGGATTTTGGGTTTAAGCCTTTCGCGTTTCTGCCAGCTGAATGAAGTCCGAAGGGAAATGAGTTTGGGCAGTCTCCATCCAGTTCCCAGTGGGTGTGAGTCCACAACACAGATTGCACTTAATTTGTCACTAACTGAGTAACCTTACCCAGACAGGCCATAATAATATGCTTTGTGGGAAAACTGCACTAACAGTGGAAGTTCAGGATGTTTTAGTGATCAAAGTTCAGGCATATTGTTTTGGCTGGAGGAATCTCACATTGCCTCTGACCTGTGTGCTGCACCTCACCTTGGAGAGCTTAGTGCAATTACTGCTTACGACCAAGAACAAGGATGCATTTTTCAACACCAGCATCCATAGCTTGGGCATTAAATCAATTCTCAGCAGTGGCTTCTCTAGTGGCTCAGCCACCCAGACCCAGAAAGGCTCCAAATTCAATCACTGATCTGTGCGAGTCAGCTGATCTCAGCCGTGGTGCTACAATTTGACCTCAGTGCCGCTGGGTTGGAGGGGGAGAATTGGCCAGGGTTCCCATTCCTGATCATCCAGCAACCGTTACTTGAAGCGCATGTGTGCGGAAGTTGGTGTCGGACAGAAAGAGGCTTAGCAGTGATGCCACCCACAACTGATTAGCTTGTCATCAATCGCACCTGAATAATGATCACTTGGATGAGGGCAATCGGTGTCCATGACATTATAGTCTAGCAAGAAGTAAACATCTTCGGGAATGGAAATAGGTTGGGAGAAAAATGGCAAGAGTGAAAAAAATCTGAGCCAAATACAAATTTAATATACTTTTAATTTTAGCAAAAAATACAGAAGTTGTCGAACCTAGTCACTTCTCATGGCAGTAGCTCCTGTTAAACACTGAATTTACTACTTCTGTGCATTCTTTATTGTGTTCTGTTGTCTTTTAACTGTTTTCTATAATATTAAACTTACATCAGCAGGTATTTACTGGCAATTCAATTGCAGGAGATCGAATTTATGGTATTGGCCATTCATTTATACGTCTGAACAATAGTTTGCTAACTAGAAGGATTTTTTTATGAAGATACAGTCATTACAATGGAGCCAGATGTGTTTTTGCAGGTTGAACAGTTACCGTTATGATACAGTTGGTGAATAAGGTAAAGAATATTAATATGGTGGTAATTAACAACTTGATTTATGGAATGCCTTTCTTATTGCAGAAGGACATCGCACTAAAACCCCACGAGCGCTTAGAGAAACTTCAGAATCCTCTTGCAAAGAAAAAACGCAATGAACTGCAAAATGGCCTGAGTTTCCATGCCAACAAGAATAGACACAGCTACCGCAATCAAAGTTCCGACAGGGAAAATTACCCCAGCTTGAGTCATGGCCATGGGAAACAGAAGCACTTCCAGAAGAGGAACAGACAGGTAGGACTGATCATTTTTTTTCTGGGCAGGAATTGTGAACATGATATGAGATACCCTTGAATGCAAGTTTACCACTTTATTTTGTGCTCCACTCTGATTTGGCCGAGCCAGTACTCAACAGTTTCCCTAAATTCAGAGTGGGCAGATCATTTAATAAAAAAAGGGTGGTGGAGGCACAATGTATTTTGAAGTCTATCTATTACACCTTAATAATTTAGTATTCTCCACCTCACACTGTTTGTAGTTTCTTCTCAGAGGTTGTTAAGGATTCAAAGCAAAATGATTCTGATCAATCTCGACCTTGTGTAAGTGAACATTAACCACTGGCCTAGACTGTCAATAATTCAGAAACCTCACTTTGAAGTCATATGGATGGTAACTGTGGGAGGTAAAGATATACTCTGGTTTAGTGCTGTGGCAAACAGAACAAGAGCTTTGGCCAAGTCGATATCAGTTTTGACCCCTCAGCTTTCCAGTTAATCATATTTGCAAAGGATTTTCCTATAGGTGGCACTCTTCCACAGCTGTTAGTTGAGCTAATGACTGTATTAACGTGGCAATGGTATCTACAATTGATTATTCACACCAAAACTAACATCACACTGCTCGTTTGACTGTAAAAAAAACGTGAAGAGTTGTTTGGGTGATCAGCACTAATAGGCTGAGTGGCTTTGACTCTAAACTGAGTGGAAGGTTGGCTCCATTGATTGAATTTTACTGACAATAAGCCACTTCAGCAAATCTGTGTGCAGCTCCTTGGAAATTTCAGTTGGAGCCAGAATAGTCACAATGGTCACAGTTTCTCCACCTCTGCTTTTTGGGCAAGGGCCTACAGAGTTTAGAGCTGAGTCATAATGCCAGGGTGAAGTTGGAAGTATCCTACTTTTTAGCTAACTCTTAAGAAAGAAAATCCCATGGGGTTCAATGAGAAACTGTGGAAAAGCGTACAGTTAGTGACCAACAATATAACTCCCATGATCTGTTAACTTCATCGTGAACTGTGAGTAGAAAACCAGTAAATGCGGGGACTTGGGGAAATGCGGGGAGAATCTTCTTCAGAAAGCAAAGCACATTTGGCTGCATCAGGTTAGAATAAAATGAAGAGTAGATTACATGAGTAAAAATCCTTGTAACATTTTGGTGAGACACATAATGATAGGTCCTCTGTTCATCGCAAAGCTAGTTATGCCCCGATTCTTTGTCTTACGTTCCCTTTTCCATAATGTGTTCTGATAGTGTGGTTAGGTTGTGGCTTAACTCTCCAGTGGTTTGCAATTCAAATGCTGAATGTAGAGTTCCAGAATAATATCATGATTCAGTGTTGATATGTTCATTATTCCCATGGTAGATTAATACTAATACTTTCAGAATGTCATTTGACATTTCTAGTCAAAGTCATAGCTTATTGTCATTCAGTTACAGCACTCTTTCTGCAACATTATTTAGTCTATGGCTTAGAATGAGGGCAAGCAGTTGCTTCTTGAAGGTAATGGATATACAGAAATAGATACTTGTTAACTTGAACTGTGTTTAATAAAGATGAAAGACTGAATTAATGGAGCTCAAGTTATCTGTTTGAACTGTGCAGAAACCAGGTCATATATAGCGAGGCCGGATGGAAGAAAGGGCTGAGAGTATTGTGAATAAATGAGCTAACAAGTGCTTGAACAGGCTGAAAACTGAAGTAACAGAGCATGGTGAAGTGTGGACACAGATCAAATATGTCCTTGGAGGAGGGGAAATTAGATCCAGCCCTGAAGGAGATCTAAATAGAAGTGTACACATTTCATTGTAGCGTGATGTTTTTCCACATAGAAAAAAGCCCTCAAATTTTGTTTATTTGTTTCATCTGAAAGTATAATTTGTGCCTATTATAGCAACAAGTGCTGTGACAGAAACCATTTGTGTCATATTCCATCCACTTCAAGCTAATGAATGCAATTAAATAGGGTTATTTAAGCCTTTGAAGATTGTTGTAGTGATCTGCACCTAAATAGGATGATAAATTTTTAAGAGACTACTTCAATCCAATTATACTGGTTGCTTGAACCTGTCAGTTGGAGACCATATAACATCGATTGCAATAGTCTTCATAAAAGACAAGTTATTCTTTGACTATTAGCGGGGATGGTTATTAAGTTTTTTAGTTTGTGTAATTTGACACAATATTTTTAGGTCTTGTCTTTAGGACTTATTTCCCCAGGACTGATCTGATGTACTCTTTTGGGGGATTTCGAGAGAAATATTGCTATTAGCTTTCTCTGATGTGAGAGCAACACTGGGCCTCTCTCTAATGGACTAATCTCTTATTCAGTCCAATTTTGTTTTCTCTACAATTGGTCCAAGCATTCTCATATATTGTGGTGTAGATTTTGCTCCCAAAATTAGATTCACAGAGCCACTTGGACAAAGTTGATGCAAGCAGTGTTTGGGAGATGGTCTTTTGATCATCAGAGGAATATGAGACTCTTTCAGGAATAAATATGTAGTATATATTTGCATCATTGGCTAATGATCATTTCCTCCTCAATAAATTGCCCTTGTGATAGCATTCAACTATTTACATTTCAGAAAGAACAGGGGGCAAGGGGAATGGTCAGTGGCCCTGAACATTGCTGTAATTTTATGCTATTCATGGCTGGAAGTTCCACAGATGTTATTACAGAAACCGTGGGCATAATTTTTACTCTGAGCTGGTAACCCACTCATATTCTCTTGGGGAACCCGGAAGTGAATTGAGTGCGTCGCAATCTGCGACCGCAACTCAATTGAAGGTAAGTATTTGAACTTCCGGGTTTCCCACGCACCAGGTAGCCAGATTGACAGACTTGGTTGACTTTTGGCAGTGAGAAGAGCTGTAAATCAAAGAGGGGGGGGGGGGGGGGCGGGAGGGGGAGAGAGAGAGAGAGAGAGAGAGAGATCATCGGGTTCGGAAAAAATCGGAGCGGGGAATGGAGTTGGGGGGGCGTGGTCAGCCAGCATCGGACATCGGGTTGGGGGAGGTTAGCCAGCATTGGAGATCGGGTGGGAGGGCGGCCGATGGCGGGGTTCCTGTTAGTCAGGTGAGCTTGTTGGGCCTGGATGAAGCACTCCTGCTCCTCCGGGTCCACAAGCTGTGCAACAAAGGCACCCACCTCATGGATCCGGCCCTTCCCACTTACTTTCACCTGACGTGATTCGGAAGCAATGGGAAACCCGAACAGGTAAGGTTAAATTCATTTAAGTTTTCCCATACACAAAATATTATGTACCTCAAGTGTATCAATGAGGTACATTGCCTTTTTAAGTATCGGCCCGCCAGCTTTAATTGGGAACGGGACTTCCTGGAGTCTGTTCTCCATACACAGACAAATCTGCCTGGGTTAAACCCAGAAGTAGGCATGTTGGAGCCAGGATACGCTCCCGCTCTGAAAATGGAGTATTTTTACTCCCCACCTGCCCCCAGCCCACCCGTTCTTGGGGGTTAAAATTTACCCCAGTGTTGTGTACTTTGAAAATTGCAAAGGAAACTTAGTTCTCTGAAGGTTAATCTCCAAGCATTTGGCTTCTTTCCCAGCTAAGATAAATACAATACAAGCCAATTATGGGCACTCTGTTAATGACAATGTTTCATTTAAAAGGAACATTTAATCAAACACTGAGTAATTCCCCATGTATTTCACCATTGCTTAATGTGAACAATTACACATGGAAAACATTTTGTTCACCTCTGTGGTGTTGGAAAAAGATTGCTGTTGTTTGTTTAATGCAGTGGGTATTTAGTGCAGCGCTTCCCAGTTTGCTTTTATTTTAGATGACCCTCCTTCTGTCAGGCTTTAGCCTCTGGTTCAATTTACAAAGTAGCCTTAATTTTGAATTTCTTATTTACATTTGGTAAGTTTTAGCTTGCAAAGTCTGAATTGAAGGCACTAACTTACCATTCAAGGAGAATGGAGAGGCAGCAGGATAATGGCAAGTGTTTAGAACAGTTATCATAACCACAGTATTAGGTCATTAAAATCAAATGTGTTGACAAAAACGATTCTGCAAGCTAAAGTAATCTAATACTCAACTAAACAAAGTTAGGTACCAGGAACAGCTAAAGAAAACTAAGGTTGCTATTAGATCAGATAAAAGGATAATGGAAAAGAGGATCATAGACAATGGTGCAAGCAATGGGAAAAGCTTTTTCAGTTATGTGAAGAGTCAGGTTACTAAGGACTCATTGGGTAAGGTGGAAATATTAAATGAATACTTTGCATCGGTCTTGAATTCAATGATGTTAACAATAAAACTGTTAATATTAACATAGATGAACATATTCGGCTCGATTTTCGCACCCACGATCGGGTGTGTTCGTGGCGGGGGGGGATTGCGAAAATCCTGGATTCCCGGGGCGGGTCTGGAGCCCGGTTCCAACTTGCCCACTTCCGGATTCCCCAGTGATGCGCTGACATGCGCATGCAGCCCCCGCATGTGGGACTCCCGCCAGAAATTAAAGCCAGCAGGGTGCCACTTAAAGTACTGAAACAGGTACTTCAGGTTGTTTACAGACCTGATTGACCTGATATTTTAGGAGGGCTGCGATTTTGAAATCAACTGAGACTGTTTCCCGTACTGGGGGAAACACTCCCAGTTCAAATGGACGTGTTGCAGCCATCAGCCTGTGGCAGCTGCAAAGGTCCATTCGACAGGTTGGGGGGGGAGACCCTCACTCATTGCAGGAGGCCACTCTGTCACTTTGCACAAAGTTTGTCCTCCACCACCCTCCCCCCAAACAATAAAATTCACAAACTTGCACACTTACCCCGGTGTCCAGACACATTTACCTACCTTGCGGACCCCCTCAAATGTACATCTTCCAAATGGGGGCCGCCGTAGCTGAAGTCATGACCTCCTCGGAGGACGAACAGCATCACCAGCCTCGTCGGCTACGCCGTCCACCTCTGACACGTGGAGCTCCACAACACAGTGCTGTGACACATCCACCTGCACAGCAGGAGGGAGGGCAACCGCAGAGAGAAATGCGTCGCAGAAGGCACTACCCTCGCCACAGGGTCTACAGACCGAGGCTCAGCTTCCTGGACCTCTCTGAGCAGCAATGCACACGGAGGCTCAGAGTCACTCGACATGTAGTCGTGGACATCTGCAGCCTCCTTCATGCCGAGCTGCTCCCGGCTGGCCCGAGAACCATCTTCTTACCTGTCGCTGTCAAAGTCACCACTGCCCTCAACAACTTCTCCTCCGCATCCTTCCAGGGTGCAACCGGGGACATCGCCGACGTCTCTCAGTCGTCTGCACAAAAGAGCCCTGCAAATACACCTACACCCACTCTGCAGTGACACAATGGGTGGCATCAGTTGTGGGTCTTTATAGTGATCCTCAGGAAAGGGCATTATTGTACAAACCAGACAAGATTCGCAAAGACGTGGCAGTAGTGGTGACAATATAATACGTAATGTGAGTTGATCAGAAATTAAATATAGGTAAACACCATGACAAACCCTCAAACACCCTTGTGCATCCCCTTCATGCGCACGACACGTTTGCCTTACGCTTCCTACTGCACATATGTGATGCATGTCCTGTGGCTGCAGCACAGGTAGTGGCAGGTTGAGTGAGGCTGACCGTGAAAGAGATGCATGAGAGGGTGAGTATGAGGTAGAGTCATGAGATTGTATGAGGATTGAGTTGAGTGGTAGTGGTGGGATGAGTACTGGCGAGGTGAGTAAGTGCAGGTAAGATGAGGATGAGGTTTGAGTGGGTGTGAGGAGTGATGTGACAGAGTAGTGTTGGCAGTGCAGAAGGAGATGTGGGGTGGGGGCGGTGATGTGGCAGACGGAGTGTAGGGGAATGAGTAAGTGTACTCACTTCGGCTGACCTACTTAGGTGATTGAAGCGCCTCCTGCACTGTACGCAGGTGCGCGATATGTTGGTGGTGCAGGTGACCTCCTCTGCCACCTCGAGCCAGGCCTTCTTGTTGGAAGAGGCAGGCCACTTCCTCCTGCCCGCCAGGGGGAAGATCTCTGTCCTCCCCCTCCTCCTCACCCCATCCAATGATACCTGGAGTGAGGCATCATTAAACCTGGGAGCAGCCTTCCCCCTGGGCTGCTCCATGCTGTAATTTTTCCTATTTTCTGCAGCATCAGTCAGTGGAGGACTGCCCCTTTAAATAGGGCTCCTCCAGCTGATAGACCTTGCTGCGCATGCGCAATCTGCCCGCCGGCCAGCTTACCAGCGGGAAAACCGAAAGCAAAGGTAAGTGGCTCCAATTAGCCTGCGATTCCGTGCGGAGCACACTGATTTCACCCGGCGCGTTACCCACGCGCCCAGTCGACCCGCCGCCCTGCCGCCCTGCTAATATCAAGCCCATTGTTTTCGATAGAATTAGGAACCTTAAAATTGATAGGGCAGCCAGTCCGGATGATATCCACCCGAGGGTCATCCGGGAGATGGGACAGGTGCTGTGCGAGCTGCACGCCTGTATCTTTAATAGCTCACTGCACTCTGGGACGGCTCCCTCAGACTGGAAGGAGGCTAAAGTAGTCTCCATCTTTAAAAAAGGAGACAAGATGGACACGGGTAACTATTAGCCCATCAGTTTGACCTCATAAATAGGGAGGATGCTTGAGAGAGTTATTAGGAATGCAATATATGACTACTTAGACAGTGAAAGACATATTAGGAACACCCAACATGGCTATAAAAAAGGTCAAGTCTTATACATTTGATTTGTATTTTTTGAATCAGTCACCAAGATAGTGGATGAGGGAAGCCCAGTAGACATTGCCTGTTTAGACTTCCAAAAAGCTTTTGACAAGGTACTGCATAGAGGCTTCTCTATAAGATCGAAGTCTCAGGTATTAGTGGCAATCCACTGCGCTGGATTGAGAACTGGCTGAAAGACCGTAGGTAGAAAGTGGTTGTAGATGGATTTGCATCTGCTTGGAGATTAGATGCGCTTGGCAGTTGAGGTGTGACTGGTAAATTATGTTTAACTTAGAAAAATGCTGCGTTATGCATGTGGACATGAAGAATGGTGAATCTATGTACACCCTTTAGGGAAAAGTACTCAAGCCGGTGGAGAAAGAAAAAGATCTGGGCATTCTGGTGCATAGATCTCTAAAGGTTCATCAACAATGCTGTTAAGCGATAGCTAGAACGAATATGGTATTAGGGTGTATTGATAGGACAATTGACTATAAGACGAAGCATACAATTTTGTCCTTGTACAAGACCTTGGTTAAGCCTCAGTTAACATACTGTGTCCAGTTTTGGTCTCCTCATGTGGTGGGAAGCGTAGACATAGGGGTGAGGGTTATAAGATAATTAAGGGAATAGATTGTGTTCGTGTAGACAGCTTGTTTCAACTGAATATGTTAGGGAGGACCAGGGGGGGTCACAATTTCAAGTTATATAAGGCCAGAACTAGGTTGGATGTCAGGAGGTCATTCTTTTCCCAGAGAATAGTGGATCTCTGGAACAGGCTGCCGGCTTGTGTGGTGAATGCCAGTTTGCTGAATTCTTTCAAATGACAGCTGGACCTGTTTCTGACTGGGGTGGAGATCACCTCATACAAAAGGTAAATACTGCATGACATTAATCGGGGCCAGAGTGGTCTCCTGGACTAGTTTCAATCGCCTAAGGAGGCCAGAGAGGAATTTTCTAGCTTATTTTTTCCTAAATTGGCCTGTGTTTTTATCTGGTTTCTCGCCCCTCCCAGGAGATCACATGGCTTTCGGGTGGGATGGAGAGGGTATGTATTGTGATGCACAAGGCATTGCAGTTGTGTGGGACAGGCTGGATGGTCCAGTGAGTCTTTTCCTGTCTGTCATGGTTCATATGTTTGAATTTGATTTCTTTTTTTAAAAAACAAGTTGAATTTTGAAAGCAAACTCTTTGAGGGAAACTGACAGGAATGGAAGGGTGGAGGGAAACTGGTTGAGGATGTTGGGGGGGCTTCCAGTCTTACCACCTGCCCTTGAGGAGAGCAACTGGGAGTGGGGGAATGGATGGAAGGCTAAAGGTGAAGTGAATGACAGTGGATTGAGATGGGGCAAGGGGGAGAGCAGAGGAGATTCAGGAATTGAGCAACATGACAGTAGAGACAGGTAAGAGAGAGACCATATTCTCTGGCTTAGCATGTGCAATGACACCAGAGATCAACTAGTAATGTAGAAAATATTATTGCTGGAAGCAGGATAGATCCCCATTTCTGTTATAATTAGAATTGGCTCCGTGAACTGAAATCCATTTGCTCGTTCTTGAACTAATAAATGGGACTTTATCTGCACTCAATGGCAGATAAGAAAATACAGTGCCTCCCTTGTTGACTACCTTGTTAGTTGGTGAGTTCAGACGTGTGACAGCTGATGTGTTTTCAAAACCTGTACATTCTGTACCTTCCTCCCAACTATCAAAAGGAATGTCAATGGTTCGAAGTAAACCAGATAAGTAACTAAAGCTGCTGTAATTGTGTAGCATTTAATTAGTGTTTACCCAGTCTTCCCCACAACTGTAGGTAAGCACTAACGATGGCTGCACAGAGTGGGCGGGTGGCTCAGTGTAAAGTGAACAGATGGATATGGTGGTGTTGACTGAGCTCTCCCAGCACGCACTGACAGCATCAGTAACAAGCAATTTACAACGTGCTATTTACAGCTTGGGTTACAGTCCTCCATTGGATCAGAGTGCTCTTTAGCAGCTGCTTTCATTAATAATGTTCTGTGAGCTGTTAATTGAACATGAAAATGTGTGTGTGTGTGCACTTCTGTGGGAGGGGTTTCTCAATGGCAGGCGCATCTTGTGTCAATGAAGAAGAAAAGACGTGCAGTATTATAATGGTAATGGAGGCTGCTATCACATGCTTCTCTTTCATGACTGAACAACCACAACTGACTGGTACTGCAGGCTGGAATAAACCGTGGCAAAGCTCCTCACAATTCAAGGAACTACTGGACGGCATATATTAGCTCACATCACACAGTCTGAAGTGTTGCAGCCAGAGAACTAATCACTCTGTTATGAAGCAACAAAATCAAAAGCAAAACACTTCGGATGCTGGAAATCTGAAATAAAAACAGAAAATGCTGGAGAAGCTCAGCAAATGAGGCAGCATCTGCGGAGAAAGAAACAGAGTTAACGTTTCAGATGGAACAGTTCTGACATAAGGTCTTTGATCTGAAATGTTAACTCTGTTTCTTTCTCCACAGATGCTGCCTCACTTGCTGAGCTTCTCCAGCATTTTCTGTTTTTATTATGAAACAACTAATGTTGCATTTATACCGCGGTTTCACAAACTGCAAGTGTACTGGTGCCCTGGAATCTGTCCCATTTCTATTGCAGGGCTGATTTCAGAGTTTGCGCACATGCCGTTTCAAAAATCACAGTGCTAACTTTAAACTTCTGACTGCAGGCCTTCTCCCAAAGGGGCAAGGGGTAACACCACATTGCTGGCCTGTATGGGTGCCTTGAGGTTTCAGCGCCAGTAGCAGCATCCCATTACACTCACTGGCGGCATGGGAAGAATCAGCTTGTGAGTGGTGCTCCACGATGCGGGTGGAAGTAACGCAGCCTATTTATATTGCTGCACTGTGGCCAGAGTCAGCATAAGTTGCAGTGGAAATCGACCCCTAACTGATGAATTCAAAATTCAATGCGACAGATGTAACCAGTTCTTGCAACTATTTCCATAACAGGGCTTGACAAAGCTCTCTGTCACTCTAGTCATAAAGCAGATAGTGACATTTTTTAGATCACCAGAAACAGTCAGGCACTTTCATGGAATAAATCTTTTTTTTTTACTCAGTACACCCTGTGGTGGCCCTCCCGCTCTCGTTAGTAGTGAGGTGCTGGGCAGTTAAGAGATCACCATACAATTAATAAAGAGCTGCAGTGTAGTACTACTTAACTACATTACAACGTTTACTACATTACAACAGTGACTACACTTCAAAATTGTAAACAATTTTACAACACCAAGTTATAGTCCAACAATTTTTATTTGAAATCTACAAGCTTTCGGAGGCTTCCTCCTTCCTCATTTACCTGAGGAAGGAGGAAGCCTCCGAAAGCTTGTAGATTTCAAATAAAAATTGTTGGACTATAACTTGGTGTTGTAAAATTGTTTACAATTGTCAACCCCAGTCCATCACCGGCATCTCCACATCTACACTTCAAAAGTTCTTTGTTGGCTGTGAAGTGCTTTAGGACGTGCTGAGGTTGTGAAAGGCACTATATAAATGCAAGTTCTTTCTTTCTTTACTATAGGAGAAGGACAGAGGCCCATTGGTTGTGATTGTTTATTATCTTTCAATGGAAACTTGCTTAATATTTTAACTTGGCCTCTATCTCTTGCTCTTTTGGTAGCTACTACTGTCCAATGTTTAATTACAAATGCTCGCTTCTGCTGTGAAGTAATTCACTAGTTTATTTTGTAAGTCAACAATACAGTGCTTAGCCCAGACGTTTGTTTTTCTGCTAATTTTCTTCTCTCTCCTGAAGATGTTGACTCCTTGCTAGGCACAAAGAAAAGGGGAAGAGGTAGAGTTAGTGATGAGGGTGAGAGGAAGGGGAGGGGGTAGTGGGAAGTTGCAGGGGTAGGAGTCACGATGGGAATAGGGGAAAGCATCAGTGATTGGGAATGGGAAGGCAGCCGCTGAGGCCCAGAAGAAGTCGGGGAGAGAGGATCAGGAGGAAAGAGAACGGGTGAGGCAGAAGAGGACAGAGAAAGAAACAGCAGCGACAGATTGAAACCGACCAGAAATAAAAGAATTTGCACCTCCCAAAGCACATCACAGCCAATTAATTACTTTTGAAGTGTAACCACCGTTGTAACATGGGGAAGCCCAGTAGTCAATCTGCTCACTGCATGTTCCACAAATATCAATAAGATAAATGACCAATTAATCTGTTTTTGATGGTGCTGGTTGAGGGATAAATGTTGGTGAGGATACCGGGGGCACCATCCTACTCTTCTTTGAATAGTACCAGGGGATCTTTTACATCTACTTTAGCACCTTGGAACGTTCTACTACATTAAAGGCGCTATAGAAATGCAAGTTGTTGTTAAGCAGGCAGGCAGGGCCTCAGTTTAATATCTCACCTGAAAAGCAGCACCTCCGACAATGCAGTCGTCCTGCGATACTGCACTGAAGTGGTAACTTAGACTCTGTGCTGAAGTCCCAAAGTGAGGCCTGAATGTGTGACCTTCTGACTCAGAGATGAGAATACTACTTCAGAGCCAAGATGACAAACCTGGATGAGCTGTCTCTATCAGCCCTGAAGATGTAAATTAGCAATCTTACAGTTGGTTCCTGCCAAGTAATAGAGTTTAATAAGCTAATTGTTTGAATGGCCAAGCTTTTCATTTCAAAACATCTGAACCACAAGGGGGTTCCAGATTATTTAACAAGGATTGTCTGTGTTTGAATACTGCAAATTAAATTAAAAATGATTCAGTTTTTTGTTTTGACCGAGCTTCATAAGACCTTGAAACTGGTCGATCAAGGTTCTGTTACAGAGCAAAGAACCAAACCAGTCAGAGAATGGTGATTTTTGATTGACAGGTGGGTCTGTGGGTGAAGTCATGGGTTGGGCCCGTAAGTAGGGGCACGACGAATGATTCTTTGTAGTCCTGTTTGTCAGACAACTCTGTGGCAGGGGGCTCGAATTATGGGTTTATATTGGACTGTCTGCATTTAGTTCATCAGTCAATCTGTATCAAACAAGGAAACTGTTCTGTTTGACTCCATGGCAGTGTATGTAGGGAGGTGGATCAAGGTGATGTACCTTTTATTTTTTTGAAATATTGTGGAAGATAGTAAACTTTACCATTTCTGTAACATTCTGATTTGAATTGAATTCTGTTCATTTATCTTTCAGTGATAAATAAATTGTCTGTTGGTTTCTGGTCTGGGTCTCGGTCTGATAGAGTCCATTTTAAATCCTCCTACCAAAGTGAGTAGCACGTAGTATATTCCAGAAAGTGGTCTAGAGCGTTCTCTGTTTGATCCCTGGGTGTAGCTATCATTTACCTAGATGTTCAGCAAGTAAAGGTACACTCCAGATCATAATGAATACAAGTAACCTTTGCAGGAGTGTACGGTGACACTGAACTCATGTAAAACCCAAAAATGTAACACCTCATTGAAAAGTATGAAAAAAAAATCACATTTTTTTAGAGGGTTACAGTTTGGGATCTAATTCATTTGTTCTTGTCTTGTTTCTCGATCAGATGGATTAACACCATCTTGAATTTGGATGAGACCATTCTTAACTTAAACTATGCAAAGAAGTTTTTAATCCTTCTGACTGAGAAGCCGTTGCCTTTCTCTCTGGAACCTGGCTGACCAAATGCGAATCTTGGGTGTCAGCAGTATGGGAATAATACTAAAGAGGCTGGAGTTAGAGAAAACAACAGACACATCCCTGGCTGAAGAATTGGAGAGAGTCACTGCCATTGGGAGAGCCAGAGGAGGACTAACATTTTGCTTTACAGGAACTGCTACGTAGCAAGTTTTTAAATGAACAAGAAGCAGCATGGGAACACTTCCAACTTATTTGGGAAATGAGGCTCAGGATATTTTAGTTCAGTTTTATACTCTGTACAATTTAAAAGAATGTGTTGAGATGAGTTTATGAAGGCAGGTGTGAAAATTCACAAAAATTAGTATCTGTTTCGGAGCATTCTCCTCTTGAAGCCAGAAGGCTGTGGACTTGAGACCGACCCCTGGGTTTGACCAGAAAATCTAGGCTGACACTTCACTGCATTATTATGGGAGTAGCGCATTGTCAGAGGTGCCATCCGTCAAATGAGATATCAATCCGTGGGCCTGTTTGGCTGTTGTAAAAAAATCTTATGGTACTAATGGAATAAGAGCGGGGAGTTCTTCCAGTGTCCCGAACTGTATTCCTTTCTCCACCCAGAACAGATTAACTGGATATTTATCTCATTTGCTGTTGGTGTGCGCATTTTCCTGCATAGAAAGAAAGAAGGAACTTGCATTTATATAGCACCTTTCACCACCTCAGTATGTCCCAGAGCGCTTTACAATCAATGAAGTACTCTTTGAAGTGTAGTCACTGTTGTAATGTGGGAAACGGGGCAGCCAATTTGCGCAAAGCAAGGACCCACAAACGGCAATGAAATAAATGACCAGACCATCAGTTTTTCAGGCGATGGTTGAGGGATAAATGTTGGTCAGGACACAGGGAAAATCATCCTGCTCTTCTTTGAATAGTGCCATGAGATCTTTTCCATCTACTTGAGCAGGCAGACAGGGCCGGAATTTATTATCTCATCTGAAAGGCAGCACCTCCGGCAATACGGTGGTCCCACAATACGGCACTGAAGTGGTAACTTAGACTCTGTGCTGAAGTCCAAGAGTGAGACTTTGAACATGTGACCTTCTCACTCAGAGATGAGAATACTACTTCAGAGCCAAGATGACAAACCTGGATGAGCTGTCTCTATCAGCCCTGAAGATGTAAATTAGCAATCTTACAGTTGGTTCCTGCCAAGTAATAGAGTTTAATAAGCTAATTGTTTGAATGGCCAAGCTTTTCATTTCAAAACATCTGAACCACAAGGGGGTTCCAGATTATTTAACAAGGATTGTCTGTGTTTGAATACTGCAAATTAAATTAAAAATGATTCAGTTTTTTGTTTTGACCGAGCTTCATAAGACCTTGAAACTGGTCGATCAAGGTTCTGTTACAGAGCAAAGAACCAAACCAGTCAGAGAATGGTGATTTTTGATTGACAGGTGGGTCTGTGGGTGAAGTCATGGGTTGGGCCCGTAAGTAGGGGCAGGACGAATGATTCTTTGGTGTCAGACAACTCTGTGGCCGGGGGCTTGAATTATGGGTTTTACTGGGCTGTCTGCATTTAGTTCATCAGTCAATCTGTATCAAGCAAGGAAACTGTTCTGGTTTGACTCCATGGCAGTGATCCATTTACAAAGCTCAATGTGTGTAGGGAGGTGGATCAGGGAGATGTAGCTTTATGGTTTTGAAATATTGAGGAAGATAGTAAAATTTGCAATTTTTGTATCATTCTGATTTGAACTGAGTTCTGTTAATTCATGATAAATTGTTTGTTGCTTTATAGTCTGAGTCTCGGTCTGATATAGTCCATATAAAATCTCCTACCAACGATGGTCATCATAAATGACCAGACCATCTGTTTTTTAGATGTTGTTTGAGGTATAAATATTGGCCAGGACCAGGGAGAACTCCCCTGCTCTTCTTTGAATAGTGTGGTGGAATCGTTTACATCCACCTGAGAGGGCACGCGGGGCCTCGGTTTAACGTCTCATCCGAAAGACAGCACCTCCGTCAGTGCAGCACTCCCTCAGTCCTGCACTGAAGTGCCAGCCTAGATTATGTGCTCAAGTCTCTGGAGTGGGGCTTGAACCCACAACCTTCTGACTCAGAGAGGAGAGTGCTATCAGTAAGCCAAGGCTAAAAGTTAATAATAGTAACTGCACTTCCAAAGTAATTAGTTGACTGGAAAGCATTTTCTGATGTCCTGAGGATGTGAAAGACTTGAAATAAATGCAAACTCTTTCATTCTATTATTGTTCAATGAAGTTATCAAAATTTGTTAGGGTAGATTTTCTTTTTCAATGCGCTTGGGGAGTGGTCAAGGTCTGTGTGCCCTGTGCACAGCCCCAAGATTTCCTGGAGCTTTTCGAGGCAGCATAAATGGGCCTGCGCCTGTAATAGGCACAGAGCCAGCATTGCTGTTAAAATAAGGTGCGAGGGGGCATTCTGCACCTCCTCCTGCCTGATCTCCTGTTTCTTGCATCCCAGCGTAGGGGCACCTGAAGATTGCTGGTGTGAGCTGGAGGGGTCTGCAGGGATCTCAGAAACAGGCTGAAGACACTGAAAGCAAATACTGAAGTTGTTTTAACACATCTCACTCAGGCCAATTGGAGGTGCTCGGGGCTCAGTGGCCACTGCTCTCCAGCAACAGCTTGAAGGCCCTAATATTAGTGACCAGGAGAGCAGCTGTATGTACACCTCTTCGGCCTGCAGCTGTGCTCCAATTTCCTCCTGAATCGTCTGATGCAAGGCTCAGTCAGGGGGTGGTCCTGCATGTGGAGTGTTATGTGTTTGCTAACAGAGAAACCAATTGGTATTACATGATATGTATCTCTTAGAAACAGTTGGCATTGTATGCTGTATACCCCTTAGAAATAATTCCATAGAAATTAGAACACAGAAGCAGGCCGTTTGGCCTAACCAGTTCTATCTATGTTTATCCTCCGCATGAGCAGTCGTCCTAACCTCATGTGCCTTCCCTGTCCACGTATCCCTTTATTCCCCTTTCCTTCAATCATCTATCTAACCTATTCTTAAATGTTGAGTATTACCCCTTAGAAACACACATAGTAACTTAAAGGTTGTTGCTTTTGGAGGATGTGCCCAGTGGTGAATGTAATTTGTTGCAGTGAACACGATTGGTAAAATTAGGTTTTATTTTTTGAAACTGTGACTAATTGGATTAAATGACAATTGCGTTAATGTAAAAAAAATACACCCTTGGGATAATGCTGCAATTTCTGTATTTATTTAATTGATAAATGACGTGGAGGCATATCTGCTCTAAATTTAAATTGCATGTAAAACAGTGACATTTGTTGACACAATTGTGTTCCCCTGACACAACATTCCTATCACTTACTCATTGCCCTGCTCCCCTCCACTCTCTATGTGGCAAAAGGTGGCAGTCCCACCGTGATCAGTGCCAAAAAAAATCACCCCAACCCCCAGGCTTTTTAAAAATCTGTTCTAAAATTAGAGGAAAACCCTTCCCTTTTTAGTCTGAGTGTTTTAAAGAAGATTTCAGCCGTCAATGAAGCATGGTACTGCAAATGCCATTTGAATAGCTTTTTGATTGCAACCATTGCAAATAATGATGGAAATCATGCGAGAATGAGTAAAAATCAGTGGAAGCACTAAATGAATACAAGGCTTGACAATTGGTCATCAATGAAATCAATTACTTTGGGTGATTATTCTTTACAAAAATGTAATTACCTCAGACTAACAGCTGAAAAGCTCTTGTTGGAGGCAAAATGAACTGCAGTTAGAAATAGAAAGAGGGAGGAGACAATACCCTTGAATCCTTGCCAGCTGTCAGGAGCAAAATCTATCATTACAGCGTAATCTTCCAGCATATTGTACTGCCTAATTGTAAGGGTCATTGTCATTGTATTAGGGGATGCCTCCCAGTTACCAACCTGCCCCAAACATATGGCATTTTATTTAGTGGGTGGGTAATTTCCATTCTTTCACATAAGAGGAGAATTCAAGAGATGGGTCTTTGTGTTTGTGAAGGGGCACGGCTATCTGAAGAGCAGAGCTGTGGATGCAGTTTATTTATTGTCAATAAAATATTCAGTGTCGTGTGTGAAGCAGGAGGGTGGAAGGGAGGGAGGGGGGGCGAGTAAGTGGGTACAGGCTGAGAATTGGAGGGGGTGCACACCAAAGACTGAAGCAATAATCATATATATGTATAAAATGTATCTGTTTATACCTGTACATGTAGAATATATGCATCATGTAATGCATGCCATATATAGTGACAAGTGCAGACCCAATTTGTCTGCACTTCAGCTCAAAATTAACGGTGTATGTTTGTGTGTGGGCAGTCTCAGGACAGATTCTCCTGTCTTGTCAAATTCCAGCTCATGAGAACCACGTCCAACTGCCTCATCCAATCTACTGAGCCACTGCTCAGCCTCTTCCATCATCTGGGAAACTGTATAGTCTGTTGACTAGCACTGGCTGATCAGCAGCTGCTTCCCCCCATCATTTGACTTTCCTGGTCGGGGAAAAGATGGGAAAGCTCCCTCTGATCCCAAGGGAGGGCTGTGGATAGTCGGGCATCCGAGGGGGTGGGTGGGTGATTTTTGTGAGAGGTTAGGTGGAGCGTTAATGCTGCTACTGGCCCGAGAAAAATCAGTTAAAAACCTGCCTTTGAGGTTTTTGGAGAGGTCTCTGATCAGGCCGCTCAAGGCTGCTCACACTGTGTCTATTGGAATTTCAAAATTGCATCTATTCACGTCCTAGGACTCCAATTTACGTGGGCTGATGAGGCGCCCATCTGTTTTCAGCGGGCACAAGGGCCGCCCATTTTAAGGCCCCCATCAAAATGACGGCAGCAGAAATGGGGCGATAAGTTCTGTGGCGATTTTTCATTGTGCTGCTGCCCCATTCACTACTGCTAGTCACTGAAGACTAAAATCAACACCCATTCCTCGAGATGAGCAGACTTCAATCCTGAACCCCGGGTAGCCTGAGAACATAGCTGCTGCCCTGAACAAAGTTGGCATGCCCTCTAGTGCAGGGTACCCTCTCCCCTTTTTACCTTGGTTACTTCATAGGGGCAGTTTAAAGAGAACTGAAGCTAAAAATAAAAAAGTTTATTTTCCGTACTCACCATGTATGTGCCTGCGTGCAAGTATAGTGATTTTTGTTGATATGACTTCAATTTTTGCTGTTGCCAAGCTGGGGCAGAATGAGCTCGCCAGTTATGGGAAGGTGGGAACAGTCTGGGGCAGTGGGGGGGCCGGGACAACACTGTTTACACCCTTTTCAACTGCAGTTTGAGTCCTGAGAGGGCACCACCATAATGACCTCCCTCCCATTGTTCTATTTAAATCATGCCCATCCTCTGTAGACTGGGTCCTGCACAAGTGTGTAGTGTCCCATCCACACATCACGAGATACTTAGATGAGAAAGGCTATTCAGCCCATCTTAATACATATGTCTGGAACAACCCTACACTTCTCCATTGCTGCATCTAATTGTCTGTTAAATAATTCCAAGATCTTTGTATCCACCATTCTGATGAGAAGTCCATTCCAGTGTTGCTCATTCACTGTGTGAAGAACAACGTCCTGGTATCAGTCCTAAAGTTACCTTTTTTATTAGTTTGAACCTGTGTCCCCTTGTCCCTACTCCCACTGCACTGAATGTCCCAAATATATTATTTTAGAGATTTGTAGTTGGGATTTTCAGCTATTGGGAGCTAACAGTTTCACTTTGGAAGAGATCACAAGAAGGTGAGCTATAATAACTAAAATAAATCACATGGATCTTTACTGACATCTGAAGAAAGAATCTGGGATCTTGAAGTAGAACGTGTCAGTTGCGAACCTCAGACGCCTAAGAATCTGAGCCAGCTTTGTGTACCCGGTTCAAGAGTAAGGACTTGCACAACACCAGGTTATAGTCCAACAGTTTTATTTTAAATCACAAGCTTTCGGAGCTTTCCTCCTTCTTCACTCACCTGACGAAGGAGGAAAGCTTCGAAAGCTTGTGATTTAAAATAAAACTGTTGGACTATAACCTGGTGTTGTGCAAGTCCTTACATTTGTCCACCCCAGTCCATCACCGGCATCTCCACATCATGGTTCAAGAGTGGCTGAGTGTGTTTGGTGGACTTCAGGAGAAGTCAGTTGTTGCCAAACAGATTGCGAGACCCACAAAAAAAATGTTGCTGATGGCTTGATAACCGCATGCCTGCAATCAACATCACTCCATAAAGGTTAAAGAACCTTAGTAAAACCCTCCGATGGGTTGAGGTATGTTAAGTGGCCTCTCCTCTACCAGAGAAGAACCGAATCATTTGCTGTGAGTGCTACAAATTCAACATGTTTAACAAATGGAACTTACTGGTTTTAAATAATTGTAAGTTAACTTTCTCACAAGTGAAGTAAACATTTTTCCTTATGTATTGTTCTCTTGTTACAAGAAGAAGAAATTACTTTTCTAAGTTAAAAGCAAGTTTATGCAATTTGTGAAAAACTCTCCCGTTGGCTGTTTTAGAGTTTTATTTGTAAGAACTACACATACATTTTTTTTTGCAGAAAACTGACCATTTGAAATGTGTGTACATTTTTATAAAGATTCAGTTTGTTTACCAGTGGAAATTGGCAGTCCCAAGTAGTGATGCAATGTTTTGACTGTGTAATATTTTATTAAAAAAGAACAAATTGTCAATAAAAAAAAATGTACAAAGACAGGATATCAGCGATGGTGCTAAGAGGGAATGCATGTCAGGAAAAACACAACATACTGGAAGCGGAATCTGTAATATGCAAAAGGAATAACTAAAGCAAGGGGTTTCTCGACTTCAAACCAAGCAACCAGATTGAATCAACGTTGTGACAGTGTAGATGTTAATCTAAAGTGCCCAGGGAGCCACTTCAGTCCCTCTGTTCAGGAATCTGATCCACTTAGTGTTTTTGGAATTGGATTCCAGAGAGACGAGAGAGATCTTAAAATAATCGTTTTACATTTATTTTTGTTACTTGATTCTGCATGTTTCACACAAATCCCAATGGGTAAGCAGATAACTTGTTGTGAGACCTTTTGATCATTTTCAGCCCACCACTGTAGTCTGAGATTAGAACCAGTTGACTTGGTTTCTCTGCTCCTACCCTGAAGACATTGACTCTCGCTGCAGTATGGTTCCAAAGGTCCAGGCAGCTGTCTGATAGTCACAGGGCTATCCTTCATTTGTGAGCCTTACCAACAACAACAACTTGCATTTATATAGCACCTTTAACATAGTAAAACGTCCCAAGGTGCTTCACAGGAGCGTTAACAAAATTTGACACCGAGCCACATAAGGAGATGCTAGGTCAGGTGATCAAAAGCTTGGTCAAAGAGGTAGGTTTTAAGGAGGAAGCGAGGCGGAGAGGTTTAGGGAGGGAATTCCAGAGCTTAGGGCCTCGGCAGCTGAAGGCATGGCCACCAACGATGGAGCGATTTAAAATCGGGGTGCTCAAGAGGCAAGAATTGGATGAGTGCAGAGATCTCGGTGGGTTGTAGGAAGTCACAGAGATAGGGAGGGCCGAGGCCATGGAGGGATTTGAAAACAAGGATGAGAATTTTAAAATCGAGGCGTTCCCGAACCAGGAGCCATTGTAATACCAGTAAGTACTGACAGGCTATTTTTGCATGGGGGGCATCCCAACTGAACCAAGTTCTGAGCTCGCTTACCATTGACGTGCACATTCCAGCACAGGTCACTAGATTGCAATCAAGAGCAGAAATCATGGGTGATTATTGTATCCCCCTCGTTATTTAGTGGCGCAATGTCCAATTGTAACTTCCCTATGGCTGCCCTGACTGGGTTCAGCCAATCCAGCACGGACTGGTGTTTGAAAAACCATAAATTCTGACTGTTTCCAGGTTCTTTAATCTTTCTTTGTCCAAGGAATGAGGCCCCATTCCGGATGTCTGAACCACGCTCCTGTTTTATCATAATTATCTTGCACAGTTAGTCAAAATCTCTTAATGAGAATATCCCTCTGGGAAGGCAAATGTTCCTTTTGTGCATTCATGCCTAAAAGTGAAAAGCGGAGAATGTATTGGGAATGGATCTGAGTCAATACAAGAAAGAAAGAAACAACTTGTACTTAGGTTGCTATGCACTTATATTTTTTTTGATGTGGTAGGAACTTTATTACAAATGCTCAAAACTGTAATCCTCTTACGTACATTTTAAAGGCACACTCCTATTGATGATTTAGTGAGGAAAAACAGATTACCCTAAATAACATGATCTTTATGCATTATAGCGCATCTGTTTCTGTCCAATATGTAAAATCTATCAGATGTTGCCTTGGCTATTAGAACCTCAGTGGTTGCTGGAAATAGAAGGATCAACGGGTTTCCCAGAGCCGATTGCAAATTTAAGCAACTTTGGTTCTGAGCAAAGAGCTTTATCTGGATGAGACTTTCACTGGGAGTGAATCAGTGTGCGACAGTTCTATTTTCATACAAAAAGTCAGTGCAAAATGTTGAGGCTGCAGCCAAGGCTCCTCTCGGGTTCCTGGTGCATGCATGGTGGTTTGGCTTAACTCCTAGCAGCTCTCGTAGAGGACAGAAAGCTTGGCCACTTTGATATGACATTGACGGGGTGGGCTCTGAGACGCGAGGTGGACTCCAAGACCTTCTAGGCTGTCTTGGACTGCACTGCGTTCACCTGTGCAGAATCCAGGAGCAAGAGATCGGTTTTCTCTTTGGCTAACCAATCGGGCAAAAACAGAGCTGGTTTTCTGCACCAGGCTAAGTTTATGTTTTACTGCCCAGCTGCTGGCTCAAAGTGAGCAGACAGCCCAGTGAGTTAACAGCTGGCAATTTTGTGGGTCAGCTCATTTGAATAATTATTTCTAATTGGCTGATCAAATGGGGATGCACCAAATCGAGCTAACAGTTCGGATTTAAAGGGATGTGCATGCTTAAAGGTGAGTAACTGCATATGGGGATAATTATTATTTCAGCCTTTGAAAAGTTTCAAAGTGAATTATTGATATTTCTCTGCCTTTGCCAAGGCAACAGGCTGGAGGAAGGGGGGAGGGGTGAAGGGAAGAAGTTCTAGCAATCTGCTGCAAATCCACAGCCAGCTGTTTGCAGTCACCATTTTTCTCTCTCTTTGTCCTTGCTCTCTCCACTTCTATCTTTTCCCCTCCCTCTCCCCTGTTCTCAATTTTCCTGTCTTTCTCCTTTTTTCCACTCTAGCCCTCCACTCACCCCTTCCCTCTTTATCTCTATTTCTCTTCTTCTCCCTTCCTTTTCTCCCACTCACTGTGTGTGTGTGTGTGTGTGCCTCTCTTTCTCCTTCCCCATCTCTCTGTCCCTCTCCCTCCCTTTCTCCACCTTACTCCCTCTTCCCCTCCCCCTTCCACCCTTTCCTTCCTCTCTCTTTTGGTCTCCAGCTCCCTTTGTTTGGGGGTAAGCCCAACTGGAAGTGAGATGGTGCGAGAAGAGCACATGTCCAACTACAACTTACATAATCGAGGCAAGTGTCAGACATATAAGATGGGTGTCATTGGGAATTCGCCCTTTACTAGGTGGAAAAGCATGTGTTGCAGTTTGATTTAAAGGGCTGCAGCATCTTAAAGGGTGGATTCTGACATTTCAAGGCTTATGCTTCTTTGGTGGTTCAAAATTTCTGGAGGCAATTTTTCCAACCAGGCCATAAAATTTCTGCTACAGGAAGTGAAACACAGGAGGGGGCCGCCATTGGCTCATTTTGCCTGCGTCTGAGGCAAGCTGCACACAAGATTGGTAGTCGTAGATGCCATAAACACCATACCGTGCACCGGGAGGTGTTTAATGCCCCTACAGTGTACTAAAGATGAATGGCATTTACAATGACTTCCTCTTTACACTTGTGTGCAGGAAGTGTGTCCAGCTGCAGCTACTGGCAAACCGCATTTCGGAGCTGGAGCTGCGGCTGGATTCACTGTGGAGCATCCGCGATGCTGAGACTATCGTGGATAGCACGTTCAGTGAGGTGGTCACATCACAGGTAAAGATTACGCAGGCAGAAAGGAAATGGGTGACCACCAGGCAGAGTAAAAGGAATAGGCAGGTAGAGCAGGAGTCCCCTGTGGCCATCTCTCTCTCAAACAGATATTCTGCTTTGGATACTGTTGGGGGAGATGGCTTATCAGGGGAAAGCAGCAAGAGCCAAGTTCGTGGCACCACGGGTGGCTCTGCTGCACAGGAGGGGAGGAAGAAGAGTGGCAGGGCTACAGTGATAGGGGATTCAATTGTAAGGGGAATAGATAGGCGTTTCTGCAGCCGTAAACATAACTCCAGGATGGTATTTTGCCTCCCTGGTGCTAGGGTCAAGGATGTTGCGGAGCGGCTGCAGGGGGAGGTTGAACAGCCAGTAGTCGTGGTCCATATCGGTACCAACGACATAGGTTTAAAAAAAGGGATGAGGTCCTGCAAGATGAATTCAAGGAGTTAGGAGATAAATTAAAAAGCAGGACCTCAAAGGTAGTGATCTCAGGATTACTACCAGTGCCACATGCTAGTGAGTATAGGAACAGGAGAATAGACAGGATGAATGCGTGGCTGCAGGGATGGTGTAGGAGGGAGGGATTTAGACTGGGACATTAGGACCGGTTCTGGGGAAGGTGGGACCTGTACAAGGGAGACTGGTTACACCCGAGCAGGACCGGGACCAATGTCCTCGCGGGGGTGTTTGCTAGTGCTGTTGGGGAAGGTTTAAACTGGAGTGGCAGGGGGATGGGAACCTTAGCGGGGAGTCAGAAGGGAGTAAAATTGAGAGCAGCAAGAGTGGGGAAGACCCAGGGGAAATTTACAATACAAATAGTAAAAACAGTTGTTCAAGAACAAGTGAAAGGGAAAAGCGTAGAGCAGCAGAAAGAAACTGTACTTTAGACACTACAGATAAAGCGAAAACTAGAAGGCATAAGGCGATTAACCCATCATCAAAGCTGAAGGTCAGGCTGGGGTGTGTTGCCCAACTAAGAGTTCTATATACAAATGCACGGAGTATAAGGAATAAATTAAATGAACGACAGGTACAAATTCAAATTGGAGGGTATGACATGATAGCTATTACTGAGACATGGCTACAGGATGGTCAGGATTGGGAACTAAATATACCGGGTTATAAGGTCTACAGGAGAGACAGGGAAAATGGAAGAGGGGGAGGAGTAGCCTTAGTGATTAGAGATTAAATCAATTCAATGATAAAGGAAGATATAACGAGAGGTAAGCAGCCAACAGAGACCTTATGGGTTGAATTGAGAAATAGGAAAGGATCTAAGATTACAGTGGGAGTTGTATTTCGGACCCCTGGCAGCAGCTCTGAAGTGCTAGATTGTATAAATGCAGAGATTAGACAAGCATGTAACAAAGGCATAGTGGTCTTAATGGGGGACTTTAACCTTCACATAGATTGGGGAAAGCAGACTAGCAACTGTCAGAAAGGTAGTGAATTTCTTGAGTGTGTCAGGGATAGTTTTCTACAGCAGTATGTCCTAGAGGCAACAAGGGGGCAAGCCATACTAGATTTAGTAATGAGTAATGAACCAGATTTAGTTAACAGCTTAACTGTGTGTAAACATCTATCCAATAGCGATCATAACATGATCGAGTTCAATGTAGTGATGGAAAGGGAAAACAGTGAATCAGCTGCGAAGAATCTAGACTTGGGTAAGGCCGACTTCAATAGGATGAGACAGAGACTGTCCACAGTAAACTGGGCAAATCTGTTAATGGGTATAACGACTGATGATCAGTGGGAAATGTTTAAAGAAACATTTAACATGATACAGAACCGATTTATACCCCTGAGGGGCAAGAACTCTACTTGCCAAAAAACAGCCATGGACAACTGAAGAGGTAAGGAAAGGGCATACAAAAAGGCAAAAAATGGCACAGATCCTGGCAAATGGGAAAGATACAAAGATCAACAAAGGGTCACAAAACAGATAGTAAGAGCTACAAAAAGAGAGTATGAAAAGAAACTTGCAAGGGCTATCAAAACCAATACGAAAAACTTTTATAGTTATATGAGGAAAAAGAGGGGGGTCAGGAGCAGTGTTGGCCCCTTAAAAACTGAAAGTGGGGATATTGTCATTGACAATGGGGAAATGGCAGAGATGTTGAATAATTAATTTGCATCAGTATTTACAGTAGAAAAAGAGGATAGCATGCCGGAAATCCCAAGAAAACTAATATTGAATCGGGGACAGGGACTCGATAAAATTAACATAAGTAAAGCAACAGTAATGAAGAAAATAATAGCACTGAAGAGTGACAAATCCCCAGGACCAGATGGTTTCAATCCCAGGGTTCGAAAGGAAGTAGGTGAGCACATTGCAGATGCCTTAACTATAATCTTTCAAAGTTCTCTAGATTCAGAACTGTCCCTCTAGATTGGAAAATTGCACATGTCACTCCGCTTTTTAAGAAAGGAGAGAGGGAAACCAGGGAATTATAGACCAGTTAGCCTAACATCTGTTGTGGGGAAATTGCTGGAGTCTATAATTAAGGATAGGGTGACTGAACACCTCGAGAATTTTCAGTTAATCAGGGAGAGCCAGCATGGATTTGTGAAAGATAAGTTGTGCCTGACAAACCTGATTGAATTTTTTGAAGAGGTGACTAAAGTTGTGGACAGGGGAATGTCAATGGATGTTATTTATATGGACTTCCAGAAGGCATTTGATAAAGTCCCACATGAGAGACTGTTAGCTAAGTTAGAAGCCCATGGAATCGAGGGAAAAGTATGGACTTGGTTAGGAAGTTGGCTGAGCGAAAGGTGACAGAGAGTAGGGATAATGGGTAGGTACTCACATTGGCAGGATGTGACTAGTGGAGTCCCGCAGGGATCTGTCTTGGGGCCTCAATTATTCACAATGTTTATTAACGACTTAGATGAAGGCATAGAAAGTCTCATATCTAAGTTTGCCGATGACACAAAGATTGGTGGCATTGTAAGCAGTGTAGATGAAAACATAAAATTACAAAGTGATATTGATAGATTAGGTGAATGGGCAAAACTGTGGTTGATGGAATTCAATGTAGACAAATGTGAGGTCATTCACTTTGGATCAAAAAAGGATAGAACAGGATACTTTCTAAATGGTAAAAAGTTAAAAACAGTGGATGTCCAAAGGGATTTTAGGGGTTCATTGAAGTGTCATGAACCGGTGCAGAAAATAATCAAGAAGGCTAATGGAATGCTGGCCTTTATATTTAGAGGACTGGAGTACAAGGGGGCAGAAGTTATGCTGCAGCTATACAAAACCCTGGTTAGACCGCACCTGGAGTACTGTGAGCAATTCTGGGCACAGCACCTTCGGAAGGACATATTGGCCTTGGAGGGAGTGCAGCGTAGGTTTACTAAAATGATACCCGGACTTCAAGGATGAAGTTACGAGGAGAGATTACACAAATTGGGGTTGTATTCTCTCGAGTTTACAAGGTTAAGGGTAGATCTGATCGAAGTTTATAAGATATTAAGGAGAACGGATAGGGTGGATAGAGAGAAACTATTTCCACTGGTTGGGGATTTTAGGAGTAGGGGGCAGAGTCTAAAAATTAGAGCCAGACCTTTCAGGAGTGAAATTAGAAAACATTTCTGCACACAAAGGGTGGTAAAATTTGGAACTCTCTTCCGCAAACAGCAATTGATACTAGCTCAATTGCTGAAGTTAAATGTGAGATAGATAGCTTTTTGGCAACCAAAGGTATTAAGGCAGGTATATGGAGCTAGATCACAGATCAGCCATTATCTTATCAAATGGTGGAGCAGGCACGAGGGGTTGAATGGCCTACTCCTGTTCCTATGTTCCTTTGTCTTGAAGTACTTTCGGTGCTGACTATGAGGAACTATTATGCTGTGGGTTCACTTATTATCAACAGCTTTCCCCTGAAACTGTTTCTTTACTCACACCTCACACATTCAGCCTAAAGTGATGTTACCATGTAATGTAGCTGCATGATGCTATGACATGTCACCATTACCCATTGTGGGCTGCGTGCTAACACTTGGGTATCATTGTATAGCATTGCTACAAATTTCAGGTTTGGCCTAGATAGTCTCTGGGGATAAGCATCACTGTAAGAGGATCCCATGTGTTTTACGATTAGGAGTTTACTTTTACTGCCCAATAGCTAGTCATACAATTTAATATGGGGCTTTACTGTTATAGTCCCATATTAAATTAACTGGACACTGTAATCTTGCACATGCCCCCATGTGCACTTCTGCTGTCTTCTGAAAGGCGAACTGATTAACACTTCAGTGTGACATGGCCAGTGAAAAATCAAGAAGCTGGCTTATTTTACAGATTACACATGACTGATCATAGTTGTGAATTCTGAATTTTAACTTATGCTGTAACGTTTCCCATAACACACAAAAACGAAACCCACCACGTTGTCCCTGTTACCGGGATAGGACGCACTCTTCAAATCAGTCCCCTTTTCTCTGTGACTGATTAGCCTATGCTTTTAGATGAGACTTTGTCCCACTATGCCATCTTCCCCTTGCCAACTCTGCCATATGGGCTCGCCAGACTGTGTTTCTGTCCTATTTAATTCTTGGCTGCACAGGAAATAGCAGTTTGGTTCGAGGGTTGGCTCCTACTGCTGCTAGTTAAAACAGCTACCATCCCCTAGGTGGGGGAGGGGCCCTAGAAACCATGTCCCGCTGTTTGAAAATGAATAGAACTTTCCAATCTCTAATGTGCAAATGTTTGCTTGGATTCTTCATAACAAACCTCCATCATCCCTGGTTAACAAATTAATCAAGGGATGTGCACCTTGGGTTAGAATTACAGGCATGCAGGTACTGGTGGATGGGTATAGAGCTGGTGCAGTCTGACCTGCCTGGCATCCCTTTATTGGTCCAAAAAGCCAGTCATAGGGGGATTTCCCATGGCAAAACCCATTGTGCGACTACTGTTCTCCCTGGCAAAAAATGGCTGTTTTACAATGTCTCCTGACCATCTAATTCAAACAGCAGATAGAGGGGGGGATAAAGCTAGACAAGTTGAAGAATGGCTTGCAAGTGTTCATAGCGCACTTCAGGCAGGGTTCCTGCTATCCACTTCCACATATATCAGTGCTTAGCGATCCTGGACTCTCTCATTCAATGCGTGGCAACATGAATTAATGACATCGATGCGGGAGCACCGGAAAATCATGATCCCATTTAAATGACCTCATGGGGACGTCACTTCAATACAATTGTACCTGTTTCACACAGGAGCTGCCTGTGCCCTTGTGACCCAGAACTGGAAATGTACATAATGTGCAAAATGGGCAAAGTCCAGCATGATAGATCTCCACTCCATTTTCCAGTTGGTAACACTCATATTCCACCCAAAAATCTGAAAATATACCCTAGAGTGTGACACTGTCCATAGTCCCCCCATGGAGCCGTCATTATGTGCACAGTGAATATACACATCATAAATACTCAATCTGTCCATTTACCACTTACAGTTTAAAAAAAATTAAATGTAAATATTCCCTGTGTGTTACCACCTGAGTGGGCAGGAAGGTGATCACCTTTGCCTGAACTGCTCTTGAAGTTGACCACGAGATGAATAGCTCAGTACTGACTCTATCTCCAAGTTCTATCTGGTCCCTTGCTGCAGGAAAGCACCTGGCCTTTCTGCTGATGGCATGGCCAAAATTGAGGCCTTCCTGTATGGAGTATTGAAGGCGTAGGCCCGCAACCAATGTCAGAGCCTGCAACTGGCAACTACAACTTCAGCGTCAGGCTCCCAACAAAACCCTGTTTGTTATGCAAAAACCAAAATACTACAGGTGCTGGAAATCTGAAAGAAAAACAGAAAATGCTGGCAACGCTCAGCAGATAAGGCAAATTCTGTGGAGAGAACAGACAAGTTAACACTTTGGGTGTGCATCCTTTGTCATTATAGCCCCCACTGCTTATAGTGGGCACGCTGGTGTCAATGCAATTTGCCTGCTATACACGGTGGCCGGTGCAACCAAGAAATGTAAAAAGAGTTCTTTTCAGACATGGGGCTCAACAGGCCGGCAAGATGGGCTTGCAGCAGTCGCAGGAGGTCTAGAGGTCATTGGTGGTGGGGGTGACTGAAGGTGGCGGGGCTACACTTTCCGATTGCCTCCCATAGTTGTTAACCGTATGAGCAACTGATTGAAACCGTCCAAAGTCGTCTTCAGCTGTTCGCACTGTTAACAACTACAGGAGGCAGTGGAGACTTCAATCAGCTGATTCGTTTAACGTGAGATCAGGTCAACGCCTGCTACAACGTCCTGGTGCCATTCATGTCTCTGTGATTCTAACATCTGCTTGTTAATGTTGCAAAGTGAGATGTTGATTGGATGCAGCCATTAAAATAATCATCCTTTAAAAAGTTGGGAAGTACTGAACTGCACTTAACACGGATTAAGCTGTGCCTTTGTAATTGACGTCCATGGTGATGACAAATGGTTCGCGCCCTTTGCCTGATATAGGCGGCTGTTCGGGATAAGCGAGGATGGCATAAGTGGTGACGACTGTACTGCAGAACTGTCTGTTACACCACTGACCTCCACAGGGGTTGATAGTTTGTACCTCAGTCATAGAAAGAACCTACTCCTCCTTCAGTATTTCCACTGTAGTGTAATGTGCAGTCTGGGACTCTTCCGTAAACATACATTATAGAGAGGATCTATTGTTTCAACTCCAGAACCAAAGTGAGGCAGCAGAGAGGGAACTCTTGCCTTAATGAAGATGTACAAAGTTATCAAACTGTAGAAAAATTGAGAGTTCGAAAATTACAGAACATCTGCTAAATAATTGGCACTCCACTGTGTCTTATTGTAAATTTTAATTGGAGCGACGATTTTAATTCTTGCTACTTCTGATTCACAACTGTTGTTTAATGAGAATAAAAATTTAATATGGTCTAAATTGAAAGGAAAGGAACAAAGAAAATGCAGCGCTGTGTAGTAAATAGATGTCGTGACTGTTTGTTGTTTGTGATCAGAACCACGCAGAGCAGCCCATCTGTGCTTGCACTGTATACTCCTTGTCAAACAGGCAGCCACCAGGGGCAAGGCAGTTTCTGCTTCTGTCACCCGGTAAACACTGCTTGAAAGGAATCCAGTGACATGATGTAGAACAAAGCGAAGCATGGCACAGGGGACCAGATGTAATTTCCACCTGTTAGCCGTGATTTTGTTCCACTCCTCCCTCTGGGCCTTCGAGCATTGTTATCTTTCTGCCCCTACCCCCCCACCCTGCCACTCCATTCTCGCCCACACACTCAACCCCCAGCACTGTTCACAGTTGCTTGAACTTGCTTCTAGCCTGAAGGCTATCCTTCAGCTGAAGATTTTACCTTCAGGGAACAGCCAGCTGATTCCTTCCACGCTTCACAAGATATACCGTGTGAAACCAGCACTAACTGCGTAACAGATGCAGCCCATTGAATGCGATCCCCTTAGCACACAAGTGCCAATATTGTCAAAGAGTTATGCGTGTGCAGTGGGGGAAATGTAATAATAGGGAGACGAGCAGACTGTCAAATGCCAGTACTTGTATCCCTACAATGAATACAGGCCAGTAGTAACACTAATAACAGGGAACAATTTTCCGAGTACACACTGAAAGTGGGTAAGGTTCCTAGCTGCCTGTTTCTACTCAAAAAATATTCCTCTGCCCTCCCCCTCCAGACAACATGGGCCCGATTTTAAAATCAAATTGCGGGTGCGTTGAGAGCCGGGGGGGAGGGGTGCTGCGAAAATTGCAAAAATCCTGAGCGCATTCGGAAGCTGGCTCCAACCCGCCGACTTCCGGGGTTGCCACAGACGGACCTGTGAACGCTCACTTCATGAATCGGTAAGTCCTGCCGGCAATTAAAGCCGCTGGCACAATACTTAAAGCACTTATTGACATAATTGATCTTGTTTAAGTTGTTAATTTTGCGGAGATTGAGGTAGGGGCGCTATTTTAATTAGATGTGGGAAACACTCCATGTTCAAGGAGACATGTTTCAGGCAGCAGCCAGTTGGACGTTTAAATGCCTCTTTGACAGATGGGGATTAAAGGTGAGTTATTGCAGCAGGGCACTCAGGTGTCTCAGACAAACTTTTGGCTGGGAGATCTTTGTGTTTACACTGAAAATTCTTGGTTTACACTCAGAATTCTTCTGTTTACGCATATTTACCAACTTTTTGGACCCCCTCAAACTGACACCATCAGGATGGTGGGGTGCCATGGCTGCATTCACCACTACATCCGAGGACGAGCAATATCACCAGCCTCGCCAGGCACGGCGTGCACTTCCGCCACTTGGAGCTCCACAACACAGTGCTGCACCACAGGCACCTGCACAAGAGCACAGAGGGGAACAACAGAGAGAGAGAGCGACATCGCAGGAGGCACTTCCCTCGCCACAGGGTCTACAGACCGAGGCTTAGCTTCCTGGACTTCCCTGAGGAGCAGTGCATACTGAGGGTCAGAGTGAGTGGCCAGGTGGTTGAAGACGTCTGCAGCCTCCTTCATGCCGAGCTGGTCCCGGCTGGGCCTGGCGGCATCTCATTACCGGTCGCTGTTAAAGTCACCACTGCCCTCAACTTCTTCGCCTCCGGATCATTCCAGGGTGCCACTGGGGACATCGCCGAGGTCTCTCAGTCGTCTGCACACAAGTGCATAAGGCAGGTCACCGACGGCTTGTTTCGCAGGGCCTCACAGCACGTCAACTTCTCCATGGATGACCTCAGCCAGACGGAGAGGGCAGGGGATTCCACTCTGTGGCTGGCTTCCTACGGGTATAGAGTACCCATATAGCAATACGAGCACCTCCACACGAGCCAGGACTGTTCATCAACAGGAAGGGGTATCACTCCATCAACACTCAGCTCGTTTGTGACCACCGCAAAAGATTCCTTCACTTATGCGCCAAATTCCCTGGCAGCTGCCACAATTCTGAAGGAATCCAACATCCCGCTCCTCTTCCACGCACCGCACACCCTTAAGGGCTGGCTCCTCGGGGACAAGGGATACCCCCTGCACACATGGCTCATGACACCTCTGAGGAACCCCATCACCGAGCAACAGTGTTGATACAACGACAGCCACATCGCCACCAGGTCTACAATTGAGCATGTTATAGGGCTGCTCAAAATGCGATTAGGTGCCTTGATCGTTCTGGGGGAGCGCTTCAATACGCACCAGACAGAGTGGGACACTTTATAGTAGTGTGTTGTGCCCTGCACAACATGGCATAATAGAGAGGGGTGCCACTTGAGGAGGCCCCATCCACATGTGCCATCCATATTGAGGAGGAGGAGGAACCCATGGGCAGAGCAGTGGCTCACCTGGCTGCTCTTGAGGCCAGGGAGTCACTCATGTGAACGGTTCTACTAACATCAGAAAGTGTGATGAGTCCAGTCTTCACAGCACCCGGAAAGACCAGCGCCAACACCAGCCCCCTTCCCCCCAACCCCCTCTCCCCCCGCCCCTGCAAGAAACAGTCCTGCAATTACACGTACACCCACTGTAAAGTGATCCAATGGGTGGCATCAAGTGTTGCCGTTGATGGTGAAGCTCATGAAAGGGCGTTATCACAAAAGCCAGTCAAGAATGGCCAAGACGTGGCAGTAGTGGTGAGATTGATAGCATTTAATGTGAATATAACAAAAGCCAAATATAAATGAAAAACATAACAGTCTGTCAGACATCCTTGTGCATACCCTTCGTGCTCACAAAACCTTAGCCTTTCTCTTCCTACAACTTCTACGTGGTGCACCCCCTGTGGCTGCAGCAGAGGTAGTGGCAGGTTGCTCATGTTCATGCCCTGACCGCTTAGATGCTTTGGGCCTACGGCCTCTCGATTTTGGAGCCTGTGAGGGCCCTTCCAAAGACTGCTTCACCTGCACCTGAGCAAGGGCTGACTCGGCCACCTGGAGAGGAGGCAGCATTGCGGGTACTGGTTGTGAGGGGGGCAACGGGTGAGATGTGGGAGCGCTTTGAGTGACGTCCCCACTTCCATGTCCTCTTTCACCATCATCCCTCTCCTGGGCCAGGCCCACATCACTCCTACCACTCTGCTGTTCAACAGTTTGGGGGACATGTGTGATGCCTTGGAAGGCCACTTCTAAAATATCTGTTAGACTGTTTAAGGCGGCAGATTGTTGTTCACCCTGAGACCGAACAGCCATTGTCAGGGCCTGAATGGACTCATTTGTGAGTCGTGCTTGAAGCTCAATAGAGGCTAGCCTTCTCTCCATTGCAGACATTCCTGCACTTACCTGCGACACTATCACAGACATTTCCGCAGTTACGTGTGACACTATTTCAGACAGTTGCTCACATCCCTACGACACTATCTGAGAGTCCCTCCCGTACCTGTGCCACCGTTCCACTCATGCAGGAGTTGGACTCCTCCATCCTCTGCGCTGTTGTGGAGAGTGCACATGGCACCTGTTCCAGTACCTCATAAATGTGCTGCTGTCCCTCGATCTTTCTCCTTTTAAAGGATGGACCCGGAGTTCAGCATCTGTGTTCAGCTGAGCAGAGCCTGGAGAAGAGTGCTCCCACCGACTTGGACTCTCCGCACCTGCTCCTGCCACCAGTGTCTGCTCGTGCTCACTTGTGTGTGATGACTCACCAGGTGTCAACTCAACTAACTGAGGACTAGGACCCACTGAGATGTGAGTATCTGCGCTGGTGGATGGCTCGTTAAGATGTGACGGTGCGTCCTCAGAGGCCTGGAGCTCCTCTGCGGAATCCTCCTCTGCCATCACTGCGGTCGTTGAAGGGCCTGTAGGAGAACAGAAGGCAATATTAAGCATCATCACAGATGTGTCATATTGCGATGAGCATACTGAGGTGTTCAATATGCTGATCATTATTAACATCAATTCAAGTTGTGTGCGATGAATGTTAAAGTTGTGTCACCAGACGTTTGTGGGGTGCCAGTCTTGGCGTCCCCAATGGACAAGCATTCGAGGGTGCGGCTGATCTGCAAGGCCTCCTGCTCCGTGTCTGTGAGGGCCACTATTTGTTGTGGCCCCCCTCCAGTCCTCGCCATCTCGCAAGAATTCTGAGCGCTCTTCTCCTAGAAGGGGAGAAAGTACATAAGTGTGAGCGAGTGATGGTGAAATGGCCAACCGATGAATGCATTGGTTTGGGTGAGGCTGACCGTGAAAAAGATGCATCAGAGGGTGAGTATGAGACAGAGACATCACATTGAATGAGGATTGGGATGAGTGGTAGTGGTGGGGTGACTAATGGGGAGGTGAGGAAGTGCAGGTAAATTGAGGATGAGCCTTGAGTGGGTGTGAGGAGTGATGTGATGGAGTAGTCTATGCAGTGCGGACAGAATGAGTTAGGACGGGGGGCGGTGCTGTGTAACACGGAATGCAGGAGAATCAATACTCACTTTTGCTGACCTAGTTAGGTCATTGAATCGCATCCTGCACTGGACCCAGGTGTGGGAGATGTTGCTGCTGCTGGTGACCTCATCTGCCACCTCGAGGCAGGCCCTCTTGGTAGCAGAGGCAGGGCACTTCCTTCCGTCCATGGGATAAAAGACTTCCCTCCTCCTCCTTCTCACCCCGGCCAGTAGCTGCTGCAGAGACTTCATTGAACCTTGGAGCAGCCTTGCCCCTGTGCTGCTCCATATTGTGTGTTTTCTGGTGTTTGCTGCAGCAAAAGCCTTTGGAGCAATGGCCCTTTTAAATAGAGCCGCTCCAGGTGATGTGGGTGCGCAGTCCGCCCACTGCGCAGACGGCAAACCCGGAAGCCACGTAAAGGCAACCAATTAGCTTGCAATCGCCTGCGACACGGTAGGGTTTTATTAGTGGGGTTACCCGCGTGCCCATTGACCCCCTCCCCCCGCTGCTATCCCGCCACCCATTCAAAATCGAGCCCCATAAGTTCAATCACCTTCGCAACCAAGATTCACCCCTGAGCAACAATGAGCCATGACATTGCAAAGGCAGCAGAGGGAGGGAACAGTAGTATGGCCTTATCCATACTTCCAAAGATGAAGGACTTGGAGGCTCGAGGGAAGAGACCTCTCAAACCACAAAGGCTGAAAACAGCCTTTATAATATTTCAATTATCTGCATTTTTGATATGCTGTTTTTTTCACTGTAGTTTTTATTCGGCACATTGAAATTCTTTTTCCGCTCCGATTTTCTTCCCCTCCCATGACCCTGACTGCTTGCTGGCATATAGTCCCACAACAGCCAAGAGGTCGTTCTTCCTGTGTGAACCTGGATAGTGAGGATGTCTTATTTATTTGACCATTTTTGGGGGGGGTGGGGGTGGGGGGCGGTGGCATCACAGTCGAGCCTAATCCTGTCCTCACTGAACGTCCACACGGACACACCTTCCAACAGGGGTCACTCGAGCAATTGGAAGCGGGAACCGTTACTGATTTCTTCTCCCCCTTCCCAGCCCAGAGATGCTAAGGCCGATTGTAGTACCCCACTGCTGTCAGCTTGGCTGAGATCCACTGAGCCCCCGTGAGCCTGTGATTGAATCTTTGACCTTCCGATCTGGATGGTTCAGTTAGGCACGGATCAGCAAATTTAGCAACTGATTCACTGGGCAGCTTGTAAGGCTCATTAATCGTGCTTTTGATAAGGATTAGCATGCAAATCCTTTGTTATTCCTTTTTTTATTTTAATGATTTACTAGATTATGTACACATGGGGACATGCAAGTCACTGGTTGACTTTTGAGGCGTTTCTTCTTCACTAATTGACCATGGCTAATTTACTACTCTTGGAATTCTTTTTGTGGTCATCTGGGTCAAATAAGCTCTGGGCTATACAAACTGCTGGTAATACAAGATTAGGCTCTGTGGTACAAGCAGGGATTCGTGCTCCCTCACATGCCACACATGACTGCCATGCCATTCTGGTGATATTTAATGGGAGGCAGACTTGAAATACAGAAGTTATGGAGTCTACTGACAGCTTCATCTTGTTTCTGTTTGATGAACTCTCTGGAGCCAAAATATGGAATGAGCTACTTCAACAATGTCTTTATTTCCCAGTGAAGTGGAGGTCACGCTGCTGGCATCTGCTGACCGCATCAAACAGCTGCAACTTAACACTGGTCCAGACAGGATTTTCAGACAATCCACAATAGTCACAATGTTTGAAAGGGGTTGATATCTAGCAGGAAAATGTCCTGCAGGCTAAAGCCATTTTGTTCCTTGGTGAGGAAAGAAAGAACGAACTTGCATTTATGCAGTGTCTTTCATGACCTCAGGATATCCCAAAGCGCTTTGCAACCAACAAAGTACTTTTGAAGTGTAGTAATGTAGGAAATGTATCAGCCAATTTGTGCCCACCAAGGTCCCACAAACAGCCATGAGATGATGAATAGATAATCTGTTTCAATGGTGTTGGTTGAGGGATAAATATTGGCCAGGATACTGAGGAGAACTTCCCTGCTTTCTTCGAATAGTGCCATGCAATCTTTTATGACCACCTGAGTGGGCAGATGGGGCCTTGGTTTAACGCCTTATCCAAAAGATGGCACTCCCTCAGTACTGCACTGAAGTATCAGCCAAGATTATGTGCTCAAGTCTCTGGAGTGGGACTTGAACTCACAATGTTCTGACTCAGAGACAAGAGTGCTACCAACTGAGCCACAGCTGACACTGATAGAATAGATAGAAGCCTAGATTTTCCATTCATTTCCAAGGGATTAACGCTGGTGTTAAAATAAGGCCGATCAGAAAACCCAGGCTAGAGTCTGAGAATATAAGGGCCAATTTTCAGCTGCACGCTAGGTTTAGGCCTTTCTGCCTAGCTGTTGGTGAATTTTCAATGGTCAGCTCCCTTATAATATTATTCATAGCTGCTTGTGCAGCTTTGGCCTTGTGGAGGGAGCCAACATAATGGACGATGTAAAAAATCTGCCCAGTAGGTCAAATTTATGGTTTAATATGGGATCAAATATTGTTTCAGCCTTAATCAAGCTTCAAAATCTTTGTTAGCCTTTGCAAAGGCTTTGGTAGGAGTGGGAGAGAAATGCCAGGCAGATATAAAGTGAAAGGGAACCTAATGTGGAGGCATAAAACTAATTCTGTGAACTAGCGACAGAGCAATACAGCAACCGACCCACTGATTCATGGCTGGCAAAATAGACACGGAGCTACATGAGGTGGACGTGAGGAGGTTGCCCTATTTGGCATTTCAGAAAACCCAATCATCCAGAGGACAGCAATGCACCATTCCTGGCAGCAGATGGTGATCAGGATCTACTCTGTGTAAACTACCTGTAGAATCTTGGAATGGGTACATAAGGAGATGGTACACTTCGAGGAACCTGGCTAAGACTCCAGATGTATTGAGTAGACACTCCAAGATCCCATGCCACAAAATGTTGCCTGTCAATCTGTTCCACAGTTACTGCTGGTCCATGCCAAGCCCTCACACAACCTTACATTGCATCTTATGCATGCCCACACCTCAATCGGGCACAACTTCAATATTCAACGTAGAATTGAAAGCCTCGCTATATTCACATTTTCCAAGAGCGTAACACCTCAAGTCATTATAAAATGATCGAGTTGCTTAATGACACACAGTTGACATGCAGGTTGCGCACATGTCTATCACTGTGCACCTGCTCCTTCAACTTCTAGAATCTCAAGACTACTTTTCTGCTTGTAGAACAAGATGGCACATTGAGGGCACAATCCCTAGCTGCAAAAAAGATCTCCCAGGTAAAGGCCACTCCTCTGGTGTGCACAAGTAGCTTTGGTAAGGTCTGCGGACCTGCGTACTGGAGTATCTCAGATACTAACTCAGGAACAGGCAGATCTCCCTCTCATCGTTCATCTGCAACTCCTGCCTCATCTTGCCAATCTTAGCATTGAAAGCTGTTGCAAATCACAGCCAAAGATTGATTGGTAGGTGGTGCATTTAAAAAAATGCAAAACTGAACTTGAAAATGCAAAAGAGAAAACAACGTAAATGCGACAAAATCTTACCAAAAACAACTGAAGTTTATTCTCACTCAGGAAACAAGAGGGCACATTTTTTTAAGAACCTCAGTTCTGAGTGAGTTTGGAAGTGTACCCATTTTACACTGATGTTTAATGCTCTTGCTGCATTTCAGGGGCAAGCCATGCAAATTCCAGGAGAGGGGAAGCCCCAACCTCATTTGCATCTTTTTCAAACCCTTGATGACACTCGTGCACTCCAGCAGCACGAACCTCTTGAGCACCCAACGCAGCCTGGTCAGAAAATGTCAGCCAAGCACTCCTGCTGCACCTCTCCCCTGAATTTCTAACCTCTCCCCTTCCCCCGCTGGGTACGCACATGCACCACAGCAGAAAATCTCCCACATGGAATATTTCTCCTTGGATGCGATTATTTTCTGATTGACTTCAGAAACCATGTATAATTTTCATTATTTTAACAATAACTTGCATTTATATAGCGCCTTTAACATAGTAGAGCGTCCTGAAGTGCTTCACAGGTGCGTTATCAAACAAAATTTGACACCGAGCCACATAAGGCGATATTAGGACAGGTGACCAAAAGCTTGGTCAAAGAGATAGGTTTTAAGCACAGAGCTTAGGGCCTAGGCAGCTGACGGTGCCCACCAATGGTGGAGCAATTAAAATCGGGGATGCGCAAGAGGCCAGGATTGGAGGAGCGCAGAGATCTCGGAGGGTTGTACGGCTGTAAGATATTACAGAGATAGGGAGGGGTGAGGTCATGGAGGGATTTGAAAACAAGGATGAGAATTTATCAAGAGTACAAAATAGCCATGCTATGGGGTGGGAGGCTGGCAGCGCTCAATGTATATTTTTACAATACTCAGTTTTCTATATTCTGCCTATATATAACAGATTTAAAATGGAAGACTTTCATCTCCTCAATCTGCACTGGATTCAAGGCCAAGTTTCAGAGGCAAAAAGACAGCCTGCGAATTCAGTGGGGGTAATTTTGTGGCCCGTATCACAAAATTCTGGGCATATTGCCCACAACTTACTGATGAGCTTCCTGGCCAGCAGTGTTTGTTTGGAAAATCCCCCCCTCCCCCCACTGAATCACCTGGTCTCCCTTTAAATACATTTCCATTTGGGCCATTTTTAAAATAGCAGCTTTGTCAGTGCTTCATAAAAGAAGAGCTTATTTTGAAATTTGTAAACGTCTCTGAAGGGTTGAGAAGTTCAAGAATATTCCGTTACAATTTCCCTCTTCTTGGACTGAACTGAAGCACTCAATCCTCGTCAGGGTGTGAGAATGCAGCTCAGTGGGATAGTCTCTAGCCTCCATTTGATAGTAATATTAAGGTTCTTTCCAGGATGTGAAACAGTGGAGCTTTTGCTGAGTTGTTTTAGAGTTGATATTTGCTAATACTCTTCATTGTGATCGAGCACTCTTTGTAATGGAACTGATTCACTCTTCCCCCACCTGATTATTTCAGCAGACCATTGTTCCCATTTAGAATGTGTTGTCCAGTTACGTGAACTGCCACTGTCTTACCTTACACGAGAAAACACTTTCTCCATCATTTAACGTCTGCTGCAATTGTTTGGGCCTTTATTTTCATTATTAGGCAGATATATTGTTGCAACCTTCAAAGCATGGCAGGGTAAGGGTGCCTTTACACTGCCAGTTTATGGAGCAAGTCTGGAGTCCAACCTTGGTGGAAGGAGTCTCGCACAGCTTTTAATTTGACACCATATGGAGCGCAAAACTGTGCAGTTTCAATTCAAGTCCATGAGGTGATCTCAGGTTGCATTGGACCCCCTGGCACTTTTTAAACCTAGTTAATGTTAATTTAAATGTTTAGACAATGGGAATTATCCCCTCCCCACTCTCGAAACAGTTAAACTTTTAAAAGATGCTTTATGAATACATTAAGAGCGAGAGGATAACTAAGGAAAGAGTAGGGCCTATTAGAGACCAAAAAGGTAACCTGTGTGTGGAGGCGGAAGATGTTGGTATGGTTCTTAATGAATACTTTGCGTCTGTCTTCCAAAAGAGAGGGACAATGCTGACATTGTAGTTAAGGAGGAGGAGTGTGAAATATTGGATGGGATAAACTTAGTGAGAGAGGAAGTATTAAGGGGATTTGCATTTTTGAAAGTAGATAAATCACCTGGACCGGATGAAATGTATCCCAGGCTGTTAAAAGAAACATTTCTTTAACGCAGCGAGTTGTAATGATGTGGAATGCACTGCCTGAAAGGGTGGTGGAAGCAGATTAAATTGTAACTTTCAAAAGGGAATTGGATAAATACTTGAATGGAAAAAATTCACAGGGCTATGGGGAAAGAGCAGGGGAATGGGACTAATTAGATAGCTCTTTTAAAGAGCCAGAACAGGTACGATGGGCAGAATGGCTTCCTCTGTGCTGTACCTACTATGATACTATGATAATTTAGATAATTATGGCAAGCCATTGAATTTGGGATCTTGTAAAGTTCTGCTAACTTCTGAGCATTGTATTTTTGATAATTATAGGTCCTATATACAATTGAAATAGATCCTTATTCATTAGCTACCCAATGAAGCTCATTTTATATCAAATGTTGTGTGTTTTTGGCCTTACCTCACTATTGTTTGCAGAGAGCAGGTAAACTGAGTTAGGTGAGAGAATGTTTAGTATTGCTAAGGTGATGGGGTCACTGCCAAGGAGAGAGTTTTGAGTTTGTAGGATGATTGCTAATAGTGGGGTTAACTTAAGTGCGGCACAAATTTTCAGCATGTCTGAGGTAATTGTTTACTGTATGGCGTTGCATCCAGACTATTATTGGTCGAGAAGTTTTGGTCTCATTTGGAAGGTACGGTGGGGAATTTTTAATGAAAATGAGAGACCTTTGAGCAACAATGTCTTGCATTTATGTAGCGCCTTCAGGATAGAAAAACATTTTGAGGCACTTTACAGGCAGTGAAGAAAAAATTGATAAAAGGAATAACACGTTTTTTGTGTGGGGAAAGCCCATTTCAATAGTTTGACAATTTTTGTTGTAATTTTTTTTTTATTCGTTCACGGGATGTGGGCGTCGCTGGCGAGGCCAGCATTTATTGCCCATCCCTAATTGCCCTTGGGAAGGTGGTGGTGAGCCGCCTTCTTGAACCGCTGCAGTCTGTGTGGTGACGGTTCTCCCACAGTGCTGTTAGGAAGGGAGTTCCAGGATTTTGACATGCTGAGCCTTACCGGGTGGGTAGTGACTAATTTACCTATCTGTACTGAGCAATTTTCCAATATGGCTTCTTTAGTTTCCCAAATATAAAGCAGACATGGTGGAGCTCTTTGGCAAGCTTCCAAAATGTTTCATTTTATTTACTGTACTACTGCTTTATTTTGTAGTAAAAATTATGATATACATGATTTTGTAAATGAAAATATAATCCATGCGTAATCCTATAGGTGTTTTTGAGAAAGCCTCTCCGATAGTGGGGAGTGTTGTCTCTTGGATTTCAAAGGTGAGATTTTCAGACTGTCCACTTGAACTGTTGTTTTTGCAAACTTGGGGCTGCGTTTGGAGAGAATACTTGCAGTTGGATGAAATTAGGGAGAAGTATTCATAATTGGACAAAGTAATTTGAAGTAATTGGGATGTCATTCAAGTAGTGTATTGGACAAGATTAAATTATATGGGCTTAAGTGTGACTTTTATCTATGCCGTATTGCTGCTTAGAGATAGCACTGGTACAGCAGGCATATTGGTGACTAAACTAAATCTTATCTTGGAAACCACAGCTACTGAGAATTAGAAGCAAAAGAGAACAATCACACTGTTGCTGCAATAAACAGCTGTGAAATAAAATCTTGACTTGGAAACTTGGAAGAGAAAATATGCCTTCTCAGCAGATGGGGCGTAATCTTTGCGAAGAACAACTCACAATCAAAAACCAGCCTGCTCTGAAGATGGTGTTGCCAAAACCTAACAAAATTTAGCACCTTTGGAAGGCTTCAGTTATAGTATAGATGCTCGTCTCAGACTGTATGTCTAGTGCGATGTATGGATGGCAGACCGAAGTTACATAGGAACAGAAGTAGCCATTCAGCTCCTCGGGCCTGTTCCGTCATTCAATTAGATCAGGGCTGATTTGTATCTTAACGACATCTGCCCACCTTGGTTCCGCAACACTTAACACTCTTGCCTAACATAATTCTATCAATCACCGTTTCAAAACCTTAAATTGACCTAACCACAACAGCTTTTTGGGGGAGAAAGTTCCAGATTTCCACTGCCCTTTGTGTGAAGAAGTGCTTCCTTACATCACTCCTGAAAGGCCTAGCTCTAATTTTAAGGTTAAGCTCCCTTGTACTGTATTCCCCCACCAGAGGAAATAGTTTTCTCTATCAGTGGGCGTCGCTGGCGAGGCTGGCATTTATTGCCCATCCCTAATTGCCCTGGAGAAGGTGGTGGTGAGCCGCCTTCTTGAACCGCTGCAGTCCGTGTGGTGAAGGTTCTCCCACAGTGCTGTTAGGAAGGGAGTTTCAGGATTTTGACCCAGTGACGATGAAGGAACGACGATATATTTCCAAGTTATACTGCCAACTGTATCTCACACTGACCTTAGTGACAAAGGAGCTCTGTGCTTGTAACAGAACTTTCTCTGTAGATGTCCAATTTTTCAATTTATGAGCAGGCAGGAGCAGAGACTTTCTCACAGCATCAAAGAGGGTGTAAAATGTCATTTAGAAAGTTCGAACAGATCCAATAGAGTCCCGACAATGGCGATCATAAGTCATGGACTACCTACTAGAACTGGAATCATAGCTCTTGCTTTAGTGCACTCTGGCAGATTGCTAACCTGATTCCTGGATTATGTCGCTACTTTCATGTCAATGTGAACCTGAAACTGACTCATATCAGTGAAAGTAATCCTAGAAGTGCAGAGATGAAGTGTATTTACTACTGAAATAGTTACTTGACAGTAAATGGTATTTATTCTCTCTTATTTTGAGTTTGTGATTTCTTTATTGTTTGGCCCCAGAATTGTAGGAATAAAATTCCTGTTCGCAAATTAGCAATCTCACAATAAACCAGCAACATTCCAAATGACTTACTCTCCATTTTCTTTTTTTTAAAAAAAGTATTATACACCAAATCCTTCATGCAGGAATGTGTGATGCATTGGCGGTGAATTTCCAGGGAGGTTCTCCTGCTAATCTGCCGGGATTTTGTCGCAAGAGCCTCAGAAACCTTGATTTTCTCTGGGTTTCCGTGGCTTTTCCAGTGAAGTTCTTTTGGATGAGCAGGACAGCCCCTGCATTTTCCATTTGTGCAGCTGACTATATAGCTCAGTCGCAACTCATATATTTGTGAAAATAAAAACATCATGAAAGCCTCCATGAGCTATTCTTTATGGGCCAGAAATCATGCCAGGCGACGCTCACCGCAGCCCCCGCGAATTAAAGTGACGAAAATACTTACTGCGGGCTCTGTGGTGTCGAATTGCTTGATTTTTGAACTTTATAGAAAATTGTGCGCTACCAACTCAGCCTCTGAGCAGCGTGAGTTGACACGCATGGAACAGTCTGTGACACGCCCACAAGATCTGTCAGGAAGAGAAGCCATGTCCACAAGCAGGCAAGCAGACTTCATTCATTTAAAGTTAGTGTTCTGAATGTCATTGTAAATAAAAATTTTAATTTTTTTTATAAAAAGCCAATGAAATAATTGAATTAAATTAAAGAGACGGAAGGGAAAAATAAAACATTTTAAAAGTTTGTTTTAATGACCAAAAACTATTAAGATAAGGAATAATATGAGACTCTACATTTTTAAAATTTAATTTTTAGTTGTTTGGCAGTCAGTAAGACTAACGGCACTTTTAAAACTTAGTTTAGACCTGGTATTTTTAAGCGTAACTGCTTGGTGGCGTAATTAGTTACTTTTCAGCTGGGCAGATGAGCACGTTTGCGATTTTTCAGTGATTTCTCTTATTGCAGCGTGCGATGGCCCTTTAATTCGAAGCTGTCATATCGCCAGCGAACCAATAGGAGCAGGTTCACGATTTCCACACCTGTGCAAACGCGGGAACTTGCTCCTTCAATTCGCCGTTAAAAACGGTGAGCGCTGTTGAGCTCCTCCGTTATTTCGGGAGCGATTTCTGGCCCTATGTGTTCTGGAATAAAAACAGAAAATGCTGGAAATACTCAGGCAGTCGGGCAGCATCTGTGGAGAGAGGACTTTTTCAGGTCAGTGACTTTTCATCAGAACTGGAAGATGTTAGATGAACAGGGGGGCAGGAAAAGAGGGAAAGGTCTGTGATAAGGTGGAAGGCAGGATTGAGGATAATGGTGTAAGGCAAAATGAGATGATAATGAGACAAGTATACAAACAAAAGATGGGTCCAGAGGAGGTGTAAATGGCTACAGCAGAATAGCCAAGGGAGAGGGAAGCATAGAAAATCTGACAAAGAGATGGTTCCTGTGGCCTGGGAATGTGGGAGAAGAAAGGCAGGTAGACCCCAGGGATGCGGACCACCCGCTGGGCGTGTATGTGTTCTACACTGATTGTTAGAAGCCCATTTCTCAGTGCATTGGGGAACAGTGTGATGGGTTTCCGATGTGCTACATGAGAGTATAAAACTCCGCACACATACTGGCAATCCTTTTCTTAGTGGTGTAGTCACATGTTCTAGACCACAATTATATCTCCAACACTGGGCACATGCTCCTTCTGTTTTTTTCTGGGGAAGCTGAACAAGCCTTAAGGCAACGTCAGAAGCAAAATATTGCGGCTGCTGGAAATCTGAAATAAAAACAGAAAATGCTGGAGATACTTAGCAGGTCAGGCAGCATCTGTGGAGAGCGAAACAGAGTTGATGACCTTTTGTGAGACAGTATGGTGCTTTTTGGGCTACTCTGCCAATAGGTGCTGTCTACAGCAACTTTCAATGGGGGGAGTTGTATATTTTTTTATGTGGCATGTCTTAGCGTACACTCCTGCTCTTTCACTAAAACTTGCAAACATAATGGCGGCCCATGATCTTTTGTTTCTGTAAAACGGTGGTCTGGAGTAGTTCCAGAAGCAACATTTTGTGACATCGTGAAGTTGTGGCCCGGTGATATCTTAAATGAGAATGTTGAGTTGTAGTCAGTACTTCCCATCAGTGGTATCACCACAGGGTAAATACATGAAAGATCTGTTTCCAGGCTGCCTGCAACTAGTAGTTTGAAAGCACGAGACACAGAAACAAAGGAGTATTCAGAGACACCAGTCGGCATAAGGAAACTTGTGATTATAAGAGTGAGGATTACGTGGGAATTCTAATGAATGCCAGCCCTCCTTACTCTGTTTTTTTAATTCACACTATAATTTGATTTTTGGCATTGTGAAATGATTCACGTTCCAAATGAAACATCCTATTTATGACATTCTTGTTTTATGACGATGACTGTAATTTACTTGCAATTTCATTGCTTATGAGTTATCCATTCAGTTTCACTCATGGAAATAAAAACCATATTACACCAGGGGGCATTTAGCATTTTCTGTTTAAACTGTGAAGCTTTAATCGTTTGTGGCAAGACATGCCGAACAGAATGACATGGATATTCATGTCCATAATCTGAAATGGGCGATGCGCAGACCTAAAGTTGTCACTGGAGAGAACACCTAAATGCAAAGAAATCTTCAACTGGGGAATGTTTTGGTTTGTTTCTTCCATAATATGTCTAACCATATTCCAGTGTAATTCTATCAGAATGTTCCCAGCTGAAGGGTGCATTTGTGGTGCATCTATCTATAAAGGAGCTGTGTTACTCTGAAGGGATGATGTGGAGATGCCGGTGATGGACTGGGGTTGACAATTGTAAACAATTTTACAACACCAAGTTATAGTCCAACAAATTTATTTTTAATTCCACAAGCTTTCGGAGGCTTCCTCCTTCGTCAGGTGAACGGTATGGAAATGACATTTTCGAATCCTTCGTATTTTAAAATCACAGAACAATGCCTGGTGATTACTGCCCGTTGCCAAGGCAATCACAGTGAGCAGACAGAAAGGTGTCACCTAAAAAGGCCACCGAATATACAAACCCCCAAAATTAATATAACGGGTCATTGACTGTCTTCCTTCTCTCTCTCTCTCTTTTTTTTGGGGGGGTTTGTATATTCGGTGGCCTTTTTAGGTGACACCTTTCTGTCTGCTCACTGTGATTGCCTTGGCAACGGGCAGTAATCACCAGGCATTGTTCTGTGATTTTAAAATGCGAAGGATTCGAAAATGTCATTTCCATACCGTTCACCTGAGGAAGGAGGAAGCCTCCGAAAGCTTGTGGAATTAAAAATAAATTTGTTGGACTATAACTTGGTGTTGTAAAATTGTTTACAACTCTGAAGGGAGGAAGCACTCATACTGTAGACTAATTGTTCAGTAGAGAGTAGAGTGAGTGCTGAAGTGGCGTCATTCTGAGCGCCATTCTGAGTCTTTATTCTAGCAGTGAGCCCAATAGGCATTTACAACACAGTATTTTCTCCAATTATGGTCATGCTGTGTCTGGGCTGGAATCGTGGAGTATTTACAGATCTCATGGTCCAACTACTGCAGAAATAAGCCACTTTTCAATCTACAAGAAGTTATTTTTTAATGAAACATGTAGAAGTGTAGTGCATGATTTTTTTTTAAAATTTCCAGTCAAGGCTAACTATAACTGGCATGCAGAAGTAAAAAGTTATGTCAAATTAGACCCATGTTTATTTTTGTGCATGTTAGACATTGAACATTGTATTTAGTTACTATGGAAAAATCACGAGCCATACAACATTCTCATTAAGGCGACTTTATGTCATCATTGTAGAGTTTGCATTTACGTGCATGTGATTTAGAACTATAATAAATGTAACATTTTCCTGTTTAAAATGAACTTTTAAGCAGTATTGCCATCCTATTTGTTAAACATATATCAGTACCAATACACTACTGAAAAGAAAATCACTCTTAAGCCAATACTTTTTAAGGTTGCGCAAATACACTTCGTGCATACTAATCTTTTTAACACTTCGAACTCCTCCCACCACCAGTGAAAACCTGTAACTGCTAGAAGATCACCCCAGCTCTATACAGCTCAAAATGGCTCCTCCAGACACAGCCCAAGTTTAGAAGGTCAAAATCTTTAACTTTCGTGTTGGTTGTTTTTTTCCCCACAGTTGATGTAGAGACAATGCGGGTCATTTTCAACTTTGACGGGGGGCTTAAATCAGCCGTCCGGGAGACAACCCAGCCTGATTCTCCTTTCCAGTGACTTCGATGGTGGTCAATGGGTGGGGTATATAACAGGCGGACGATTTTCCATGGTCCATTTTCCGCCCCGTCTGAAGTTGAAAATGACCCTCAATGTGAACGTTTCACCCACCCAACTGCACATCTTGCCGAAATCCTTGCGACAACACCACAAATTTCTCTGCTAGATATCTTCCCTGGGGTGTGGGCTGTGTACGGACACATCGCTAGGAAAATGTACAGTGATTGTTCCATGTCAAAGATGATTGACTACCAATAATACCTGCCACTTAACATGACCTGAAATAGCAATATAATTTCATGGAAAGGCACTGCATGGGGGCACAGAAAATGACAAATTACCAATGGTTATTATGTATGGTTGACAGGCTGGAATGAGAACAGCATAGAAAATATTTAAATTCCTTTCAACAAATTTCCATTTTAATATTTGAGAAGTAAAATGGATTCAGATCTCAGCTGCATGGGAGGTAGTTGTTTTGACTTGCATTTTAATAGTGAAATCTCATTTCTGCAAAAAAAATTCTTAATTTCAGAAGCTAACTGACAGTTTGAAACAGAAAGCAGCAAATGGAAGTTCAGTTATTGAAAAGAGTCAATTCATGCTGAAATTAAACTGGGTAGATTGATTAAAAAGGCCTCAAACCAAACAAGGTTCAAGTTGTGAACCTGACTGTGTATACTTTACAGGTAATTAGTGATTAAATGACCATTTCCTGCAGTGAACTGGAACAAGTGCTTCTATAAACATTAGTCAGGCATTCAGTACTTTACGACTGAAGGGTAAATGTCACACTTCGGGACTTTTTGATCATTTTCCACAGGTAGGATTTGGAAATGAGTTACATTGAAGTGTGTTCACACAGATTTGGAATTCTCCTTACAGCCATGTGCTTCAGTGATGAGACAGAAGACTTTATATGTTAATGAGTTAGATATTGAAGATCTGTTTCCACAACAATCTAGGACAACAGTTAATTCATTATCTCATCTCGGGCTTCCTGTAAATAGCCACGTCTATTATTGTTGGGATGTTCTATTAATTTGAGCGCAGCATGGGGAGTCTGCCAAGAATTCACTCTTGCAGGCGGGAAGTAGATAGTTTTATTGACAGGGGTCCTGGTGCATGCCTGAATGGGGAAGAAATCAGATGGACAGACCGCCCATTTCCTCTGGTCACGAATAAAAAAAATGAGTGAAAATCCCACGTTCAAAGTCAGTCAGTCAACTGGTCTGTGAGAAAAGCAAGAAAAGCCTGTGCAATTTGTTGTAAGACAAGTAGCCTCGGTCTGTATCAATGCTAGACTGACCAAAACAAGTTTTAGTCATCCCGTTAACCCAGGGCAAGGTAGTGTGGTTTATTATTTGTCTTATTCATAAGGAGAGGTTTGAGGTTAAGTAAGTGAGTTTTGATTGTACCTGTCACCCTCTATGTTCACTTGCTGTCTATAAAATAAAGCAGCTAAACGATTCATCTCTGGCTTCGTCTCACTAAAGTGTTTTCAATCTGTTTATTGAAAGATTGGAAAGGCAAATTGTGTAAGACACAATATCCAGTCAGGTCACAAAGGGTTACAATTCTTATATCATTGGGACATGCTATCATATAATTCGCTATTGGGCAGTACAGGCACACTCCTGAACATAAGATATGAGGACTGCTTAAGGGAGTGACCTACGCCACTGAACTTGAGAGAATAGCTAAGGCAGACCCGAAATTTGTAACAACAGAAGATTAGTTCTTAAACTTCAACTTTAGCTGGGCGTGATTTAATTTAATTTAATAACAATAGGACAGTACTTCTATTTACTTAAAAAAAAATGGAAATTATTTTATAAGATGTAATTTAGTTATATGTGAGCTCACTAGAAGTGAGGAGGGGGAAGGTCTAAAAATGAGCGAAAGTAGCTTTAAATATTAAACGTAATTTTGGATATCGTATCCCTTTGTAGCATTGCTGAAATGAGATTATTTGTTTATCAATATGGATAAGTATCAATTTATGCCAAATACAAAATTTATATCAATCTGTGTGTTTTTGGTGAAAGAATCATTTTCCTAGCAGGCTGCAAAGGATGGAGACTCCAGCTTTGACTTTCAGCTTTTAACTTAATGCTATAAAACTATTGTGCGATACATTATAAATATTTTCATGAGCTGACAGTTCAAATCAGTATTTTATATTCAGTCGTTATTTCAGACTGATGTACAGAGGCAAATGATTCTTGACGCAGATATGTTTCAATGTGGCTGGTAGAAGGAATGCTGCTTCACCATCATCCAGTATTATTAAGATGAAGATTAAAATCAGCCTGCGCCGTCTTTAATTTGGGAGGTAATTGAAAGCAAAGCTGTGGCACTATGCCCAGACTGCATGCTTCCTGGCTTTCCCCGTAACTGTGCAGCAAACTGCATTCTTGGTAAAATAAACGGAGTACAGTTGACTCCGAATAAATACACATTTGATCCAAGCATAGAATGCCATTATAGCAAACTACATCCATTCATTCCCATGCGTCGAACTCCTGACCCGAGTTAGTGTTTTCCACTTATCTTTTGTCTGTTTGTTAGAGATGAGCATTCAGTGAATTTTTACTTTGAATTCGGATTTAGAATGTGTGACATCTCCGAAGTAGTCATTTTATGAGTGTAAAGAGGCCGTCTAAACAACATGGGATTTTGGATATCTTGGACAATCACCCCATCAGACGACCACGGACATCTTAGTCCTCCCTATTACAATAAAATGTGGCAAAACGAACAAACTCGTACACTGTTTAAAAATTGCACCTTACTGTCAGATTTTCTTCCAAACAAAAGACGGTGAGCAAACAGGAAGGTACGCAAATTACTATTAACATTCAACTGCCAAAATAAAGTTGTGCAGAGAGAAGAAAAATGAGCAAGTTTCTAAGGAGTCATCCATGGCTCATTGGTACCACTCATGCCTCTGAGTCACAAAGTTGTGGGTTTAAATCCTACTGCAGAGGCTTGCGCACATGATCTAGGCTGACACTCCAGTGCAGTACTGAGGGAGTGCTGTACTGTCAGAGGTGCCATCTTTTGGATGAGACGTTAAACCGAGACCCTGTTTGCCCTCTCAGGTGGATGTAAAAGATCCCATGACACTATTTCAAAGAAGAGCAGAGATGATCTCCCTCAATATTTATCCCTCAACCTACATCACTATAACAGATTATCTGGTCAATATCTCCTTGCTGTTTGTAGGATGATCTTGTGTTGGAAGCATGCAGTGCCACAGCAATGCTTTCAGTTACCTCCCAAATTGGCAGCCGTGTTTCTTACATTACAACAGTGACTACACTTCCAAAGTGCTTCATTGGCTATAAAGTGCAATGGGCATCCTGAGGCCATGAACAGTGCTATATAAATGCAAGTTTGTTCTTTCTTCTTACTCCCTGTGCACTGTGGGATTTTCCTCAAGTGTGATTTGACAGACATCTCTGTAATTCATTCTGTAATCTCATCAACATAAAGAAAGAAGTTGCATTTATATCACACCTTTTACATCCTCAGCATGTTCCAAAGTACTTCACTGCCAATTTGTTACTTTTAAAGTGTAGTCACTGTTATTATGAAGAGGAACAGATCATTTGTTTTTTCAGTGGGGGTGGTGGTTAAATCTTACCTTCTTGAAGCAAATGGATATCTCAATGGGGGCAAGTTTTGATGAGTCTTTCATAAGGGTGATATAGGCTGAATTCACATAGGTGTCAACTTGCATGCAACATTTGGGAGCAAGACTGAACAAGACTGAGTAAGTAATGACCATTTTTTTTACTATCTGCAGCAAGCCTGAGTTAACACAGGTGACTACTGTTTCGCTTTATGTTGCAAACTTAAACAATGTCTATCCTCGGTCTGAGATCAGGAAATTCTTCTTCACGTAGTGATCAACTTGTGAAATAGACTTCTGGATAGAGTAATGGACCCAAAAACCCTGGAATCACTTCAAAAACAATTGGATGCTATAATGGAGAAACCGTAGGGTCTTTCTGGATGGATGAATTAAGATGGGCTGAATGGCCGTCCTCATCAGTAATTATCTTGTGATCTGCAGAACACAGGTCGCATCAACTGTTCAAACAGGCTAGGTTAAAGAAACGGTTGAGGATCTCAAGATTAAAAATAACAGGGGTCCTACAATTTATCTTACTGCTGTCACAGTTGGTTCTGTATTTCTTGACTAACCATTGCAAAGTTTTGTAATCTGAAATTATTCTATTATTATAAAAATGGTTCTTTAACACTAAGTACTGAGCCAGTGGTTACTGTATTCATATATTCATAGAATCTTACAGCACAGAAGGAGGCCATTTGGCCCGTCGTATCTGTGCCGGCTCTTTAAAAGAGCTGTCCAGTTTAGTCCCACACCCCAGCTTTTTCCCATAACCCTGCAAATTAGTCCTCTGCAAGTACATGTCGAATTGCCTTTTGAAAGTTCCTATGGAATCTGCTTCCACCACCCTTTCAGATAGTGTGTTCCAGATGGTAACAACCCTCTGTGAAAAAATGTCTCCGCTTTTCCGCTCTAGTTCCTTTGCCAAATATTAAAAATATCTACGACCACTGGTTACCAACTCACTTACCAGAGGAAACAGTTTCTCCTTACTTGCTCCATCAAAACCCCTCATAATTTTGAATACCTCTATTAGATCTCCCCTTAAGGAGAAAAATACCAACTTTTCCAATCTCTCTACATGACTGAAGTCCCTCATCCCTGGTATCATCCTGGTAAACCTCCTCTTTACCCTCTCCAAGGCCTTGACATCCTTCCAAAAGTACGGTGCCCAGAATTGTACACAATACTCCAGCTGAAGCCAAACCTGTGATTTGACTTACGGGAGATGTACACCAGCTTTGAGCTGATAAACATATCAGTTGTTCTCCAGCTTCTCCTGAGCTGGTACCTAAGCACGGCCATATAAAGATCCGTGGCCCATCCCAACCCCTGACTTCTCCTCACCCGCACGAACTGCCAGCATCTGAAATGCAGCACAGGCAGTTACAGCTGCTGCTTGTCAGCAGAATATGCATTATAGCCCCTTTCACAAGTAGCTGTAAGCATCGGCACAGTAAAATGAAAAGCCAAACAACATCCTCCTCCTGTAATTCCAGTCTACGAACACTGCTGTGTATGCCAAACGTCTGGATTGTGGGCTGTGCCAGGTAGCCAGCAAGGCAATCGTCAGGTGTCAAGTCTGAAATTTGATGACAGATCTCAGACTAGGGATGCACTGTGCCCTCAAAGTTATCATTGGGGGAACACTTCTTGCTGGCTCACCTAACATGGTGCTTACATGAATTCATGAGTACTGTAGCTATGATTAATGTGAATCATAATTGCTGATGGAACTTAAACTGTTTTAATGGTAATAACTGAGTTATGTTAGTACTTGCACTTGCACCTCATTTGAAACAGTGTAATATAAAATCTCACACTATAGAGATTGTCCCAATTTTCATTGATTTGACTTTTTGATTCAATTTGGACACCTCTTGACTCCAAGATGAGCTGTGATGGTTTTTACAACAGGAATTTGGCCATTGGCTAACAGATGAGTTATGAAGGTCTTTCAGAAGTGAGCACCTCTGTGGGCTCAAGGTGAGTTATGATGTTCCTTCACATGAGTGAGCTCATCCATAGGGATATTCTGTGGTTGTGCTGTGTATGGTAGAACCTTAAAGAGACACTAGGGTAAATTTTGCAAACAGTCAGTGCATATTGAATAATGGCCGGCATGCTGGCCCCCATATTCCATCCATTGAAATAAACGGATTGAAAATCACAAACGGCGCACATACTATTGTTCGTTTTATGTTGGCTGCACACGAGGCCCTGCCAGTAGTGCAAGGCCTCACAGAATTTACCCTGCTGTATTTTTATGTTGAGGGAGGGAGCACAGGCAAACAGTCATGCTTCATATCCTTCACAATGACATGCATAAGATGGTGATCATTTTCACCAAGAAATGGGGTGGTTTAATGGGAATTTCTGCATTACTTTAGGATGTTGGCAAACCAATAGGTTTACCAAACACTTTGGGCTTGATTTTAAAAGTAAAAAACAGGTGGATTAGGGGCGGGGGGCATTGAAAATTGCCATCATTTCAGATCCGCCCCCAATTCGCCTCCATCCTGCCCATTTCCAGTTTCCACAGGGGCGGGCGGCCAACCTGCTCCCAGGAGGCGGGCCAGGCCTTAAAACCTTTCAAGGAGGCTTCAGGCCTCCATTTTTAACTAATTCCCAATTTCACCCCGGGGGGCCGGGGCTCCCGGGCCTTCTGTTCTACGCCTCATGAAAGGTAAGGCACAGCTTGTGGGCCTGGAGGAGCAGGAGTGCTTCCTCCAGGCCCAACAAGCCTACCTGCACCGACGCGGACCCCTGACCCCCCCCCCCCCCCCCGATTGCGGACCCCCGATCCCGATCCTCCCCTGCGACCCTGATCCTCCGACCCCCGATCCCCCGACCCTCGCCCTCAATGATCGTGGACCCCCGCGATGACCCCCAATCCCGCCCTGCCCGTGACTGACCCCCGATTCCCATCCCCCATGACCCGTGACCCCTGTGCCCACCCATGTCCACCTGTGCCCCTTGCCCACCCAGTCGGAAAGGAAACCAACAAAAAAAAATAAGACGTCCTTACGTCAAAATGCAGGCTTTAACCACTTAACTCCATCTATCTATTTATTTATTAATTTTCCTCATTCAAAAGACTAGCCCCTGGTACAGTATAGGTGCAATTGGACATAGCAGATAGACCTACTACCAAGCATCTGCCAGTTGTAAATGATCACTAGGAAGCATGTCAGTGCCATCTAGGTTGACTAGCAAGCGCCTTGCCTGTGCTCTCTGCCTCCTTCAGATGCCTTGGCCTGAGATGGTCAGCTTGCTACGTGCAGTTGCTCGTGATAAAGGACGTGTGTGATATGTCGCCCTGTGGCAAAGCTTGTTAACCTACTGATTCACCAGACCATCCCCTAAAATGTCTTTAAGCAAATTCAGAAGCGTGGTCGGCTGTTAAATGTCCTGTGTGTGTGAATTGTCATTATTTATGAATTTCACACATATAAAACATTGAACTTGTGCTCAATGAAACGTTCAACCATACCTTCAAAACACTTTGTACTAATAATTTAGGAACAGGAGACGATGTAACAGGTTGTTCATTTTGATTTTATTGCAGAATGATTAATTAAAATGAACTGAACTGTAAATATTACAAACTGTTAATTTAACAGCTACATTCTAAAAATGCTGGCATCAGCTTTGGCCTATTTGAGGCATTAAAGTGTATTGAAAGGCTAGTTTGGGGTATGGTATCAGCCCAGAGTGGTACTATGTCTCCCTCTGCAGTCTGAGTTGGAAAAATGGCACAGTGCAGAATACTGCTAATAAGGCTGGACTGCAACATCTGTTTCAGTCATTGTTTTTGATGTTTGTGATCTTTGTAGTTTCAGGACTAATTTGACTAATTGTGCAGCTCTCAAACTACGGATGAAGCAGATGGATTACTGTTGATTGAGGACGGTTTAGGCTTCAAATTTTGAGGAAATTTGGAGTAAAAAAGTAAATCAGGTGTGCAGCCTTGAAAAGTCATCTGCCACCTAAAGGAGGAGCAGTAACACAGGATGTAAATGTCAATACTCTCCACTAAAATGCTCATAATGAAAATGACAAGGAATTCCAGCAGTGCGCCACAGCAGAAAGCATTTTAAGGGCAAGGGCATGTATTGAAGGCTCCTTTATCAGTCTTTTTCCAGAGTGTGATAGTGCTAAGGAGTCAGAAAGGTAAATTGACTGCACTTTTGTTCAGTGTCGAAGTATAAGCGTGTTATGTTGGGAAAGTAAAAAAAAATGACTAGATTGATAATTATCAAAATTTCCCAATAGCACTTACAATTCCTGAGAAGGTAGAAAGGTGGCTTGCTCCTCTGCCTCCATCATTGCCTCTGTGTAACTGGCCAGTAGGAAAGGTGGGAGTTCACCCTGGGATACTGTACTTCCTGTGGAGAGATTGGGAATTACCACACAAAAATAAACAACTACTGTTACTTGCATTTATATGATGTGGAGATGCCGGTGATGGACTGGGGTTGACAAATGTACAGAATCTTACAACACCAGGTTATAGTCCAACAATTTTACTTGAAAATCACAAGCTTTCGGAGGCTTTCTCCTTCGTCAGGTGACGAAGGAAAAAGCCTCCTTCCACACCGTTCACCTGAGGAAGGAGGAAGCCTCCGAAAGCTTGTGGAATTTAAAATAAATTTGTTGGACTATAACCTGGTGTTGTAAAATTGTTTACAATTGTCTTGGTGTATGGCATTGAAAGTAACCCTAGATTACTATCCTTGAGGGCCTTCTTTTTAACCCAACAGCTAACTCCACAAATTTCTCCATGTCATTGAGTCCAACATGAACTATAATTTCAGGCTGTTCAAACTTCTCTTTCCAGAATCTTCCTCACTCCCTTTACCCCACCATTGGCAGCTGTGCCTTCAGCCACTGGGACCCCACTCTGGAATTTCCTCCATAAACATTTCTACTTTTCCACCTCCGTGGCCTCCTTTGAGATCCTCCTTAAAACCCATATCTTTGACGAAGGTTTAGTTTGCCCCTCCTAAAAGCTCCTTTTTTGGCTTGATGCCTATTTTTTTCCTTATCCCTCTGTGAAGCGCCTTGAAACATTTTTCTACGTTTAAAGGCATTATAGAAATGCATGTTGTTGTTTTTCAACGACCTATAAACTTACGAGCTAAAAATTAATACTACTGAACTCCCATTTCAAAACCCAAATATCTCTTTAAGCCAATCTCATTCTGCTGTTCCTCAGGCAGTTACTCTCGCTGCTTCCAGTCTTGATAAACCTATTGCAATATCTGTGAATAAATTGCTCTTATAGAATATTACTTTAACTTCAAATTCTGTACAAACTTTAGAAGTACATCAGGAATAAAAAAACTCAAAATAAACACTTGTGTTTTCCTATTGCATGGCATTTTTTGTTGAAATCAATCTTTTGTAGCCAGAAACATCATTACATTGTTGTTTTGTTCAAAATGTATAAAAGTAGAGAAAGCAGAATTATCTCAGTATGAGTGATGTATATCAGAAAAATATTGGTATACAATGAGATTTTACACCTCACACAAGCAGTCTCCACACTGCAGCGATCTGGGCCAAAGAGTCAATCATCAAGGTAAACAACAGAGGACATCCCTGTCTGATTCACCTCTGGAAAGAGAAAGGTGAAGAATCAATATTATTGATCTATATATTTGCTCATGGATTTCTAAGAAGCATTGAAATAATCCTACGGAATGCCTCCGTAAAGCTCATTCCTCCCCGAGGGACACATTGAGAAAAGCCCCAGCCACTTTGCTTAATGCCTTTTTGCTGTTCAGCCATACCATGCAACTCCCTCAGGTTCACAGATTTGATGATTAACAGTTTAAATATTATGAAGCAAATATTCAGCCACCTTTGACTCATGCCCAATTCTCTGAGTCGTAGTTGCAAGTAATGGGTCGGATTTTGCTGTAAAAATAACAGCGAGGCTAGCAGGGCTCACCGTTGTGCATGTGCATCTGGTACAACAATTTCCAGCGACCGCACCTGCGCAGTCAAATGCGGAAATCCGAAAGTTGCTCTGCCAGATGCCCTGCTCCTCCGTAAACTCCGCAAGAATGGCATCTCGCCGGCTGACTCACCGTTCAAATGAATGGAACGGCATGAAGCTTCTGCACTGCCTTGATGGATACAAACTAATCTCGGCAAAAAAGGTACGTCGTCATTTAAGTCTAAGCACACTTTCAATGCGTGGTAAGTCATAGTGACTGCGAAACTCCTCTCTGGCACTGAAAATTAAGCGTGGAGTCTCATTCCTTCAGATTTTAATTGTTGTTGGACATTTTTTTAAAAATTTAATATTAATTTTTAAAATTTTTTCTTTCTGTCTCTTTTATTTCTATCTCTTAATTCAATATTTCTTACCCCCCCCCCCCACACTTTTGCTTTCTGTACCTGACCTGACATTGAATTCACTATTCTTACACTTCCTGGTTCGGACTCTTCGCTGCTCATCAGATGTTTTATTCTGATTGGTTAAGGGGATAGACAGTTGCTTGCCCCGTTCACACAGGTCCCAGATGCCCTGTAGAGGACGCCATCTTGGACTCAGCGGCCCATGAGAGGGACTTTCTGTGGGGAAAAAAAAACAAGAAAATTTTATGCAAATACAAGTCTAATGAGTGGCGGGCGCCATTTGTTCGCCGCTCAGAGGAAAATCCAGGCCAATAAATTTAAGCTTACTGAGGCATTGGTCCTTGCAACATAGCCTGTTTGCTGCTGGGTTTTATACAAGAGTAACTCATCAATAAAAAAAATGCTGTCTGATTGGTAGTAGATTATGGACAATAAACCATTAAGTGGCTCAAGGCCATATATCTCGATCTACACTGATCATGTTACCTACAGAATTCTTTTCATGATACACCACTATCCTGACATGTATTTTGTTCATGCAATGTAACCAGTGTAAATGTTAACACAAGATTACATCGGAACATAAGAACTGTTAGACGAAAAAAGTCCAAGGTCCATCTAGTTCACCTTCTACCATCCTGGTAGTCACATGATACGATGGTGATGGAGTTGTGGGTTAATCATAGCAATCAATCTCTACCAATTAGTCTACAAGAGACCCAGATATGATACAAGGAAAACCCCATCAGTATTTGTGCCATTTTTTGGGGGATGTATTAAGTTGCAGAGGAGTGGGATGGTTGGCAGGTTAATATTTTTGAGTTCCACATTCCATTGGCGGTTGACTGGGTACTCGGTGTTTGTTTGAGTCTCTCTATTTATACTTTGGAATTCCATAAAATGAAATGGAGACAAAAGAGCATCAAGAAAGATGAAAGGAGAGACAACAGTGAGAGAAGGAGCGAAAAGAAAAGTAATTATCAACCCTCGGCGTGAGAAAAAAGGAGTTTGAATGGGCATGTCGAGTAACTGAAAAGTGGTCCAAACAATAGCACGAGGCCCATAAACAACTGCTGTAAACTTCACACAAGTGATATAAATGTAAGTCATCTCAGCAGTGATGTTAGGTTGGGGCTTATTCGGTCTTTCACAGGTGTGAAACTATGAAGTACGGCATTCTTCCTCTTGAGAATCTTTGCATATCAGTGAGATTCTATTTATTCTGTTAGTTCTTGTTCCTGATTGAAAGTAAACTTCAAATCCAACGTGATGCTTCTTTGCATTCCGCTTGAAATCTTTACAAAGTATTTGTTTCATAAATATTTTGCTGTTTCTTTTAAACACTGTCATATAAGAACATAAGAACATAAGAAATAGGAGCAGGAGTAGGCCAATCGGCCCCTCGAGCCTGCTCCGCCATTCAATAAGATCATGGCTGATCTGATCCTAACCTCAAATCTAAATTCATGTCCAATTTCCTGCCCACTCCCCGTAACCCCTAATTCCCTTTACTTCTAGGAAACTGTCTATTTCTGTTTTAAATTTATTTAATGATGTAGCTTCCACAGCTTCCTGGGGCAGCAAATTCCACAGACCTACTACCCTCTGAGTGAAGAAGTTTCTCCTCATCTCAGTTTTGAAAGAGCAGCCCCTTATTCTAAGATTATGCCCCCTAGTTCTAGTTTCACCCATCCTTGGGAACATCCTTACCGCATCCACCCGATCAAGCCCCTTCACAATCTTATATGTTTCAATAAGATCGCCTCTCATTCTTCTGAACTCCAATGAGTAGAGTCCCAATCTACTCAACCTCTCCTCATATGTCCACCCCCTCATCCCCGGGAAAATATGGGACTCAATTTTAAAACTGAGCCGGGAAACGAGCGGTGGGGTCAATTTGAGGTCGAGAAACCTATTAGTACGGGTTTCCCGGATGTCCTTACGATTTTGACGTAAGAACGTCTTTTTTTTTGTCGGTTTCCCGTCCGACTGACCGGCTGATTGACAGGCTGGTGTTCAGATAAGTCTGCAGGTAAGTCTTTGTTTGTATGGATGGAGGGGGCACGGGGGGGGGTGGCAAGGGGCATAGGTGGGAACATGGGTCAGTCACCGGGGGGGGCGGGATCGGGGGTCATCGAAGGGGTCCGCGATCATTGAGGGGGAGGATCGGGGGTCGGAGGATCGGGCTCGGAGGGTTGGGGTTGGGTGTTTGCGTTGGGGGCGGTGGTGGGGGGTGGGGGTTGGTGCAGGTTGGCTTGTTGGGCCTAGGGGAAGCACGCCTACTCCTCCGGGCCCACAAGCTGTTCCAATTGCAGTCTCGGGCCTTCTCACCACCTTTCACGAGGCGTAAAACAGAATCCCAGCCCCCCGGAGTTGAAATCGGGAATGAGTGAAGAATGGAGATCTGAAGCCTCTTTGAAAGGTATTAAGGCCTGACCCGCCTCCAGGGAGCAGGTTGGCCACCCGCCCCCGTGAAAACTGGAAATGGGCGGGTTGGAGGCGGCCTGAAATGGTGGCAATTTTCAATGTCTCCCCATCCCCAACCCACCCATTTGTTACTTTTAAAATCGAGCCCATGGAATCAGAATCATGTCATCCAAGCATGTTTTACTGTCTCTTCAACAGATAATCATTGTTCGTAACAAACTTATAGTAATCTGGCCACAAAATATTTGTCTCCTTTGGGGCTACCAGCAAGGACTCTGGAGCCTAACTGTGTTAATCCAGAGGAACAGTGCTACTGTTCTTAGAGGCATCAGAAACATTCCCAGAATCTGAAAAATTGCTACGTCTCGATAGGGTGGCAGAGTCCAAGCTTATAATCTTGGTTTATCTGGTTTTGATAAATGACAAATTAAAAAAAAACTCTCAGCCTGTTTAATCGTTCTTTGGTGCGTAGAAATTACGACCTAATTGAGGCCACAGGCCACATTCTTGATGTGCTTTCAGGTTCAAAGATGTAACACTGAGATCAATCGCTCAATCGCACTGTACTACAAAAAGGTCCTAACTCTCAGGCTATCTAACATAATGGATGATGAACATTTCTGGAAGTCTGTATTTTGTGCACAGTGGGTGTTCTTTGACTGATGGCACAAAATATGTGTTATATTGATCACGGTACATTTTTAAAAAAGTTTTGGCACGAGAGAAGGGCATAAAATGCATTTACAAAAGTATAAAACTGTTTATTGAAAATATATTCTTAAATATTTGAAATCTATATTCAGAAACATTGATTTAAAAAGATCTGAAGGCATTTCTCTTGTCAACATCATATCCTTAATGGTAGAGTTGCTAATGTAGATGTTTTGATGTGCTTTGGAAAAAGAATTACGTAAAAATCCCTAAAACATGAAAGAGAAGCACTTGTTCCATCTTCAAATGAATCGATTTGAAGACGTGATAATTGCACATTTGCATCATATGGTATCTGATCTGGTAGCAAAATTAAGGCAATTGACTGACAAAGTGCAGGAGAAACCTTGGACATTCAGAGAGCACTGAGACCTCTGTTTCTGTGTACAAGAATTATCTTCAACCTTGTAGTCTTGACTTTAGTAAATATTTTAGAGAAACTTTTATTTATTCAGGAAAAGTCAATCTGCCTTTTTACAGAGCAGCACTCACCACCATTCACTTTGCTTCTTGTCTACTGAGCTTTACATCTTTCCCTGGAGATGTCCACTTGATATATGAAAAGAACTCTGGAGCAGTGACTGACAAGTACAACACACACTTTTTTTTCCCAAAAATATGCTTTAATTCATAAAATTTGCAGCAATACGTACAATACAGTTGTCATATCACATTCCAAACGTACACAATACAGATTATACAATTTGCAGGTTACATCAAGTACAGTTCAATGAACACATTGGACATAATTACAGTTCATGACACTCTTGGGTGCCTCATTGCATTACACTCAATTCAGATTATTGATTACAGGTACGTTACAGATTCTTTACAGGTACATTACAGATTCATTACAGTTACATTACATCAATTTGAATTTTACATTCTGCCCGAGGGGGTTTTTCCCTGATTGCAGCCCCTCGGTATACCATGGCGGGAAGGCTCTAAACGGTTGCCTTTCCCCACAGAGCCTTTGCGGCGGCTGCACCCTTCCTCAGTGCGTCCCTCAGCACGTAGTCCTGGACCTTGGAATGTGCCAGTCTGCAACACTCGGTCGAGGACAGCTCCTTGCACTGGAAGACCAGCAAGTTTCGGGCAGACCAAAGGGCGTCTTTCACCGAGTTGATGGTCTTCCAGCAGTAGTTGATGTCTGTCTCAGTGTGCGTCCCCGGGAACAGCCCGTAGAGCACAGAATCCTGTGTTACGGAACTGCTCGGGATGAACCTGGACAGATACCACTGCATCTCTCTCCAGACCTTCCTTGCAAAGGCGCATTCCAGAAGGAGATGGGTGACGGTTTCGTCTGCACCGCAGCCTCCTCGGGGACAGCGCGCGGTGGCGCTGAGAGTCCAGGAGTGCATGAAGGATCTGACAGGAAGGGCCCTTCTCACCACCAGCCAAGCTAGGTCTTGGTGCTTGTTTGAAAGCTCTGGCGATGAGGCGTTCTGCCAAATGACATTGAAAGTCTGCTCGGGGAACCAACCAACAGGATCCATCGTCTCCTTTTCCCGCAGGGTCTCGAGGACGTTACGCGCGGACCACTTACTGATCGCCTTGTGGTCGAAAGTGTTTTCTTGCATAAACTTTTCGACGAAGGACAGGTAGGGCGGAACGGTCCCACTGGACGGAGTGTTCCGTTGCAGCGTGGCCAGGCCCATCCTTCACAACAACAAGTACAACACACACTGCCTGGTATGTGGGTAGATCTGTACTACTCTTAGCTAATACAAATGTAACGACCATTTGAGATGGTGGAAGAATTAACACTTTTATGTAAGTTTTTCTACATACTGTATTTAGAAATGTGTAAAGATTTCCTGTATTGTTTTTCACTGAGTTGGGGATATACTGTTTAGTCAACAGTGGGGGGAAGCAGGGGGTTGACAGCACTGGGGATGTCTCCTAGGTTTGGCAGCACTAGTCTGCAAATTTCTGAGTTATATCTGCAATCATTGAATTCAAGAGAAGAAATTTCGGTGCTCGTAAAATATTCTGTCTGATTTTCCTTTCTATTAACTTCAGTAGAAAGGAAAATCAGAATGAAAACCCTGTGATTTATAAACCTTTTCTATTTGCCTGAGAAGCTTTCAAATTCAATTCATTTGCATTTTAAAATTATGAATAAATAGCTGAGATTAGGATAAGGAAAGACACTCTCCCTCTCTTTCCATGTCTCTCTCAGCTTGATATGATCATGAAGTTTATAGAAGGTTTATCACGGGCCGGATTTTGCTGTGAGCGGCGAACGAACGGTGTCAACCACTCGTTAGACTTGCACTTGCCCATAGACTTTCTGTGAGCTTATGCATGGCAAGTTACTGTCAATGGGACATCTAAATGACATGGCACCCTCTACAGGGCATCTGGGATCTGTGTGAACAGGGCAAGCAACTGTGTATCTCCTTAACCAATCAGATTGAAGAATCGTTAATAACAGCACAGAGTCTGAACCAGAAAGTGTAAGTTAAAATTTCCAACAAGAATTAAAATCTGAAGGAATGAGACTCCACACATGTAAAAGTTAATTTTCAGTGCCAGAGAGGTTGTTTGGCAGCAATTAAGACTTACCACACCATTAAAAGGGGACTTAGACTTGAAATTACTTGACGTAACTTTTTCTGCCGCATTTAGTCCGTATCTGTGACGTCGGTCCAGGAACTTCACTCTACAATTTATTTGAATGGTGAGTCAGTCGGCAAGTTGCCGTTTTCATGCAGCTTTTGGAAGAGCATTGCATCTCGAGCAGCAACTTCTCGATTTCTGCGTTTATCTGCACATGTGCGGTCGCTGGAAGTTACTTGTACGTTTGATTTACACATAAATAACCCTTTACTTTTAAAGCAAAATCTGGCCCAATATGAACACTAAAATAGCTATAATGGGTGTGTGATTGTTAGTTTGTCATGTTTAAAACAGATTTTTGTACTCTCTCTCTCCACCCCTCACCCCCGCAGTTTTGAAAAACACTTAATGTACACTTACTCTCTAGCTTTTCTTCAAATAGTTTTAAAAAGCGATTGAAAAGATATTGTTAGAGACTGGAGAATGCGTTGTATCATTTGGGCTAACTAAATGCTACCAATCTATCTTGGGAGATTGTATACACTGCACAAGCTCAGAATGCAGAATTTCAGTGAGTCACTTATACTGTAATGTCAGCTTGACTCAGTTGGTAGGATTCTGTCAGAAGGTTACGGGTTCAGGCCCCAATCCAGGACTTGAGCACTTAGGAACATAATCTAAGTTGACACTTGAGTGCAGCATTGTATTATCAGAGGTGCTGTGCTGTCTTTCAGATAAAACATTAAACCAAGGCCACACCTGCCTGTTCAGATAGACATAAAAGATCACATGGCATTTTTTTCAAAGAAGGACATGACGATCTTCTGATTTCCTAGTCAATATTCATCTTTCTTTTTGGCTTGTAGATTCCTCTCTTCTTCAGTTTTAATTTGCTGCTGTTTTACTTTGAGCCAATCAACAAAGTGTTGCAGCAAAAATTGTGATGGCAAAAGTATTTTGTCACAAATGTACAGCAGGAAGTAAGTATGACAAACAGGAAGTATGTGCTAGATGCAGGCGCCCTTCACGCTGACTCAGAAGACCAGGTTAAAGCCATAACCTGCGGGATCGGTGGGGGGGTTGGCAGGTGAGTCCCACAATGGGTGGGCAAGGTTAAAATTGCCCCTATAAAGGATGACTGAAAAATCTTGACACAGGAAGTACGGTCAATATGCCCAGGAAGTGCACATCACATGCAAAACCTTCAATAAATTATAGGTAGATATATCAATCCGTAGGAACAGAAATCATTCAGGATCTCTATAACACGCTAAAAGAAGCACCTGAACCCTGAAATTCCTGTGCGGCAGGACTTCCAGTTGCCAGTCTGATCCACCCCGAATTCTGTACTTTGAGCACTATTAGCACCTCACCATTCTTGCAAGATTAGCACCAGTTCTTAACTATTTAGAACTGACTTAAACCAGTAGACAAAAATCAGCCTCCATCTCTGATCTGTATTGACTAATTTTCAGACATAAAGATGAATTGTAGCCCTGTTGCCTTTTGATCTAACAGAATATGTAGTCTGGTCCACGGTGAATGTGCTTGACTTTAGGTTTCAGGAATGTCTGAAAGTTGGGCTTTACAAAGAAAAATGTCAAATAAATGTGAATGCTCCTCAGTACCAGCATTAACTCTTTAAATTAAACTCTGATGTTAATGCTGTCTGAACTAAAATTTCAATGTAAAACCTGTGAATGGAGGCCACATTCTTCAGATCTTCTTGCATCTTATGTAATCCAATGTGATCAAAGAAACTGAGAGGGTAGATGGAGAAAAACTATTCCCTCTGGTGGGGGTGCTCAGAACAAGGGGGCATAACGATTAAATTAAAGCTAGACCATTCAGAGGTGTGGAAATCTGGAACCCTCTCTCCCAAAAAGCTGATGAGGCTCGGTTAATTTAAAATTTCAAAACTGAGATTGATAGATTTTTTGTTAGGCATGGGTACTAAGGATTACGGAACCAAGGCGGGTAGATGGAGTTAAGATACAGATCATGATCTAATTGAATGGCAGAACAGGCTTGAGGGGCTGAATGGCCTATTCCTGTTCCTATGTTTCATTACATGCTGCTAACTAGAACTAAGGCCCTTTTTATTTTATTATTTTCTAACACTTTAAGATGCTCCTTAAAATCCACCCTTTTGACCAAATTTTTGTTCTTCTGTCCTGATAGCTTCTCTGTTGGCTTGATGTCCTCTTTCTTTATGCCTCTGTGAACCTTGGCATGTTTTTCTAAACAAACAGTGCTATATCGGTGCAAGTTGCTGTTGGGATTGAGATGTGGAAGAACGTGCTGCAGTCTGCACCTATTAGCTGTTTCTTTCCTGTTAAGAGTCTGTAATTAACGATCGCGGATGTGCATGGAGCTTTTAAAGGGCACAGTCTTTCCAGAAATGAGTGTGACAAACCTTTTTTAGATGCAACACATAAGAACATAAGAAGTAGGAACAGGAGTAAGCCATACGGCCCCTCGAGCCTGCTCCGCCATTCAATGATATCATGGCTGATCTTTGACCGCAACTACACTTTCCCACCTGATCCCCACATCCCTTGATTCCCTTAAATTCAAAAAATCTATCGATCTCAGTCCTGAATATACTCAATGACTGAGCATCCACTGCTCTCTGGGAGTAGAGAATTCCAAATATTCACGAATCTCTGAGTGAAGAAATTCCTCCCCATCTCAATCCTAAATATCCGACCCCTTATCCTGAGACTATGCCCCCTAGTTCTAGACTCTCCCGCCAGGGGAAACAGCCTCTCAGCATCTACCCTGTCAAGCCCCCTCAGAATCTTCTATGTTTCAGTGAGATCACCTCTCATTCTTCTAAACTCCAGAGAGTTTCAGCCCATTCTACTAAATCTCTCCTCGTAGGACAACTCTCTCATCCCATGAATCAATCTAGTGAACCTTTGTTGCACTGCCTCTAAGGCAAGTATATCCTTCCTTAGATAAAGAGTATAAAACTGTACACATGGACCATGATGACATAAATCATATCAGGATTTATCATTGTACCCCAAAAACTGAGTTTGCTCTAGTTGTGCAACAATTACACACAATTTTTCTCCTTCCCTGGGTTTAAAGCACCCATTTCTCCATTGTCATCAGAATTCAATTAGACACTTCAAACTCTTATCAGCCCCAGGAGTCTCATTGTGATTCTTCTGAAATATTTGCCCATCAAGGGTCTGATCTGTCATAAAATGGGACTCCTCCGGGTTTATTGTGTTTGAAGAATATAATGAGACTTTTCCTTTAGACTCTCTTTTTCCCATGAATTTTTATCTTCTGCGTCTTTAAGTGCCTGTTAGTAAATTTCTTTCTTCCTCTCTTGGATGGAGTGATTTTCTTGGGTATTTGTGGGTCTCACCTTTTCTAAAAAGGGGGAACATTTGCAGGATTTTGAAGCCAGTGCCTCATAGAGGAATTAAAACAACTGATGCTGAGATTCTCAGAGAAAATGAGTCATCCAGTTCAAGCTTTTCTCAAAGAATCTTGAATCTTCTGTTAAATCCGGGAGGAAAAACAACTGCGCAAAACTTGGTAGATTGACTGTTTACCTTTTTTGATGCTAATGTTTATATCCATGCCAGTGCACTAAGAACTGGAATGTCCAAAGTACCCTCTGATTTTTGAAACAATTCTGAAAAAAAAATTGCCTTGGTGGAAGCTGCTGAATCCATTTGGGGAGTGCAGTGAGATAATGAGTCCAACAACATTCAAAGAATCCTATGAATTAACTGCTGTGTGATTCCATGGCCTTAACTAATTCTACATTAGATGTATATTTGCCCTCAGGGATCCCTCTGGATATGAAAAGTATTCATTGAAGTGACGTGACCTTGTGGGTTGTGGAGATCAGGTCCCCCGCTGAATATTTCCTACATGTGATGAGTCCTCGGGCGAAATTTTACGAATTCCATGTATAGTTTGATTTCAGCATGAAACTTGAATGATTTTTCACATTTTATTTGCCTGGAACTTTTGGCTAACATTATGGCACCCAAGCAATATCTTCTAGACCGCATTTACACGACAACCGTAGCGTCAGTGTGAGGTGGCCTCAGTTTGTATTGATGCTGAGAAGCTGAGCAGATTGAAATGCCTTGAAGGAGGGAGCCTCACTCCACTTCGTGCAGACTCAGGTTGACTTGGTTTCACACAACAACTTTAGTGTTTGTTCGAAGAGGAACTGTTCCACAGTTGTAATGTAAATGCAGCCCCAGTGATTCAGCACCTATACTATAAGTCCCACTCCAGAGACTTGAGCACATAATCTAGGCTGACACTCCAGTGCAGTACTGAGGGAGTGCTGCACCGTCGGAGGCGCTGCCTTTCAGATGAGATGTTAAACCGAGGCCCCGTCTGTCCTCTCAAGTGGACGTAAAGGTCTGATGACACTATTTCAAAGAAGAGATGGGGAGTTCTACTGGTATTATCCAGTATTTATCCTTGAACGTCAATGAAACAGATTACCTGGTCATTATCACATTGCTGTTTGTGGGAGCTTGCTGTGCACAAATTGGCTACCACGTTTCCTACATCGCAACAGTGACTACACTTCAAAAGTACTTCATTGGCTGTGAAGCGCTTTAGGACATCCTGAGGTTCTGAAAGGCGCTATATAAATGTAAGTTCTTTCTTTAGGTCATGTAATTTGAATTGATGGGAGGGATAAGTTATATGGTTTAGCAATCCTGGTACAGACCTTCATGCTCCCAAGGGGGTGGTGGGTGTGGAGATTTTATGAAGGTAATAGTTAAATCTTTGGCAGACGAGCTTATTGAAGGGTATTGAAGTAAAGTGGGATAAGACATCTGTGACAACCCCGATGGATGGATGTGGTCGATTTTGGTTTAATTTAGTACTACTATGTGCCTAAGTGAAATTGGGACATATGGGAAGGAGGTGATGGTATGCCTACTGATGTGGCATGACCATAGTCTGAGCTTGCTTTATTGCCTAAGGGAGTCAAGGAAGAATTTTCCAGCTTTTCCTGAAATTGGCAACAGATTTTTATTTTGGGCTCCCCCAGCAGTTAACATTACGGGTGATGGAGGAGGGTGATGGACTGTTTAATGCATGAGGTGAGCATCCACAGCCTGTTTGTTCAATTCAGAGCTTTTTCTTCTGCATGTTCATATGTATCATTGTAAGCGGCCTAGAGTAGTTTGCTAATATTTTTCCAGGCTGAGGAAGCCCAATCCCCTCTCCAAATGACCATTTTGAAGTTTACTGATAATAATCTGCCTGTTCCCCATAGAAAAACTCAGAACAAAATAATTGTTTTGTAAACAGGGATTCACAAAAAGGATATAGGGTCAATTCAGTGATCCATATCCCACCAGGCAGCCACGCTTGAAGGGAGGGCAGGTTGGAGCATCAGCGTGTCAGTGATGTAATCCTCTTTCCACCCCGTGCTCCCTTTGTGCACAGCTTCTCGCTGGGAGTGTGGGATTGCTGAGTTTACCCTTTTATTTTCGCTCTGAGGGTGCTGGAAATCTTCCTGTCCACTCATCCCCACATCAGAATCGGTAAGTCCGACTGCCTGCCAAAGTCAAAATCTCAGAATGGGCACAATATTCATGTCACTTATGGACTCCAGGCCCACATAAACCTTGGCGTTGAATGTCATTCAATGACCACCTAGATGGCAACAATGGTAATTGTGTTGAGAAACAAGATTTTGATAATTTACCTATCTGAGGCAATAATATTAACACCCAGAAATTCCCCAAACCATTCATCAGTCCCAAGAGGTGTGCCCTTTTTGTTCTCTCTTCAAGACCAGAATGTTCCCGTTACGGTAAATTGAACAGCATATCCCTCTTTTTGGCCTAAATTCTGAACTGGTTCAGATCCCTCTGCAACCGATCCATTTGTTCCCCACTATTTTTGATCCCACCCTAAATGTGGTATTGCCAACAAATTTGGAGGAGTTTGTTACCATCCCTTTCTCTAAATCACTGATTATACATAGAAAACAACAATGGCCCCTGCACTGTTCCCTCCAGTACTCTGCTAATCACTTTGTTCCATGTAAATGCTGCTCCCTTAACAATTATAGTTCAGAAAGATGGGGAACTCTGTGAGTGAACTAGACAGGCAGCAGAATAGTGCAGTGCTGTTGTCATGGGGGATTTCAATTATCCATCCAGTAAAATGGAGGGCAGCCAAGTCTAGAAGGAGGCAAGACAGGAATATTTGTTAATACTGTCAACAATTGCTCCTTTACTTAATACACTGGGGAGAATTCTTGGATTTAATCCTGAGCGCTGACACCTGATCTCCATGTGAGGAAAAATCTGGGCAACAAAGATCGTTATGTTAGCAGATTTCAGTTTGTCAGGCATTACCGGTGGAAATAATTTAACGTTAATACTTGATTTCAGGAGGACTCAGTTTTCAAGAATGAGGAAAGATTTGGGGGAGATAGATCGGTATGTGCTTTTAGATAGAAATGACAGTGGTTCAGAAAAGAAAAATATCCAAGGGTTGGAAAACCTCGAATGTTGCTCAGATTAAAAAAGAGAGTACTTAGTGAAGCCTAAACAAGGAGGTTTGTAGGAAAATTAAATTTAAAAAAAAAAGAGTTCAGGAGGTTTAAAGCAAATAATTGTTGAGAATAGGGACAGGTTTAGGAAAGAGCTGAGTACAAATAAAGCCACTGTTAGAAATGCTAAAAAGGCATTAGGGAAAAAAGGATTGTGAATAGCCATAACAATAGTAAAGCTTTTTATCAGTTCTGTCAGAAACCAGAATATGATTAAAGACCACATTGATCCTTTGAGATATTTAGCGGTGTGGGCTTGATATGAGGATCAGGATGTCGCTGAAGTACTAAATTGATACTTTGCATTATTTTTCCTGACTCAAGATGATGCTCAGATGCCAGAAGTGCTGGATAGAGATAAAATTAATTCAGTAGAAGTAATTGTGAAATGATTTTAGCTAGGCTTAAGACACTCAAGGATGATCGTACTATTTATCCCAAAGTGTTGAAGTGTTGGCTCATATATTCAATGGAGCTGATTTTTCACTGCTTTGCACCCGGAGAATGCTTATTTCCTGGATCCAGAGTAATGTAACACTGGGTCTCCGGATCATGTTGCAGCAAGAGCAAGCGCGGAAATGCTATGCAAATGAGGCAGAAGGGATGTGTAATGACAGCTCTCACCTCATTTTCCTATCTCACGCCAGGTAGGCACCCAGAAAGAGTAGGCCTTAGGCCGTGCGCCCAACCCCCACTCAGATCAGAGTATCTGAGAGGTGCAGGCAACAAGGACAAGGAAGGCCCAAAAAAGTAGTACCCTTTTATTTTTGGGTTTGTACTAAAGCTTCAGGGGTGGAGGCCTTCTGGTTACTGTTTTTGGACCGCAGCCATTACCACTGCTGCAGCAGCAGACTTTCCTCCCCTGCTTTCAGGTGCTAGTGGATAAGCTTGCACCAGGAGACGTAGGGCCGATTAAAATTGCCTAAACCCGTAAATATGAGTGGGTTTAGGTCATGTCAGGTGGAGCAGTAGGTTTTTGCCTCTTCCTGGAGATTGCGGGCAGAACGTTCAGACCCTGCGCCACTGGTGGGGCCTGGCTTGCAGTGGGCAACCTGGACACTAGGACATTTGGTTGCGCAGTTGAGAAGTGGCAAAATTCAGTCAATAGGGGCAAACTAATGTGAGATGCAAATTTAGTTCAAGAGTCAAATAATCTGCCTAAATTTCCCCTAAAATGAAAAATTATTTTCACTGATCTGAAACAACTGTTTTGGGTATACAGTACAATGGGGAATGGGAATTAGTGCCTCATTTGTGAAGGAAGTATAAATTGCAACACACCTGGTATGTTTGGCTTTGAGCTTTCATGTGTGTGACACTGAAACTATTTCAGTGAAGGCACATAGTTATTGTGAATTGAGAGGTGCCTGAAGGAGATGTTTTCAACTGGCATGAGCCAAAATACTGGTCTGGGATCAGATGGTGACTTTGGATCAGAGTGTGCAGTTGCAAAGTTTCAGAGCTTCTTTATGGCTCTAAGATTGATCTGCATACGGTCAATTTTATGCTAACTTTTCCTGGTACCTGCTGTACGTTTTCCTTAATGGCCAACCAGAATTCAAAGATTTTGATTCTTCACCTTTTATCATTGACATCTCCTTGATCTAACACGTCCGTGAATAAATCTCAGATTTCAATAATAAGGATTCATAGTTGAATAGTGTCCGTATAATGTAGTGGGATCAAAGCTTATTCTGTTTATAGAGCTGTTGTGCCAGACAGATGCTGGTGCATCTCATTACTGGTTTGTGCTGAAACGTGGCCCTGCATCCGTGTGACTGCTAACAGATGCTTTTTTTGATGCGCCTCAGCAGTTTCGAATGGTAAGATGCATTGCCTGTCGCTTTCCTGATGGCGCTACACTGATAATCAAAGCTGAGAATTTAAGGTTTGCAAATTTAAGATGATGTATTCATCTTTTTTTTTCTACTCCTACCATATGCTTTACTTGCGACCCATAATAAGTGAATTAGTAACGTAGGATGGTTACATGTTACAGTAGAGTGAATTTGGCAATGATACACAGTGTAAAAAGTTGGATAATTTACTGGGAGAAGAGCTTTCTTGTCCTTTTGCAGGTTTTAACTGCATTAATGCTAATTAAAAATGCATGCTGTGCCTGGAAGAGTATTGGCTTTTACAGTTCGCTTTTCCCCTGAGGGATTCTCACTGTCTGTGTTTGTTTTATGTGATATTTCACTCACTGTGTTAGAAGGTTTTGGGAAGGCAGAAATCCAACTTTGAGACTTCCTTTGAAGTCGGCAGAAGGTTGAGCGCAGAGTTAAATCTGTAGCCTGAAATAGAACAGTTGGGTATATTCTGAGTCTATCCTGTAAAAAATAAATGAACTGATATCAATGTAGACAACTTTGGGTTCAAATGTGCATGTATTTTCTTTTAAAAAAGGTGATACCTCTCCTGGCATACTGGGAGACAAGGTGGTGCTTGTGATTGCAGCTGCAGCACCAAAGGAAGACCATAAAAATCATACCTGGTCAAGTGAAAGGCATCAAATCCTTGGTGGTCTAGTGGTAGCAACATGCAACTATTCCGAGCCTTTGTTACCTCTAGACTTGACTCTTCCAATGCTCTCCTGGCCGGCCTCCCATCTTCCACCCTCCATAAATTTGAACTCATCCAAAACTCCGCTGCCCCGATCCTAACTCACACCAAGCCCCGTTCACCCATTACCCCTGTGCTTGCTGACCTACATTGGCTTCTGGTCCGGGGTGGACCAGAAGCCAATTCTGAGGGAGGCGAGCTCCGACCCATCCCCAGCCTTAAGACAGTGCATTTCTGGACTTTTCTCGATGCTGGGAAATGATTGAAGCTGGTTTTGGAAGACTATGGGCTTGATTTTAGCGTCGGGTTTCCTGCGGGTTCCCAGCAGGGGGGCCCCGAAAATCCCGATATTGGGTCACGTGATCCCGACCACTTCCGGGTTCCCCGATGACGTGCGGGGCTGCGTGCATGGCCCCCGCTGGTGGGAATCCCGCAGGCAATTAAAGCCAGCGGGGTTCCACTTGAGAGTACTTACCTTGCTTGTTGAGGTCATTTAATGAGCTGAATCAGCTGTCAAAAGAGGAAGTGTGGGATTTTACGTTCATCGCAGAGTGTTTCACACACTGGGGGAAACAGTCTCCCTCCAACCAGGCGTGTTGCAGCCAGCAGCCTGTGGCAGGTGACAAGGTGCACTCCACGGGGGAGAGCCCTCACCCACGCAGGAGGCCACCGCGTCACATAGGGCAACCCCTGCCCCCCACCACCCCCCGCCAAGCCAGAGGACAGACCGACACAAACCCGCAGCCCCAGTCCGTGGAACCACCCACCTACCCTGCACACCCCCTCAGACCAACACCTTCCAGATGGGTGGTGCGTGGACACCCTCGGAGGACGAACAGCATGACCAGCCCCAGCAGCCTCGCAGTCCACGCCGTCCACCGCAGAGACGTGGAGCCCCCCAACACGGTTTTGTTGCACGCCCACCTGCACAGCAGGAGGGAGGGCTACCGCAGAGAGAGACGCATCACAGAGGGCACTACCCTCGCCACAGGGTCCACAGACCGAGGCGCAGCTCCCCGGACCTCTCCGAGCAGCAGTGCACACGGAGGCGTAGATTCGCACGACATGTAGTCGTGGAGATCTGCAGGCTCTTTCATGCCGAGCTGCTCCTGGCTGGCCCCAGCACCAACTGCTTACCTGTCGCTGCCAAAGTCACCACTGCCCTCCACAACTTCTCCTCCGCATCCTTCCAGGGTGCAGCCGGGTACACCGCCGATGTCTCTCAGTCGTCTGCGCGGAAGAGCCCTGCAAATACACCTGCACCTACTCTGCAGTAATACGATGGGTGGCATCAGTGGTGGGTCCTCATAGTGATACCCAGGAGCGGGCATTATTGGACACAACAGACAGGATTCGCGGAGACGTGGCAGTGGTGGTGCCAATATAATGTGTGATGTTTGTTGCTCTGAAATTCAATATAGGTAACACCCATGGCAAACCCTCAGACACCCTTGTGCATCCCCTTCATGCTCACGACACGTTTGCCTTACGCTGCCTACTGCACATATGTGATGCATGCCATGTGGCTGCAGCACAGGTGGTGGCAGGTTGAGTGAGGCTGGCCGTGAGGGAGATGCACGAGAGGGTGAGTATGGGATAGAGCCATGAGATTGTATGAGGATTGGGTTGCGTGTTAGTGGCAGGATGAGTACTGGCGAGGTGAGTAGGTGGAGGTAAGATGAGGAAGGGGTTTGAGTGGGTATGAAGGGTGATGTGACAGAGTAGTGTTGGCGGTGCCGAAGGAGATGTGGGGCGGGGGTAGTGTTGTGGCAGACGGAGTGTAGGGGAAAGACTTCGTGTTCTCACTGTGGCTGACCTACTGCGGTCATTGGAGCGCCTCCTGCACTGTATGCAGGTGGGCGATATGTTGGTGGCGCAGGTGACCCCCTCTGCCACCTCGGGCCAGGCCTTCTTGGTGGCAGAGGCAGGCTGCTTCCTCCCGCCCGCCGGGTGGAAGATCTCTGTCCTCCCCCTCCTCCTCACCCCATCTGATGATACCTGGGGTGAGGCATCATTAAACTGGGAGCAGCCTTCCCCCTAGGCTGCTCCATGCTGTAATTTGTTCCATTGGTTGCAGCATCTGTCAGTGGAGGACTGCCCCTTTAACTAGAGAACCTCCAGCTGACAGATCGTGCTGCGCATGCGCAGCCCGCCCGACGCGCAGACCATTAGCGCGGACCCCGGAGGAGCAGGTAAGTGATTCCTATTAGTGTGTTGCCTGCTACGATCGCGCGGGCAACCCACTAATTTCACCGAGCGTGTTGACCACGCTCCCGAAACCCAACCCGCCGGAAACCCGCAGGCCTGGTAACATCGAGCCCAAGTCGGATACTTTGCTCTAGTGACTTGGACAAAAAAGGGAGGAAGAGAAGAAATAATTATCAACACTGGAAAAAAAATAGTAAAATTAAGTCCAAGAGTCTGAAAATTTGAATAGTGTGAGAAACAGATTAAAATAAAGGCATAAGGTTCCAGTGTTATTAAAGCACTTTCTTTTTCTGCGCCTCAAATTTACGTGAAGATAAGGGCCTCTTGACATAAATTGTAATGATAATAGAAGACCTTTAATACTGTTAGGGACTTGAAAAAATTGTTGAATTAAGCATGTCAGGGTTTATTTTGACATACAGGATAAGTATTAGGTATTAATAAAAGGGCCTGGGACATCACTTTTTTGTTGATATAAGTGGGATGTCGATATAAGTGGGATGTTGACATAAATGTTTCCGACAAAGTGGATAGGACAGTATTACGGTCAATGCTGCTATGAACTTACCTCTCTTGTTCCTTCTAAACTCAAAGTACACACTCTTGCTCCTCTCCACAACTCCACTGCATTGAAATCAAGATTCATCTCACAGTCTCTTACTCTAGTTCATTTCTTCCAGAATCTCAAAAATGTGCAACTCCTTATCTCACTCAAATAATCTTACAATCTTCAAGTTTTTAAAAATCAAGCTTGTTGTCATTTAATAATTGCTTTCTGACTTACCTCATTTCTTTTCCTCTATTCAACTTTAATAGTGTTCTCCACGATGTGCCCAAGCCTTGCTTTCTGAGGAAAAAATATTACCATTAGAATTGTCCTCCATAGTCTTGGTATCTCACTCATATTGGCAAATGCTGATACTACATTGCCCACAAAAAATCCCAAATACCATATAACAAAACCATGAATTCATTTGCAGTTCATAACAAATAACATTAGAATCATTATATAATACAGCACAGAAGGAGGCCATTCGGCCCATCGTGCCTGTGCCGGCTCTTTGATCAATTAGACCCACTCTCCTGCTCCTTCCCCATAGCTGTGCATATTTTCCCCCCTTCATGTATTTATCCGATTCTCTTTTGAGAGTTGTTACTGAATCTGCTTCCATCACCCTCTCAGGCAGCGCATTCCATTCATAACAACTCGCTGCGTAATTTTTTTCCCCTCATTTCACTTCTGGTTCTGTGGAGAAGAATACATTAAATGTGATTCAAAACCTGCGAATCACAATCCTTCATTAACACCATGTAAACCTAAATCAGAACAGTTTGTAAATCCAAATTTCTAGCATGTCCAAAGAAATCATGACTCACACCTCAAAGAGTTAATGGCCAGTCAGTTGTGTTCACTGGTTACTTGTTTGCAGCCAATATGAACATAAGAAACTGCAGTGGAAACAATGGATTGTCCAGATCTTTCAAAAGATATGCACTTATCTTGGGATTCTTCTGCTTCAAATTATTAGGAAACGTGGCTAAATAATTTGAGGAATTGATCAAATTGGGCAGAATCTGTTTTCAATTTGCTCATAAAAATTTGCAGAACAGTTGTTTGGCACCAAAGATGCCTTGGAGCAAAGCAGCAAAAGAGTTTGGATGGAATAACAGTGTGTTGGATTCCCCTTCACCCAGGGCCAATTGAGTTAACTGGAAACCACATATCATGGCACTGAGTTTTGCAGCAAAGAAGTTGGCTGTGGTATTTGTGTTTTACTGACTGATTTTTATAAATGACATTGTTAGCCTTTGATGCAGACAACTGGAACTGGAATACCATGCTGTAGGGTATGTGCATGTGATGGCAGGTTTTACAGGAAAATATCCACTGTTTGTAATGTTTTGAATTGATTAAAATCAAACATCAAGTGAGAGAAAAGTCATCTGCCCAGATTTCTGGCAGGCTGCATCTTGTGAACTTCTTGGCAGTTCTTGAGAAGTTGTTTGTATCTTTTTCCAGAATTGGCCTCACTGAATTTTTGCCTATGCAGAAATAGTGACAGGCTCCACACTCAAATGGTCTTATTGACTGATCATAAGAAGGATGTAGCATGAACCTGAGTTTTGCTGCACTTGGGAAATATGTAGGGGTGATGTCCAACAAATAGGCTAAAGGTAATTCAAAATCAATAGCTGAGTTATTCACAACACCCTGACAGTGACAGTCCATGGCCTTGTAAATTAGGCATGGTCTGTAGGAAAGAAGAGCCTTCATCAGCCAAATAGTCCTTCCTCATAGCCTGGTCCATTTCATGATCTCGATACAAATGGCCGGTGTTTGAATGATGTTGCCAGCTGGAGTTGCTTGAATATGTGGAGTGGCTCTCTCTGATCAAACCTGAATGGTATTGAGTATGTCAAAGACACTTGAATCTGGTTTGACTAAAATCAACAGTTCATGTGCAGTTGAGTTAATGTTTGACGTGTAATTCATACTTAGCAATAACACTCAACTATGAAACATCATTGACTTCTCAAAACAAAATAGCAATGTAAATGTAGGTTAATGTTGTCCTAGAGGAATTTTATTCAAACCTATATACACACAAAAAAATTCAACCACTTGAACAAAGTATTTTATATGATGCCCTGAAGGTTTGATTTTGAATCAGTGGAGCAGTGCTGCCCAATTATATCAGATCCCTAGCTAGATTATGTATTGGTATTGTGCTCACTTCAAGAACAGATGTGATGATAAGACAATTCCACTGGAACATAGAGATAATCTTATGATAAGTGTTTTATCCATATGTTGTTGATTGACGGAAAATATTTTCTTTCTGCTCCTAATAACTTCAGTGCTTTTCTTGTCTTTAATGCACTACAGTTACTTCAGGAATTCTCTTTCCTTATCTTTGACTATCATCAGCTTTAACAGACTCCCCAGTGCAGAGTCGGGTAGGAGTTGTGATCTTTGCCCTTGTATCATAACTGTATTTCTGAAACTGATGTGTTAATCTCTGGATCAACAAGCAATTTGTCTCATGATATGTTATTACTTTGATCATTGTTTCTCTTTTTGCTCATCTGTGTCTCTACACTGTTACTGTTGTACAGCTCCTTGTTGGCAGTTTTCTCCCCCTTTTATGTTTCCTACTAAATGATGACATTTCCATGCTATTCTCTAATGTTGCAGAATTGAAGGATTTCCTTGTATCATAGTAGGTACAGCACGGGGGGCGGCCATTCAGCCCATCACGCCTGTGCCGGCTCCTTGAAAGAGCTGTCCAATTAGTCCCATTCCCCTGCTCTTTCCCCATAGACCTGTAATTTTTTTCTTTTCAAGTATTTATCCAATTCCCTTTTGAAAGTTATTATTGAATCTGCTTCCACCACCCTTTCAGGCAGTGCATTCCAGATCATTACAACAATGTGTTGTGCAGTTCTGTAGTTGTTGAATGCGATTATCATTCACTTTCTGTTGTGTGGCTTGTTTCCGTTAGCGGATTATTTGTGAAAAATATATGGAGTTTTTGTAACTTGCCTTTGCAAATTTTCCATTTTTTTTGGTTACATAGAATTTACAGCACAGAAATAAGCCATTCGGCCCAACAGGTCTATGCCGGTGTTTTTGTTCCACACGAGCCTCCTCACACCTTATTTCATCTCACCCTATCAATACATCCTTCTATTCCTTTCTCCTTCATGTACTTACCTATCATTTTAAGATGGAGTAGGGAAATGGATTTAACTTGAGTTCAAGGTAGTTAGGTTGAAGTTTAAAAAAAAATGGAGCCAAATGATCCCAAAATGAGATGACAGGTTGACTCAATTGTTGAAACTTTTTTGGTCAGGCTAATGACTGACATTCTCAGAAAGACATGTTTAACAGGCTCCAAACCAGGCTACTGTCCAAAAATATTGAAATATTCTTCTAATAAGAAGTTAGATTGGAATCACAGTAATAAATTACTGATCATACAAGAGATAATTGAGCACAACAATCTGATTTGTGCTGTGGTCACATCCTTCAATCGAGCTGCTGGACCCAATTCCAGTGTTCTGCACTCCCACCTACCCATTATTGCTTCATTGTTCTCTAACAGTTACAATCAAACTATATCCTAAGCTTTGTGTCCACAGTGAACAGTGTGGATGTCACGTCCATCGCGAACATCCAACAGTTTTCTGCATTTATTTAGTTTCTATGTTTTTCAACTTTCTAATTGGTCATTTTGTACTTTTATTATTCACCAATTATATTGCAAAGAAACCTTTTGATCAATCACGCTGCAACAAAAAAAACCTGTACAACCAGCAAGACATCACTGGGTAACATTCCTAATAGGGAAATGAAGTGCGACATTCACTTAGTGCAGGTAACATACAGAACAGCGTACACCTCCTTAGAGCAGACAAGGTTAAGGGGAGATTAAATTGTGGCATTCAAAATTGAGGGGTTTTGCTCGAGTAGATAGGAAGAAACTTTAAGGTGATTGACAAAAATTCCTGAGGGGGAAATTAGGAGAATTTTTTTTACACAGCGAGTTGTTATGATCTGGAATGCACTGCCTGAAAGGGTGGTGGAAGCAGGTTTAATAGTAACTTTCAAAAGCGAATTGGATATATACTTGAAAAGGAGAAATTTGCAGGACTTTGGGGAAAGAGGGACTAATTGGATCGCTCTTTCAAAGAGCCGACACAGACAGGATGGGCCAAATGGCCTCCTTCTGTGCTGTATGATTCTATGTCCCAACCAACCATGATCAATGCCATGGGAAATCAACTAATATTTTCAAAGAATCTCACTGCAAATCAACATTTCTGGTTTTCATTGTCGATATTTTTTAAAGTAAAAACTGGGGAGGGAAACCAAAAGGCTTGTATATCTCTGCAATGTAATAAGCTTGGCTGACCATGACTGCAATGGTTATCTGTCCTTGCCTGGTAGAATTCCACTTCTGGGAATGATTTGCTTCCCAAATTCAATTGATAAATGTTTAGTCCTCCAGGACACGCAAAGACTGTGTTTTGCATTTGTAATAGGGCAAGCTTCCTAATTTCCTGCCTTTACATTGTTTGTCTTCATCTGTTAGTAATTCCACTGAGTTTATCTTTCTTATGCTTTATTGAATCCATTTTTCTTTAAAGATAGAGCAGCTGAACCATAGACAGAGCCTGTGCTGTCGGCATGAGCTGTGCGTGCAAAGCTCACGCATATTTGTTGTTTAAGCAGTGGGGTCTTTTAATATTCTAATGCTCTCAAACATCCTTGTTGGCCAGAATCCCTATTGTGATTCTTCACTCTTTCCTTTTAACCCTTTCACTTGTTACTTAGTCTGTGGTTCATATTTGCTAGTTGAATGTGTAAATTTGCCTACAACGGCAAATTATGATAAAGAAAGCTTCCATTGTTTAGCTCTGCGGCTTGATTTAGCCAAACTTGCATAACTGGATGAAACCGGGCCCTTTTGTTCCTGCCCTTTTTTTCTCTGCTCTCTGCATTTGTACAATCCTGCCCAGTCAACCCTGTAAGACAAATCCAGCTGGCAGACATCTTCATGAGCATTACCAATGCTCTTTATTAGCAGACGTGCTTTTGTAGGTGGGGAAATGATTCCCTTCTCTCGGGACCCTATTTCTCCCTTTACCTGTATGCTAAGGCCAAGAATAATGAGATCCTGCCTCAACATGACATCTGATTAGAAATAGAGTGGAACTTTGATTACCCACCAACAGAGGGAATCAATTGGGAATAGGCACCGTGCATCTGGAGCACTGCTCAGGTGCTTCAATTGTATTATGGGGAGCCCTCCACCCCATTAATTGAGGCCTTAGTGAGCCTTGAGCACAGTGATTCAGGCTGCACTGGGGACATAGAGCACATCAGGTGCATGGTAGGCTTCAGTACTCATCATAATAAAGAGCATTATTGGCCCCACTGAATTTTTGCCTATGTAGCAACAGTGACTACCTCCAGGCTCCACCAATCCAGCCTGGGGCGTTGCCACTCTGGACCCCTCCCACAGACCCGTCTTCTTCCAGCCCAGAGGCTGGCCAGACCGACCGATATTACAGCAGCCTGGAGCCGGTGGGCTGCTTCCAGCATGCTTGTTACCTGTTCAAAGCCAACTAGCCAAATGCTAATGAGGCCCAACCCTCAAAAGGGACTGGGTCTCCCATCTGGACTATCGGCCTACTGAAGTCCACACCGAGGCAAAATCTACCCAATGATTCTATGAACCATGCTTCAAGCCACCTGTGAGCATTGCCACAGGAGATCTGCTAGGCCAGTCAGTGATGAAATATATTGGGGTCTCAATACGCGTGGTAGGCTACTGATACATGCTTAAGATTTAGTCAATGCTATGTTACCAGTATCTCACCACTGCCAGAATTTGTGGTGGTGTTTATTTTCAATATGTTGATCGGGTGAGATGATGTAAAGTCGAGGAGGCTTGTGTGGAGCATGAACACTGGCTAAAACCTGTTGGGCTGAATGGTCTGTTTCTCTGGTATCAATTCTATGTAGTATCACTCACACTTCCCATGGGGTAAGTGGAGTAATTAGTAGTTGAGTCAAAACTAGCCACTTTCAATTGCCTCAAAGCAGCTTGTTCCAGAATAGCATTAATAGGAACTAAACTGAAGTGGTAATGTGCATAGTACAAAAGGCCTCAGTGACCCCCAGAATAGGAAGGGAAAAAATAAACCAGAGTTCTAACTCCTGAACACTGTCTAGTGATTCTTGTTGTGTGGTATGGTACCACATTATGTTGAGTGACACTGAGTCACTTAGACCAGCAGGAAGATCCTAGGTTCAATTACTGGTCAATGCTGACTGAACTAAACTCAACTGGACTGTTAGTGTGGGTGCAACAATAGCCCTCAGCATCTTTGGGCAAGAAGAACCAAAAGCAACCAGAGTTTAATCTTCTTACTGCAATCCAGTGACCCCTGCTGGAAAAGGTACACGTATATGCTAGGTGAAGAAAAGATTGTGTTCCATTGTGATGCCCCCCATATTTAGTTAACCCGCCAGCACTTACTGTTCAAGCTCACATGAAAAATGGTCAAAACAGTCTGTGGAAATATACTGCAGCGAGAATTGTGTCTAGAGAGGAAAGAAGTGTCAGTTTGGCTCCATGCTGGTACTCTTGCCTCTGAGTCAGAACATTGTGGGTTGAAGCCCCACTCCAGGGACTTGAGCGCATAATCTAAGCTGGCATTTCAGTGCTGTACAGGGGGAGTGCTGCGTTGGCAGATGATAAACTAAGGTCTTGTCTGCCTGTTCAGGTAGATGTAAAAGTTCCCATGGCACAATTTGAAGAAGAACTTGGGCGTTCTCCTATTGTTCTGGCTAACATTTCTCCCTTAACCAACATCACCAAAAATAGATTAAATGGTCATTTATCTCATTGCTGTTCATGAGATCTTACTGTCTGCAATTGGTTGCCACTTTTGCCTACATTGCAGTATCTACATTTCAAAAATTTAGGCACATTCTGAGAACATGAAAACGGCTGTATAAAAGAAAGCTCTTTTTTTAAGGGAAAAATATTTTTAAAAAACAGGGAACAAATTTAAAAATATGTGCAGTGTTTTTATAAGTATTACACATCCAAAAAGAAACTGGGTTCCAAAATAAACCCATTTTGAACAGCGATGTCTGGATGATCTTCCTGTAAATATTCCTGACAAGAGACACGAGATATTCCAAGTTGATCCACCATTCAATTTTCCCTCCTTCCCTGTGGGAAAGTATCTAAATCCTTGGTTTCCCTGATGGCCTGGGTAGGATCATGAAGCCACAGCGTGTCCATGCAATTTAGCACTCCCCCATGCCTTACCACACTAAAGCACTGTCCCACCAGGATGCAGTGTTAGAGTGTTAGCAGATTCTCCCCTTACTGTTGCAACGGTTGTTAATCCATCAACAATAACCTCCATTTGATTCTAGCCCGAGTTGTTATAAAATAGCAAGCTTAATAGATTGACTTACAACAGAGTTGCACTACAGGATTATAGTTATAATACAACTATCTACAGATTACATTAATGACAAGCAATCAATACAACCTGATCTATCCGCTGAAAACAAGTTAATCAGACTTGGCCTTCGCAGACTGCCTATGGCAATGGACTTCCGACCATTCCCTCTTGGGAGCTCTAACTTTTGGGAGTGAGCAAATCCTATCTTTATACTATTCTGTACGTAAGTACCGCTGGTCTTCTCATGGTCGTAAACTATCCCACTTTGCTGACTCTCAGAAACCACCAAGGATTGTTTAATGTCTTAGTGTTTACGTAGCCTTTTACCGGTATCAGGTCTTAGTATGTTTATACTAGGTTAAGTTAATCTGTCTCTTGAATCTTACTGTTTGTCACTATTCTAATGCCTCAGCTCTCTTTCAATGACCTCTTGGGGTTCTGTAAGTTATTTTCCTCACAGAAATGCAGACCTTTGCCCTCCTGTTTTCTATGCTTGTTTTAAATCATATTCTTAGAGTTATGAAACATTCAGTTTAATTGAGGGGGGTGGGGTGGTCGGTGTGTGTGGCAGGGGGAAATCGCAATATATTATGTTTCATAATGGATCTTTAAAATCTTTTGGGCTTTCAATACTTTTGAAAATATATGCCTGTCACAAAGGTTAAATATTCCAGGGATTGTAGTCAGATATTCCTTTAGTCAAGAAGACCATAGATCCTCAAGACTGAAGCATTTGATCACAATAAATCATAAGAATGTTTGGAATCTACAGTCCAACTCTTTCATAAATGTTCTTAAGATATCTCTGGGAGGAGGCCCAGAACTTGTAAGATTAAAGCAACCACTAAAGGAATGAGGAGGAAGTGTAGGGTTCAGTCTGCATTAAGATTTGTTTCTTCTTGTGGGTTTAATGGCAAAATTGTGAACATACTGTGCCCTCGAGCAGAGTTCAAGAGAACATCTGGGTGCCGCATAAGCTCTGGCTGTTGCTTCAGCCACAATTGTTAAAAAGGCAGCTTCCCTGGAGCACAGTCAATGGATATAAAATGTACATTTTAGTCATAACTGCAATTGTGATGAAATGTCAAATTCATATCAGCTACATCAAAAATGATCTTAAAGCTTCATGCTTTAAAAAAAAATGTTTAAAAATTTAACATTTTGCACTGGGTGGCAATGGAAGAAATGTCAGTATCACATTTCAAGACTTTTTGACCATTTTTCCACAGAAAGATTCGGAAAAGAGTTGCATTTAAATGTTGGGCTTTTAAAAGCAAACGTATTCAAACAAGTTTTTTTAAAACAAATGTAGCGAGATGAAAGGTGGTTAAAATGCTAAAGGACTCGATAGTGAAATTATTTCCCCCAGACTAAAACAATAATCAATAAACACCTCACACCCATTGGGGGTAATTTTGACTTTGGGCGACAGTATAAAACGGGCGATATCGGATTAGCTTCCTGTTTACATTTCTCCCGATGTTCATTTCCACTGAAGTAAATAGAAATGAAAATCAGGAGAGATGTATAACAAGCGGCTGGTCCAATATTGGCCGTTTTACACTGCCTCCCAAAGTCAAAATGACCCCCTCTATATTGGGAAGTCCATGGTCCCAGCCACCCGGCAGCAGTTTCTAGCATAGGCCCTCCTCTTTGGTTGTGAACAGAGCAAAAAATAGGGACAAAAGCACTGTCATTGACAGTCAGGTTTTTAAACCAAAAGCTGTGAGGGCAAGTTTATCACCAAGCTCAGAATGTTAGATCGCAGGAAGGCACTTAGAAGTTCTTTTGTTTTAGTCAAGGGAGATGACTCATTGATGTGGGGACAGGTAGTGTGTTAATTATTTTGTATTGTATTATAAATGATGTGAAGTGCATACTCTGCACATTTGCTCACCAATTTTGGGGTCCTAAAACCGGCATTAGGACCCTGATTTGCTTATCCAAGGTGCCTAACGTATTTCAGGCGGGCGCCCTGCATACTTAGATGTCACTGGCAGCCGTCACACATCTGAGGGAAATCAGGCATGAAAATCGCAACTCAAAATGGATATCAGTAAGTGATCATTTGGCAGTAACCTCATGGAGAAGTTTAGATAATGTCATATGCTGAGATCACAGCTTGACAGCTTGATCATCTGACCTCAGAGATGAGCTTGCTTCCTTAAATTGTCTATACATACACGCATCCCGGAGCTGATGGGCTATTTTTTGAGGTTAAGTCACTTTGCTTCTCCCCCACTGGTAGGTGTATTGGCAGACACCAACCTATATGGTCAATGAACGATGACTTCTACACTGAACGATTAACACTTATGACATTTTTACTGCAAGTTTAATGAGTATTGATTTGCAGTCAATTACTGGAAAAATAAAATCCTTGTATATTTTATGTAATCAATATTTAGCACATATTGGTAAAAGCTGACAATTTTCAGCTGCTTTTATGGAGCTGGCTTATATCTTTTTAATGCATTTCTAAGGTTGTCTTTGAGTGACGTCCAGAAAGTGTCTTGTGGCAAGTATTATGTTACAGAGAGGACGTTTCAAATGGTTTCTGCATTGGATGGAGAGTTGTAATCTAGTTCGGTGGGGGTTGCACGATTTCTGTAGGCTGCAATAAAAACACGGCTGCAATTCTCCCGTGCTCCTGGTAATCATATAGTAAAATGGGCTTCATAGACATGAAAATGTAACCTAAACTGAATAATCATGTCCAAGTCTGTACAGCGATCCCTCGATGTGTACTGTGTTGATTGCATATGGTAAGCCTCAATTGAAGGAAACTGAAACAAACCAGGTACAAATATGTTTACCATGATGTAATGGGATGTATTGCAACAAGAAGTACAGGAGCCAAGAGAGTGATCATTAGACTGATGATCTCAGCATTCATGAAGCTGGTGGTCAGGTCCTGTTTCAAGGAGCTTTTCTAGTTCTCCCACTGTGAGGTCTAACCACTTCCTTCATTCAGGGAGCCCGTTTTATCTGACATCAAGGACAATGTTGGGGGCAACTGTGTAATATAGATGGCACAATACTTTTTCCAATGGAGGCAACCCTGCTGGCGTAGGGGTTTCACTGACTGCCTTCAACTGCAAGTATCTTTTGGCATCAATTATAAAATCTGTTACTGGTGGCACATTGGGGAGATCCACTGTCTTGAGTCTGACTACAAATAGGCTGATCTCTCAAACACCAGTGAAGGCCAACAAAGCAACTTTCACATTGCTAGCCTGTATGGTACTTCCCCGACTTTGAGGCAGGCTCTGGCTAGCTTTGCACTAACTGCTCGCTTGTGGTTCATGCATGGTAAAAGAAAGAACTTGCATTTATATAGAATCTCATCCTCAGGATCTCCCAAACAGCAAGAGTGCAGCAGGGGCAACTGCCCTGCCCCGTGGGATCTGCCCTTCTAAGGTGAAGAGGCAACTTGCTGCTCTACCTGAAGTCCCCCCGAGACCAAGATGGGCCGAAGAAGAAAGCTTTTCTTTACAAGTCTTCAGCTCTCGCCAGAGCCACTCTGAAGGTTTGGGGCCTTCAGAAGGCCTCAAAGTGAATCACGGCAGGTCTCAACTGCCTTGAGTTCCACTGAGGCATTTCAATGACATAGAAGGAGGAATTTCCCAGGGAAGCCTAGGAACTTCCTCGGAGTGCCCCCTTGACATAGCAGGGGCGGGTAGAAAATCCACCCATAGCATCGCTCTCCCCATTTTGGGGCCAAAATTTAAAGGTCTGGTCTAAAAGGGGTGGGTCCTGGGCCATATTCTAGACTCCCCGGAAGGAAATGAGTCTTGTGTCCTCTCTTATGGGCACCATGGTTTCCTTTATTGCTGAATCAAGCCCACGTTATAACGGGGCAATTTAGCAACAACAGGAACCAATGGAACTGATTATGACTATTAATGCGGTGTCCAAGGTATCGGTCGATTAAGGGGAATGAACTTTGAAGAGATGGGGCTAATTATTGGGAAGTGGCAAAATAGGTTGACAAAAAATTCTGAAAGGCTTTGCAAAGGCTCAAAAGGCATCTCGGCCTATTAGTAGCCTTTGCCAAGAAGGAGGAGGGGGCTAAGGAGTGACGGGCAAAGATGAAGAAAAAAGAAACTCAAGATCCAGGTATGAAACTGCAGGGAAGCAGCACGTGGCCGATTTGATCAATTAGAAAGAGATGCATTTATTAACTAATGTCAGCATAGTTCAAAATAAGAGCTAAAGATTGATACTGTAGTTTGAAAATATACCATTCTACAGGATCATAATGTATTGTTTTTAACTTTTAGACTTTTGGTAGTTCCAAGGAGTTCCAATCACACCTTTCCAGCCTGTACAGACCCAATACAATAGTACTAAAGCTTTCAGGTTTCAGGAGCAGATTTATTGCTGTAATATTACTGAAGTGGCAATCTTTCTAAAATGATCATGAAAAACATTCAAGTGGCTGCTTTTATGCTTCTCCTTTTATCTTCCAGTTTTGCTTGTTCCCCATTTTTTTAGGTGTTGTGACATCATTTATGAACTCACCAAATATACCAGCCTGCTGAAACCTACATATACACATTTATGATGTCGCCACATGTAATGTCTAAAGCAATCTGTCCTCCATTACGGGGAAGAACGGAAGAATGCTGCATTTTTCCCATTCTATAAAGAAATAAAAGAAAGAATTTGCATTTATATAGCGCCTTTCATGACCTCAAAGTCCTAAAGCGCCTCACGGACAAATTAAGTACTTTTTGAAGTATAATCACTGTTGTAATGTAGGAACTATACCTGAATCTACACCTGACTGGAAATGCTTGATGCTGATGATACTGGGGGAAAAAAAGGGTGAACTGTTCTATTCCTTGGCACCGATATTCTTAACACTGATGAGTAAAAGTTGACTGAATGAAAGGAAAAAAGAACAGAGAAATGAAATGGATTTGATGATGCCTGACCTGGTAGTATCAGTTATGGTGAGCTTAAATCCAGGTAGATAAACTGCTGAAGATAGCTAGTCTGAATTCCTATCCGTGTAACTTTACTGGCAAAAATAGTGGAACTAAAAATTAAGGAGAGTCAATAACTTCTTACACCATGCGAGAATAAGCATGGCACTGCGACTTGTTTATCCGGCCTGGGATAAACTTCCTAAAGTTTGGTTGGGCCACCCAGCGTCAGTTGTCCATGAAAAGTGGGCAATATTCTAACTTCCTTTTAATGCAGCTGGGCACTGTGATAAATTGGTTCTTGACTGCATGCATATATCCAACATAATTAGAGCCACATCAAATACTGAGCTTTTATTTTCAGCCTGATAATGGAATGCTCAAAGCAATCATAGTTGGCCACATAAGGGTCTCTGCACCACACCAGTTACAGTAAATATAGAGCAGATTGGTTTAACTGCTGCTTCCAAAGTATACCAAAATTGAAATCCCTAGGATATACCAATTCTTTAGTATATTAAGAATAATACACACTTTGTTAGAAAAGGGAAAATGTCTCTCCTATAGCTTCGAAGTAAACTCGCTACTTCTCAGTTGTACAGGGCAGGAAGGCCCAATGTTGGATCTCCGGTCTGTGTTGAGTTAACCATTGGAAATGCACCTGTGCAGATGCCAGGTGAGGACAGAATTGGGCTCAGCTATAATGTCCTCACTCAATACTCTGTCAAGGCTTACAATATGGATAATGGCCACTTAGGATGGGATATCATATATTGACCACTGCCCATGGAACTGTACCCCAGTAAGTAGTCAACGCCTTCAGGAGGAAAATCGGAGTAAAAAAAGTGGAGAAATTATACTTGACTATTTTAAATTAAATTAGTTAATTCTACATGTCAATCTATCTTTGTATGAAAAAAAAACTGGTCTCAATAATAATCCATACAGCATTAGAATTGATTCATCTTACAATCCAGTACTCTTGAGGTGCCTCCCAATGTATTATTAGCCTTGGTGCTAATAGCTTCATATTGGCTGGACATTTTGAATGAACAGTCTGTAATCCTTTTCCTTTGTCACCTCAATTGACTGATGTCAATTCATTTGTACATGGTCTATGATTCCTGTTCCAATATCTATTACTTTACATTATATGAATGCATTAAAACCCATTTACCATTTCAGCCCATTTGTTTAATTGACTTGGATGTCTTTGAATGTCATCAATCTCCCTTACTCTAGTCACTGAGCCACATAATTTGGTATCATAGACTGATTTCTTAATATTACTAGAAGTGCCATGCATCTATATCTGACATAACAATGCACCTACTGGACTCTGCATGCTTACACACCATCTATCTATCCATCTAATGTATGTTCAGTCTTGCTTATAATGTGCACTTCCTGTAAGCTTGACACTTTCCATCATGCCTATGTGTCGAATTTGTCTGTCATGTGTAACGTACCTATTTATTTCTGATTCAGTTCTCCCAGCAACGTCAACAAGGTAGATGACACTGGCCACCCCTCAACTCTTCCGTCCTCCCCCCCCCACCTCAGGCCTATGAAAATTTGGCTTTTCAACCTCCTCATGCATCATTAGATTTCCCCCCTTCCACTCCTTCCTGCAGCCTCTTGCTCTCCTGCTCTGAAGGCCTACACCTTTCTCCTTGCTTTCTGCAAGTTGCACTCATGGCCGGGAACCAGCGACAGGCTTTAAATTCTTTAAAATGCTTATTTCACTGTTACTAATATATTAAAGCGTGTTGCAGAACTTGAATCCTGTTCCCAGATTACAACCAGGAAGACAACTATAGGGTTTTTCTACAGTGAGTGTAGGCCTCCACAAAGGGCTTTTCCAGCACTCTGCTAGGAAGCCTGATTTGATTATTTAGAGCATGGAGAGCGCTTATATTGTAATTGACAACATACAGTCAGCAGTTTTAGTGTATGCACACTAACAACTTTAAATAACTAAGACAGCCTTTCAAGCTGAGTGCTGGGAAACATTTTTTGAAAATTGTTCAATCACTAAGTATCAGTGGCCCTGACAACATACTGTATGTTACATTACATTAGACGGTGTATCCTTTGACTGACCGTAAACAACATCAGCTACTAATAATAGTAAAATTGGCACATCTACATGCATTTCCTGTCCAACGCACGGTGTCTCACATTTCTCTGTCACACTTAATAATAACCAAATTTGTTTGTGGCAAAATTCGTGCCGATCATTGGTCCATGTGGAAAATTCTTCCGATTGCTTTTTTTTTAAAAAAAGAAAGCCAGTCATTTGGAATCTATGGAGATACTTTTCCATCAACAGGAAATTCCTGAGGAACTCAGAATATCTGTAGCCTAAATCTTAGCAATCACATTTAAGAAGAAGATAAAGAAAACCAGTCATTTCATCCTGCGTTCTGACTCGGAACCTCAGCAGCAATTCAACCCACTCTGCACATTTCCTTCATCAAACAACTAAACTCAGATTGGATTGAGACTGTTTATTTAACACTTAGATTTTGTGTCCTAAAGGGGACACAGCCCCACTTTAGCAGCAGAATAGTACATTTTCCATGGTACAACACTCCCGTCTCTCTAAAACAGCGTATCTTCCAACTTACCAAAAGCAAAGGAGATAAGCTAACATAGTGGGCTGGAAACTTTTCGTAAAATAACGGTAAGCCTAACAGCGCTCACCGTTATTAATGGGCAAATCGAAGAGCAAGTTCTGACGACCGCACATGCGCAGTCAAATGTGGAAATCTGGAACTTGCTCTTCCAGATTCACCAGTGGTCTGAAAGTTTTGCGTTGAAGGGACCTCGCTGGCTGCAATCAATGGACCAGCGCTAACTTGCTCTCCTGCCCAGCTGGAAACAAACTAATCTCGCCACAAAAAAGGTACGCTGAGTTTTTTTTAGGTCTAAACTAACTTTTAACGGCATGACAGCCAAACAACCTCTCTGGCACTGAAAATTAACTTTAAAAAATGTGGAGTCTCATTACTCCTGATTTTAATAGTTTTTTTTTAAAAAATTAAAATTTTTTAATTTAAACATTTTTTTTCTGTCTGCCTCTTTAATCTTAGCCTTTTAATCTTACCCGCTCTTCATTTTGCTTTCTCGATCCCATTTTATAGTACATTTACTAACCCTAACCTTATCGGGCATTTCCTGGTTTTTAGCCTGCGCGGTTTGTCTTTGAGTTTCACTTGCGGGTTCTCACAGCGTGGTTTGCTTCAAGCTGATTGGTTGAGGGGGCGTAGAGATCATTTCCCCGCTCGCACAGCCCGGGAAAGAACGCTGCTGTTTTTTGAACTCGCAGTTCAAGGAAATTGCCGCCAAAAAGAACCCGGTAACCCAGTGGCTGAATTTAAATCTCATGAGCAGCGAGCACTGTTGGTTTGCCGCTCAGAGCAATTTACGGGCCATTATAAAGAATAACAAATATCTGGTAATTAGTTTAAGACATCAGTTCAATTTCAAGGGTCTGCTTAAACAAGTAGAATGTTCTGAACTGTTTCACAGCTGGTCCATTGAAGTGCTGCCCTGTAACTCACTGAAGGAAATGTTTGATAACTGTGGGACAAAAATATATCAAGTTAGGCATGTCAAAAGTCAGGTGAAGATATGAACAGCACACTGCTTTCTGGAATGATTTTAAATAGGCGTAATAATGCTTGAAAAATCAAGAGAATATCGTCCTGGGTGACTGTGCACTTAAGTTCTTTTAGAACGGCCTTGGATCTATAAAGTTTATCTTTGTTGGTGAAAGAAGAATGGAAATATGCTCGTCCTATTATGTGATATATCACAGAGTCAGGAGATCTTTGCTATAATGCGCAGCGTTTGGGAATCAGCAATTAGCTGCCTTTAAGTTAGATGCACAGTGCAGATAAAAGTCCCATTTGTCTACCAAGGACTAATTCATGTCCAGTTCCCTTAATGAAAGGATTGTGTCCTAGCTCACTACACCACATCGTTCCCAAAAAATAAAGTGTGAGTTAAAACATAAAGCTAGGAACAAATGCTATGTGACAAACCATGTATTTGTAAGACCCTTACTACACTAATGACACCAAAACTAAATGGATTGTCTAGTTTAAAACATAATGAGCATTCCTGAAAGATCTGGGAATGATGGGGTTAATCTGACATTGATGCTTTGCTGCAAATGTTAGTCTCAAAACATTATAATTGATGTACAGAACCACTGTACGATAACTAATATGAAGCATGTGGTACACAGCAAAGAATCGGATGTAGATCGGGGAAAGCAAGCGAGTTTTACAATTTTATATTGTTGTCTGTTGTAACTGCTGGCTGAACAAGCTGGAAGACAAAAACAATTCTTAAGAAAATAGATATGAAAGGGCTCGGTCAGTCAAGCTCCTGGTAATTATTTTCAGAGTCTGTGTTCTGTTATTTTGATGTGGCACTAGGGCGCAGTCCCGCATGTGAACTCGGATGGACTACAGTTTCCTGTCAGAATAATGTTTAGCCAGGTGTTAATCCGTGTCTGGAGGGGAAGCGTTGGATTTCATTATCCATTCCGCGGAGGGATTGGCCTCCTGGGACTGGGCCAGGTCTGAAGCCTCTTGGCTTACTGACATGTGCCATTTGTGATGAATGCAGCTGAAGTCCATTTGAGAAATTCTCTTGTCATGCAGCCAATCTGTCAGAGCCACGCAGAGCGAGGCTTTGAGGAAGCAGGGCTCAGCAGCAAGCTCTGAGTGTTTTAAGGGCAGAGTAAGACAGAAAAAGAGAAAACCTTCACTGCATGCCCTTTGGAAAGCATCTATCATACAGGAATCCTGCTGGCACTCAAAGCTTTTTATAAGTGAACACAGTTTCTATTTTAATATTTTTGTTTCTTCCTGTGAGGAACAGGAGGTGAGAGAATGATTAAATCGAGCTGGTTCTATGTCAAGTTCAAGTACGCAGAGAAGGTAAGTCAATATGTTTTCCTTCTCGCTACGTCCCAAGGTGAGGCTGTTCCTCCCTGCGGACCAGTCCTTATGGTGGACAGCTCCTGTGCGTCTGCGGAGGGGAAAAGAAAGCCATTGCCCGAGCAGGCTTGTGGCTTTTTTGTTTCATTTCTTTCAATACAATGGATGCTGTGTCATGCCTAATTTGTGCTGACAGACACCTGCCCAGAGTTAGCTGGAAATAAAAGTGGTCATTTTGTTTTCAGCTGCGGGCTCTTGTCGTCGTTTTCATGGCGCAGTGCTTCACGTATCTTAACGCTGTTCTTGACTAGCTAAACTGATGCTGCTCTTCCTGGAGTGACAATAAGTTGTAGCCTGTGTGGTGAAGTTGTGTTTGAATTTCTCTTCGGCAAGCTGGGAATCCACACGTACCCAGTCAGCCCACTAAACAGAGCAGTGTAAGATAAGTAGGGAAGAAAGATGGACCAATCATTGCAGAATTCTTGAGAAATATTAGATTACAGTAAAATAATGGGAATCAATGATATCTTGAAGTACACTGATTTCAATTTGCTTCGTTTTGCTGTAGATAAAGAAATAAGCTAACATCTTACAATTCACTCAATATTTATTATTTTAATAACTTACACGAGAAACAATCTTCCAAATCCTTGTCAAATCAGTGGACTATTTCTGCACAATGCCCATTAATTTTTTCTATAATCACACTGATTGTGAATATCTTCACCATTGATCTCTCCTTTTAAACAAACTAAAGTTTTTTTTTAATCTGGCCTCCCCTCCCCTCAGTCAGCAATTCAGTAAATCTGTGGTGACTATTATATTTTGTGTACTTGTATTTCTGTTCCTACATGAACTTCTTGTAATGTTCTTGTCTTTTAATGAAGATTGATGTAAGTTTACTGTTATAGATCTGCTCCAGCCAGCACAACAAGTGCAGGGGAGGCCTTTCATCTCAGTCATTTCACTTGCTTCTTTCTTATTTCCTGTAGTATAAATAATTCAATTTTTGTGTAAATTGAGACGGACTTTTAGAGTTTTTAAAAGAACAGTTTCAACCATTGTCATCAGATGTATTTTCTGTGCATTAAAAGTTGACTGGTGGGTTTCAGGAACATCCAAGGTCACTCTAGAGTAAACAGTTGCTTAGATTCTACTGTATCACAGCTCCATGTTGATTTACTTGCAAAATATGTTAAGAGTTTTGGTCAATGTGCTCTTTCCTCGCTCTCCCACTGTGTTTGCTCCCCTTCTGAGCTCGTTCCCCCTTTTACCCTCCCCCTCCACTCATTCACCCTCTGCTCAGTTCCTCTTTTGCTACCTCCTCCCCGTCTCTTTTGTTTAACTTGTACATGCATTTCATTAACAGAATACTTCACAGATGCAAAATTTCATGCATTAAGTCACAACAAAAACCAAAACACAGTTATGCCTCTCATCACCAAGAATGTCTGAACCTTTAACTTTGGATGTTTTAATGCCCCATTACCCTTTTTTATTGTACTTCATTGTACTTTTATTTAAATCCCTTCCATATCTCTAACTTCCTCCAAGGCTACAACCCTGTGACCTCTCCATTTCTCCCTCCCTTATCCCACCATAGGTGGTCTTGCCTTCAGCAGCCTAGGCCCCATGTTCTTGAATTCCCTCACCAAGCCCCTCCGCCTCTCTACCTTTAAGCACCTCCTTCAAACTCACCTCTTTGATCAAGATTTTGGTCAGTCCTCCTCACATCTCTTTCTTTGGCTCAGTGTCCATTTTTCCTTACACCTCCTGTGAAGTGCCTTCAGACACTTAACATTAAAAGCACTGTAAATAGTAGCAGCAGTAACAGTAGTAATAGTCGTAGCAACTGCAGCAACAACTCTGGCAATTGAACAAATTCAGATATTAAAACCAGTTTGATAACTTTTCAATTCATAGGTAATGTAAAGCAAAAAGAACCAAAAATCTAAATTAGGTCTATTGAAATTCGAGTGACTCATTAGAGGCTCGGGAGAGAAATCATTGCTTTAAAGAAAGCTATAGCAAAACCTTTCATTTAAATGGTTACAGGACACTGTTCAGCATTTGGCTTATTGTAAGATGCTCCCTGGAAGGCAATTTGACTTCTCTGAGCAAATGGGAAAGATTTCTTCAGCAAAATTATTACTGAAGTAATGTCCTTTTTGTTTTTTAGTGTCTGGGGCCACTGTTTGCCTTTCTGTGATTTGGGAGCATTATGTGAAGAAATTAAGTGCAGTTTTGTTTGCGAACAGTATTAATGAAATCCAAAAGGGAAATTTCAGCACCATTATTTAACTTCAAGGATCCAGTGTTGTATGCGAGACTTTTGAATAATTGCACCTTCCGTGGAAAAGAAATAAATGGGAATGGTTCACTGGCTCGAATCCTAAATAAAAATTGTCCACTGCATGTTGTACGCCAGCTTGCTTTAAATCAGTTAATAATATGCTGCAGCAAAGCATCCTTTTGATAACCCCCTCCAAGACCCCCCACCTATCCCCCCAGGATATATGCTACCCTGTGTGGGAAATTCCTCAGATTAGCTTTGCTGGGTTTCAAACCAGGAGGCTCAAACTTGAATGCCAGTCCTACCTGGCACCTGGGAATCACTGGCAGGCTTGAGAAATACGTTTCAGCGAAGTTATTTGATAGACCAGGCATAGCATCCTCCTTCACAGTCCACAAAGTCTTTAATTATTGCTGTTGGAATAACTGTTTATGTGCTTTATTGGGTGATTGGTGCAATGGGTTTAACACACCTTGTTAAATAAAACATAATGTCAGAAGTTGTAAAACAAGCTGGCACATTCAAGCACAAATAGCACACAGTTAAAGGATTTTTTAAAATATGAACAAGCCACATCGTGTCTGTCAGATTGGAATGTGCCTGGTTACTTATACCACTCTTGGTGGGAGCACGAGTGTCATCTGCGGTGGGCAGGGAAAACTGTCCGTGGAACAATGTGCCATTCAGCACTAACCAAGCACATTATCCGGCAAGTAAACTAAGGACTGGAACTGACAATGTCAGTGCAGTTATCCATAGGTTGGTTTGTCATGTCTTCTTGTGACTGTGGGGAGGAGAGAAATTTACAGAAGTATTTTGTTAAAAAATTCCTCGTGAACTTTGGATGGTTGGGTAACCTAGCAACATCTGGCCTAAACTAATATAGCTTCACAACTGACACAAGTTGAACTTACAGCTTTATCTTTTATATATGAGGTGATAGAATAACAGTACCAAGCCAGAGACTATTGTAATTGACCATGATGGTTGTTGGGGCCAGAGAAAAAATTGGCCCCAAAAACCATCATGGTCAATTACAATAGTCTCTGGCTGGGGCTCTGATACAAAATTGATTTCTCACAGCCTGATAGATGCTCCAGCAACCCATGAGCCTCACTGGAAATATACACACATGGTTGCTGGGTGAGAATAATATTGGGCTCACTTGTGATGGTTCCAACAGTCAAATAGCCCAGTAATACTCATTACCCAAGCTCACGCATGAGAAATGGACACTTTTGGAGAGGGTTGTTGGCACCTTTGACATGAGTATTGGCCCTCAGCAGAGAAGAGGTGAATAGAAAATTGAACGAGGAAAAATGGGGGAGGGAAGTAAATAAATATAATTTTCTACATTAGCCCCTGTCTTTATCTACCAGATATGTTTAATGAAGTATCATTTAAATTTAAAAACTAATATTCAGGACCACTGATTTATGTTGACTGAGTCAAATTACAGTTTTATTACAAAAGATTCTAGGAATCTTACCAGGGTTTTTGGGAATTGCATTCTGTGATTCCAGAACTGCCAACTTGTGTCGTAACTTGTCTTTCAATGATAACTTGGACTTGCCTTCACCTCACACCTCAATAACCGACCACCATTATTGAAGGTGTTCTTGTGGATGATTACAGTCAAATTATGGGAACCATCACAAATGAGCCCAATATTGTTCCAACCCAGCAACCTCAGTTAAACTAAGAAGATAAAGTTAATGTAGGATTTGATTTAATCTGTCAAGAGTTTTAAACTTTTATTTGTGGGAGATGGCTGCAAATATTTACACACGCCTTTTCCTAACTTCTGAAGGCAGTGCTAGCTATGGAAAAGAGGAGTATTATCATTGGAGAAAACATATACAGCAATGGAAATAACTTACTCACAAGTCAAAAAATACAGCAAAAATATAGATTGCAGAATTCATAAGCCTCTGTGCTCAGTGTGTGGTATGGCCGGCCCCAAATGAACAGGAATCTGAAGACCTTCCAGTCCCAGGTGATAACTTATGAAAGAAAGAACTTACATTTATATAGCTTCTTTCACGACCTCAGAACATCCCAAAGCGCTTTAAAGCCATTGTAGTACTTTTGAAGTGCAGGCACTGTTGTAATGCAAGAAACGCGGCAGCCAATTTGCGCACAGCAAGGTCCCACAAACACCAATGAGATAATGAGCAGGTAATCTGCTCTAATTTTGAAGAAAGCCCTTCAATTTTCTTTTTGTTTTATTCGAAAGCGTTAAACCCTTGGTCCATGAGTGAGCCAATCCATTGGAAAGCTTTAGTCATTGGTTTAGATTTTGGGCCAGATTCTTTGACAACTGCTTTGCCGTAATGCTTTATGTAGAATTGACTGCTGGGGGCTTAGTGTTTTATGGTCAGGGAGTCTCTCGCTGATGCATTAACAGTGCATGTGTGTTGATGTCCGATTGTGTGAGGTACAGTGATAATAAAAAGCTAAAGCACAATTTGCACACTGAGGCTGCGTGGCCAGTTCAAAACATGGTAAAATCATCCACATAATTAAGATATGTATATTTATTTTAAAAATTCATACTTATGGTGATGGAACACTGAAACTTCTGTATCTTTTAGGAAGAAAAAAAATGTGTAGAATATTCTTAAAATTTCTTAGATGTTTACATCTCTAATATAAACCATCCATTATTGTTATCAAGACAGCTGCTCACTTATGCAGCATAGTTTACATAATGCCAGCTATTTTTTGAAAAGGAAGAAGTTTAAAAAACACCCTTTGTGTCGTACAAACAAGGTAAAGAGAAACACGATGCCTTAATGATTTGGGCATGTGTATTCTAGTGAACAGTTTTCCGGTCTCCCCAATTCCCACCGCCTACCTCCTCCCAAAAAAATATAAACACATTGCACACTGTTACTTTGCTTAACAGAAAGGTTTTTTTTAACAGGAGCTTACATGAGCTAACACAGTGATGTTGGAGCTTTTAACACATTGCGCCACATTGTGGTAGAGTACAAGCTTCTGTCCTCACCTAGATGAGTTCTGGATCTTAACCACACCATCTGGAGAAGTGCTGAAGAAAAGCCAGGTGTTTTCACTTAGGGATGGAGGGAAAATGAAAGGGCAATCAGTGGTCATACCTTGCAGCAGCCAGATACAGAGCAGCATTGGCAGATGGCTGAGAGCAGATCTCCTGTCTGGCCTTTCAGTCTGAGAATGGTGTGCGCCGACAGGGAAACTTCAAATGAGTGAAAAGAAAAATGAGGAATAATGTACAAAATGAATTTTGCCAAATTGGATCAAGTGTAATTTTATCCAAATAAATAATAAAAGCCAATTTGTATTATTTGGGTTTAAAACTGAAGTTCACAACTTGCAGTAGATCTTTGTGTAATAGTGTAAAATGAGTGATAGCGAGTCGGCAGCCCATTTTTCATCTCTCCCGATTTTTATTTTCATTAGGCTGCCGACTCCACCTTATATCATCACACAAAGTCAAAATTACCCGCTTTCCCTTTCTTTCCGACCGTGTATTTGTAGCCGTGTGACTTATACACATACAGGCTCAGAACCAACTAGGGACAGCATCCAGTTTCATAATGGACTATTCATCTCTTGTTTTCTTTTGCACTCTCTTTCTCTCTCTCCCCCTCTTCCCCCCCTCTGTCGGTTTGTGAATAAATATATATATAATTTTCCCATGTTGAGAAGCAATATCCTACTGTTGGCTGTAACTGTGGAAAGACAAGTTGAAATAATTAAACTGTCTGTTGTCATTGTCTTGGAGTTTTTCTAGAAGCTTTGTTCCTGGAAAAACCTACACTGAAATTCCGCCATGCTGGCCACTGGGGACCAGTATATCCTGCGGCAGATGCCAGATCTGCTCCAGTTTGACCTTTCGCAATCTGTTTTTGTGTGTGTTCATCAAGGCCCATGCTGCCAGTGCTGTGGAATAGAATGCTTTTCCACTTTGTGCACTGAGTTTATTTACTAAAGCTCCCAGGACCGATGTTGCACGGATTAGGTAGCTCACCCATAGCTTCCTCTACAGTGGCTCATTAATGTACCTTTAATCTCAGACGACCACTCCATGTGAGATTTGCATTTCCCACTCAGCTATTCTTAATGAGATTGCCAAATGCCAATTTAATGGTGTTTCAAATTGTGAACTCAGCTTCACTGAGCTAAACAGCGCCACATAGAGAGCCCTTGTGGCTATCAGATTTACAGTCTATCAGTCAGGGATGGATATCTCAGAGGTAAAAGGACAATGTCCTAACTATTTATACCACCCAACCAAGCTTTAATAATAGCTTTTAAATTTGGTTGGAGTACACATGATTAATGCTCACATGATATATATCCATGTTTCAAGATGTGCATAAACTCTCTTGTGAGTTATCTTTTCCAGATACCAATGCCCTTTCAGCATCCAGTTCATACTGAAATTTGAGGTAGTGGGATATAGAAAATAGCGCATTGTTTTGAGGAACTACAACTGTCATTACATACAAGCAAACTGTACGCGTGCCTGATTTGCTAGCTCACCTGAAAGCTATCGTATCTGTGGCACACACAAATTTCATTATGGCCTGCTTACATTTCTATACATTGAGATTGCTCTGGGAGGCAACGTCGAGGTTGAGCAGCCACATTGTGGTGACCTTGTGCAGAAAGGGAGGACTGCTGCCGCTTGTGGGTACAACTTTAAAATATCCAGGGCAGAGCAGAAGACTTGGCCCTGTCACGTAGAATCTGCTCAGGCTCTTTCAGACTCAGGTCAGTGGCTCTTGTAATGGAAAATGGAATGGCTTGTGATTTTCTAATGTCCTGACGTTTGCCTTCGGGCACAAAGCCTCATCCTATTTTCTCCAGGAACATTGGTGCGTAGAAACATATTTTCCATTACGTAATCTTTTCAATATAGCTTTTGTGTGGAATCTAATACCCAATTATGCAGGAAGAGAAGAAAAAGCACACTGTAAACCAAATACTTTGATTTTATTTGAATAAATAGAAAATATCCTGTCCAGATGTCATTTAGTTGTTTGCACAATCCTAAGTGGGTTAACCCTTTTAAATGTGCATATAAATGCTGTGTCTTCTCCTAAAGCTATATGATACCTAATGTGCAATTATATTTTTACACTATATTTGAAGGGTTCCGAAGACAATATTTCACTGCTAAGAAACTACAGAGGAGACTTGCAAGTTACACCCTGTAATCATTCACAGAGGTACACTACAGTACGGTGAGGGTTGACTGTCCCTCTCATTATTAATTAATGCTGCAGCAGATTATTTAACACTGAGAAAAAAATAAGTGACCTTGACATATTTGTGTAGATCGGACCATGGTCATTAATTATTGTACATATAATGCAGTAAACATAGGCCCCAATACTAACGGGGAGGCCGAAAGTGGCCAAAGAACCCGGCAAGGCCGGGGACACGGAGGTAACGGCAGGATCTCTTTATCGATTTTTATTCCATTTCTCAGCCGGCCAAATTGACAGGCTGGTCAGCTGCCGGGTAGGAAAACCAGCGGTAGGAGGCCGAAGCTGGGGGTCCTTGAGGATGGTCACCGGCAGTTGGGAGGGGGGGCAGGCTGCAGATCGGGGCTTGAGATGTGGTGGTGGGGAGAGGTTGGCGGTGATCGCGGACAGGGGCAGGCTGCAGATCGGGGCTTGGTGGGGAAGAGTCAGCTGTGATTGCAGGAGGAGGGAAGAGAGAGAGAGAAGCTATCAGCGATTGGGGAGGGGTGGGGCGGTTGGCGATTGTGGCAGAGGCTTAAGAGAGGCAGAAGGGAGGCTTAAGGTTTCCTTGAGGGACCAGGGTGGGGGAGCACTCCTGCTCCTCCTGGCCCACAAGGAGAGCTATAAAAGGCACTTACTTTCCGGAGCTGGCAGCTCTCGCCTCCATTTCACTGCTGGGTTTCCCAAAACTTCCCAATTGGACTGTGGGAGCTGATTTAAATATGTTAATGAAGTGTCCTGCCTCTCCAAGACGGGCCACATGCACGGCACACAACCTGCCACCGTAAAAATGGCAACGGGCGCGTATGCACCGGGTTGGGGATGCATTTCGTCTTCTTTGAGGTTTAACCCCCCCCCAGACATCCTCTCACCCGTCGTGGGGGGTGGGATAATATTGAGGCCGCACTGTACGGATTTGTTTTCTTTCGGTTTAAAAATGGTAAAGGCTGGCTCTTTCCGCATCAGGAGGAAATTCAACTTGCCGACAGCTTCGTTTGCCTATCTCCTAGAAGTTGATTACAGACAATTGCTGGCACAGGCCTGAGACAGACCTGCCCCATCAGTGGCAGATAGAGACGGGTGTATGCCTAAAAAAAGAGAGGACAAAATAAAACAGATGAGTGGTAAATGAAAAATCACTTAAATTTTTTTTTTAAACCTATGCATTTCACTAGTCTACTCTGGTGATCAGTGGTTGTTGCCACTCAATGGTTAGAAGCAAATGCACCTTATCTGTCCCATCACATATTATGATGTAAGCAAGTATTTGGTAGTGGAAGATAAGACCCAGGCTTATTCACTGCATTGAATGCATGAGAAAGAATGCTTGAATCCTTTATCCTTATCCTTGCTTCGCTATTGACTGAAATTGTAAATTTGGGATTATTAGATATAACTGTTTGAAATAGCTAGGTTTGACAGTCCTCTTTAAAAGGAGTAATCCTGCCTTCCGCTGGGTGTTGAGGATAGATTGAAGTGGTTTCGCCAATATCGCAGCCTAAAAATAAACTATAAGATTGAATCTTTTTGAATTGCCTCCTTGACGGCTCAGTTGGAAAAATGCAGCGTTCAGAGTAGAACAGAATCTAATCGGAGTTTTTAAAAGGATTCAATAAGGTAGATACAGAGAAACTATTTCCCCTGGTGGGGGAATCCAGGACAAGAGGGCATAATCTTAAAATTAGAGCTAGGCCATTCAGGAGTGAAATCAGGAAGCGTCTTTTTCACACAAAGGCTAGTTTAAATCTGGGAATTCGTTCCCCCAAAAGGCTGTTGGGACTGGGACAATTGAAATTTTCAAGACTGACATCGATAGATTTTTGTTGGGCTCGGGTATCAAGTTGTAGGGATCAAAGGCGGATATATGGAGTTGGGGCACAGATTAACCATGATCTAATTGAATGGCAGAACAGGCTCGAGGAGCTGACTGACCTACTCCTGTTCCTATTAGCATTTTGCATTTTCAGAATAAACAATTCCATGCTTTAAGGCTTGTTTGTAGCACTTTTACAAATAAATTTAAAACACATCCTTGAAAATGGTGGCAGAGCAATTGTTCTGCTGCTCTATATGTGCATTCTACCGTAGAATGTTCAAGTTCGGAGGAAAATCAGTTTTGTAGATGTTACATCAAAACTGGATATTCTAAACACTGAAGAAGAGCCTTAAAGAATTTAGCACATTCAATACGACAATATAAATCATCTATTGCCAGTCAGAACAGTCAACATTTATAGGCCAAGGCGTGAAGCCAGGTTATCACCAGTGCAATTACTATATCATTTCATTATGTGCCTACTAAAATAAGCCAAGATAAGTTTTTTTTTATAAGCTTGAGGCCCAAGTTATTATAAGTCACAATGAACAACTCAGCAAAAAAAAATCCTTCCTTTGCTATTAAATTTCCATATGAAAGACAGCAAGCCAAACTCTCAGCTGTCAAAGTCTGAGTTTGACCTCATGTTTAAAGGTCACTTCCTCCTTTCATTGAGCTAGGAGCAGTTTATGTCAATCACTCTTTTAATCTGCCAATTTTAAATGCGCAGAGGGAATGAAACTGGCACCTCAGCAACAGAAACATTCATCTACAGGGGGGGAAAAAAAATCATTTTCCATGTGATCCTTGAAGGTCTTTAGGGAGAGACAAAGGCCTTTTTATTAGTGCTGACATTCCTGTCCCCTTAATTACAGAATCGTCTCCAGCCTAATGCCAGTCATCATGGACAGTGGGGATTTTTCCGAAATGCAAACCATGACTTTCCATAGATTTAAAGGAGACTCAATCCCTTTTTCCAGACAAATGTAAGGGTTTTAAAAGTTAATGGGCAAAATTTTCCATGTGACACAATTAGTATAAACCAAAAAGTACAGCCTCACAGAAATTTTTCTCTTGTTGCGTGTACTTTTTAATGTTAAGTCTCACCAAGCATGCTGAGCCATTTAACTTTTGTATTGATCCTCCACCCTAGGGGTTGCCAACCCTCCAGGATCATCCTGGAGTCTCCAGGAATTAAAGGTGCTATCAGCAACCAGGGAGAAAAATCATCAGAGCATTAAAACAATTGTGTGTTTTTGTCATTTTCTTTGAACACTTTTGTTTATTAGTTGTAAAAATATTAGAGATGGGAATAAAGGCTGTTTGTCTGGATGAATCTTGACTCTCAATCGGGTAAGGAAGAGTCTGTTCATTTTCCATTTGGCCTTGGAAAGGTGGTGCCCATGAGGATGGACATGTCAGGTGACCAATGGCAGGGGTGTGAGGGCGGGGTGCTTGGAGGCTGGAGGTCATGTGATGAAACCTCCAGGAATATGTCCAACCAGAGTTGGCAACCCTAACCCACCCACGTGTCCTTCTCCCTAGATGGCAGATTCCTAAAATGGCCACCTAAACAGAGTACCCTGCATTTACATTTTAATTAATGTTAGATAGCGCTCAAGGGGAACAACATTCCTTCCAAGAAACACGTATTTACACCGATTGCTGTGCTAGTAGGAAGATATTGATTGGCCAATACTGATATTTCGCACTCCCTAGTCCTGGTGAATGTCCTCTGGTCAACTAAAATATTTGTACCATATTTCCAGATTGCCTTAGATTGTTAGTCTATATAACCTGAAATCCTTTTTAATTTAAACGTAGTCTAGAAGAAAATCAAATCACTTTACCGCCAGTTTCTTCTTTTGATGGTTAGACTATGTCATGATTATGCTGCTGATAATTGATCGGTGGCATGAGTTTTCGAGATTTTAATAATGTAGGGAAATAACTCCTAGCATACGGTGAGGGAATGTCGATATAAATGGTACAAAACCGCAAGTAAGAATACTCTGAGACATAGCTATGGGACTGGTCTAGTGGTAATAATCAGCAGTTTATATGGAATTGAGGATAACTCAACTTGGAATGGATCTCCACTTATTGTGGTTTTGGGCTCAGTTTTATCTATCTTTACAATCTGGAAAAGCAAATTATGAAGTTCTTTGATATTAATATACCACAGGATTATTTCCTATTTGTTGCATATCCTGACAGTTAGTTACAAGCAAATCCTGAGTAAATGCAAAATGGATATCAAATCCGGGTTTTCTTAAAATAAGCAATAAAATTAAATCCGGAAATAAAAGCTCTCAAGTGACCAAGGGCATGATTTTAGCCCAGAACCGGGAAGGGGGCGGGGGATTGGAATTCCTGACGGATTTCCCGGACGTCCTTACAGTTTTGACGTGAGGACCTCGTTTCTTTTTTGCCGGTTTCCCACCCGACAGGCCAGCCTGATTGCCGGGCTGGCTCTCAGTTGGACGGGAGAAGAGCCAGGAAGAGGATGTGATCAGGTAAGTTGGATTGGTGCGGGTGGGTGGGTCGTGGGTCACTGGGGGGGGGGATTTGGTGGTCACGGTAGGGGGGTGGGGTTTGGGGGTCACCGGGGGGGTGTCAGTTTGGCATCGGGGAGGCCTGGTCGGATATCATTGTGGGGTTGGAGATGGTGAGGGGTTTGCTCCTCCGGACCCACAAGCTGCACTTACCTGCAGTTTCAAGCCTTCTCGTCTCCTCTCACATGATGTGAAGGCGAAGCCCGGGAATCCCGGCCCCCATGGACTAAAATCAAAAAAGCTTTGAAAATGAAGGCCCGCAATCTCTTTTAATGCCTGACCCGAGGAGCATGTTGGTCGCCCAGCCCTTGTTCCGCCTCCGTGAAAACCGAATACGGGCGGGTTGGGGGCGGGTTTTAAATTCTTGCAATTGTTACTGCCCCCCTGCTCCCAACCCACCCATTTTTCCAGGCTAAAATCATGCCCCATGAAACTGTTGGATTATGATAAAAACCCAACTGGACCATTAATGACCTTTAGGGAACAAAACCTATCAGCCTTACCCAGTCTGGCCTATATGTGACTGTCATCCCATAAGAATGGAGTTGACTCTTTAATGCCCTCTGAAGTGGCCTAGCAAGCCACTCAGTTTTATCAAAACCACATTGGGATGAGCAATAAATGCCAGCCTTGCCAATGATGTCCACATACCGAGAATGAATTCAAAAAAAGTTATTAGCTGAGTGTTTTGTCCATCATAGTATAGGTGTGCAGTTTTTGCAAGCTTTTTTTTCTGTTTACAGTTACCTTAAGCACATTTTTTCACAAAACTGAAACGCAGCTGGAACATGTAGCTCGGTGTGACCCTTGGCTCAGTGGGGCGCACTCTCGCCTCTGCGTCTGAACTTTGTGGCTTCAAGTCCCACTCCAGAGACTTGAGGACATAAACTAGGCTGACACTTCAGTGCCGTACTGTTGAAGCTGCTGTCTTTCGGATGATAAACCGAAATCCCGTCTGGCCCCTCAGGTGGACGTAAAAGATCCCAGAAGAAGAGCTGGGGAGTCCTGGCCAGGCGCAAATCCTTTCTTTCTCTTTATAATATTTATCCCTCAAACAACATCACTAAAACAGATTATCTCGTCATTATCACATTGCTGTTTGTGGGACATTGCTGTGCGCAAGTTAGCTGCCGCGTTTCCTAGATAACAACAGTGACTACACTTCAAAAGTACTTAATTGGCTGTCAAGCGCTTTGGAACGTCCTGAGGTTGTAAAAGGTGCTTTATAAATGCAAGTTCTACTTTCTTTCTTTTGGAAGGATGGCTGAGGCCAGGTTGCTGGACTAATTTAAGAAACAGCTAGTTGCTGTAATGGGAAAATAGTAGGGTTGGCATTTGAAGAGGATGAGATTAAATGGGCGAATGGTTGCTTACATCTTATCTTTTTTGCTTTCATGAGAACACTCAGTACACTGCAAAAAATAACTCACTGAATGAAACACTTTGAGATGTTTCAACGACGTGATAAGGGTCTTCATAAAATGCAAGTTTTCTTTCAGTCTCATGACCTTGTACCCAAGATGCCCTGCACTGAAGGTACTCTGTGACTATCTGTTGTGGAACATAACCAAACCTTTGTCTACTTCTAACCCAGAAAACACATTTATTACAAAGTCTTGTAGCCAGAAAATTCTTCTTCTTGTAATGGCTGAAGGGTACTACGCGGAGAATCCCGTGAGATCTTTGTGGTAGAAACTGGGCAATGTGAGCAAAAACCCTTGGAAGATATGAATTAGTTCTAGCTTTTCATTATTTGACCCAATAGTCAAATCCACTTGAGCATTAGGAAAAAGGCGAAACAGATTTTTTTCTTGTCTGCTGTGTGTTTCAATTCATCAGCAGTGCCTAATGTGCATTGTTACTGAAGTGCCAAAGCCTGCAGTGAAATATGTTTGATCACATTAACAGTCACCCAGAATGGAAGGCAAAAATCCAGCTTGAGGAGAATATGCCCTTCCAATGTCATTTTCTTTCAGCTGCTCCTGTGAACAGTATCCATTTAAACTGGGAAAACATAATCTCATTTGGACAGGTCTGCGACTGCCCTTTCATGAAGACGAAACCGTGTTGGGAAAAACCCAGCACTTTCTGGATTTCTTTGGGGCCATTACACAAGTTTTTTGCACCCACAGCTCAATTAAGAGAAACACTTGTCAGTTTTCTTAGTTAAATGTCGCTTAGGTGTTTGATAAATGTGAAAGCAGCATTATTACAGGTGGGTCCTGATTAACCGTTTTCCTCTGTTAATAGCAACAGGTTCAAATTCTACACAAGTTTCAGATGTGAAATCACATGCACCCGCCATTTTGATTTGGTTTAACTTTTTTCGACACTTTAAGGGCAATTAACCTGTGAGAAGAAGAAAATATTCCACCTGTTTGCCATGTCAGGTGGACGTAAAAGATCAGGTGGCGCTATTCAAAGAAGAGCAGGGGAGTTCTCCACGTGCCCTGGCAAATATTTATCCCTGAACCAAGATCATCAAAAAAAAATCAGATTACCAGGTCATTGAGAACACTACTGTTTGTGGGACTTTGCTGTGTTCAAATTATTTATCATGTTCCCTACACTACAACTGTGACTGCATTCCAAAACTACACCATTGGTTGTGAAGTGCTTTGGGATGTTCTACGGTTGTGAAAGACACGATATAAATGCCAATCCTTTCTCTTTCTTTATTCAAATGGTTTGCAATTGGCTGAACAATTACAAAAGACGATGCTGAAAAAGATGACAAACGTTTTCACAGGTATAACCTGAGTGTTTCTGATAGGCTATGACACTTAATTCATGTCTGTGTCAAATGTGCTGCTTATTTACATATGGTAAACTTAACTCATACTACAGTCTTTCAGCAATCACACCAAACAATTAATATTCTGGCAGATGGAGTTTAATTTAGATAAATGTGAGGTGATGCATTTTGGTAGATCGAATCGGGCCAGGACCTACTCCGTTAATGGTAGGGCGTTGGGGAGAGTTATAGAACAAAGAGATCTAGGAGTACAGGTTCATAGCTCCTTGAAAGTGAAGTCTCAGGAGGATAGGGTGGTGAAGAAGGCATTCAGCATGCTTGGTTTCATTGGTCAGAACATTGAATGCAGGAGTTGGGATGTCTTGTTGAAGTTGTACAAGACATTAGTAAGGCCACACTTGGAATACTGTGTACAGTTCTGGTCACCCTATTATAGAAAGGATATTATTAAACTAGAAAGAGTGCAGAAAAGATTTACTAGGATGCTACCGGGACTTGATGGTTTGACTTATAGGGAGAGGTTGGATAGACTGGGACTTTTTTCCCTGGAGAGTAGGAGGTTAAGGGGTGATCTTATAGAAGTCTATAAAATGATGTGGGGCATAGATAAGGTAGATAGTCAAAATCTTTTCCCAAAGGTAGGAGAGTCTATAACGAGGGGACATAGATTTAGGGTGAGAGGGGAGAGATACAAAAGGGCCCAGAGGGGCAATTTTTTCACTCAAAGGGTGGTGAGTGTCTGGAACGAGCTGCCAGAGGCAGTAGTAGAGGTGGGTACAATTTTGTCTTTTAAAAAGCATTTGGACAGTTACATGGGTAAGATGGGTATAGAGGGATATGGGCCAAGTGCAGGCAATTGGGACTAGCTTAGTGGTATAAACTGGGCGACATGGACATGTTGGGCCGAAGGGCCTGTTTCCATGTTGTAACTTCTATGATTCTATAGCTGCATGATTTCTGTATCCTTGTGTGTACTTTACAGGCCTTTGTATGAATTACAGAAAGACTCAGCAGCAATTAGCATTTATATAATGACTTTAACATGGTAAAGCGTCCCAAGGTGCATTATCAAGCAAAATTTGATACCGAGCATCATAAGGAGATATCAGGACAGGTGACCAAAAGCTTGGTTAAAGTGATAGGCTTTAAGGAGCATCTTAAAGGAGGAAAGAGAGGTGGAGAGGTTTAGGGAGGAAATTCCAGAGCTTAGAGCCTAGGCAGCTGAAGGCAACACCGCCAGTGGCGGAATGATGAAAATCGGGGATGCGCGGCCAGTATTAGAGGAGCGCAGAGATCTCGGAGGATTATAGGGCTGGAGGAGGTTACAGAGATCGGAAGAGGCGAGACCAAGGAAGGATTTGAAAACAAAAATGAGGATTTTAAAATCGAGGCGTTGCTGAACCGGGAGCCAATTTAGGTCAGCGAGCACAGGGGTGAACTCTTGGCACAATTTTCCGTAGTGAGAATCTATACTCCAGGTCCTACACTACTGGTGAGCAACACCACAGGAGGTTTACTAGAAGTGACAAAATCTGGTTTCAGATATTTCACACAATCTTAGTTTTTATTTTTCATTTTTTAAAAAAAATTGTGCTCTTTGTAAGTTGTATTACGAAAATGCTGTTCTAGTTTTGTTTTCTGAATTCCAAGTCATAAGTTTTTTTCCACATCTAGTCTATTCCCCACCTGCACCACAGAGGAATAAATAGTACAGAATACACCAGTTGGAAAATATTGAAGATCAGAGGTAGACTCGTGAAGCTTGGCTTTCAGTATATCATGCCTCTTCCTAGTACTTTATTAAGACTGCCACCACCCTCCCCCCCTCTTCCCTTTGATGGTACATTTTTTTCCTCTCAACAGAGAATTCACTTCATTTCAGGTTTTCTTCAGGAGTATTACTGTGCAATTTATTTTTAAAAAAAGATTCATTGTCTGATATTCAAGATACCATCAACTGGCAGCCAATCTCTCTTGTTGCGCTGAGCTTGGATTACATTCCTGTTGGCTGGCTGCTTGGATTATTCCCATAGTTTTTGTGGCTTCTGACCCAGAGTGGGTTCGCCCTGTGCCTGATGTTTGAATGGGCCCTCTGTTCCTGAGATTCCAGCTACAGGGCCGCCAATCAGAAGCTGGCATAATGTCCGTGTGGTGGGCAGGGTACATATTCTCTACTCAAGAGATGACATACTTCTCTTGTGTTGTTTGTCCTGTGAATACAAGCAGTTTTTTGTTCAAATCGGCTCAGTTTTGGCAAGGCCGCTCTCTCGTTATTACACAGTGCCGCACAGGTCAGGGCAGAGGAGCAGGCGAGGTTTTGTAAAAGATAAAAGAAATAAGAATATTTGCAGTTAACTTTCATTGCAGTATGAAAACCTTTAATGCTGTGTTTGCCTAAATAACTAGTGACCATACTTCAAAAATTATACAGGGAGCTCGAGATGTTTTTGAGAGATGTGAAAGGGCACCATATAATTGCTCTTTCTTTCCTTCTCTCTCTCCTTTTTTCTTTCTCCTTTCTCTTTTTTCTACTTCGCTCTTCTCTTCACAATCTGAAGATTTAAAAATATGTTCTATATTCCCATTTAATTTGACGTGTTGAGTTTAACCTCGTACCTCTTACACTATGGTTCCTGCTTATTTTGATATCTTATTTTAAGGTTAGATATTCTTCCTATTTACTGACCTCTCCAATCCATACATGAATGAGAAGAAAGATGGCTGATCTGCTTTTGGCCTTGACTGATGTTGCTTTGAGCCATCAGTACAAAGCATGTGGCATTGGAATGGAGAATGTTCTTCTACTCTAGCATCAAGCTGTAAGCTGTATTATTTATTTCCATTTTAGTTAATGTTGTTTCTGTGTGATTTTCATTTGTTGAATGTTTTATATAATATGAAATGTTTGCATAAAATTGGAACAGTGCACTGCGAACTGAAACATGTAACCCTTTGACTTATTTTTCAGACTTACACTGACATGTATATAGTTAAAAAAGATTGTGGGAGTGGGCAATATGAATTTTTTTCTGCCTTTCCCACTTTTTGTTTTCTTTTCCCAAGCCACATATCTCCAATAGCCAGGAGTACAGTAGGGTGACCAGCCCCCAGACGTCCATGAACGCCATTTTTTAACTTGTTAAAGGGTATGGCAGTGTAGTGGTGATGTTAGTTGACCAGTAATCCAGAGGCCTGGGCTGATAATCCAGAGAACGTGAATTGAAATCCTACCATGGAAGTTTAAGAATTTGAATTCAGTTTTAAAAATCTGGAAATAAAAAGCTGGTATCAATAAAAGTGACAGTGAAGGTGTCGGATTGTTGTAAAAACCCAACTGGGTCACTAATGCCATTTGGGGAAGGAAACCTGCTGTTCTTACCTGGTCAGGCCTATATGTGACTTCAGTCCCACACCAGTGTAATTGACTCTTAACTGCTCTCTAAAGTGGCCTAGCAAGCCACTCATTTGTATCAAACCACTACATCCTAGAGCTACCTACCTAACAGCATTGTGAGAGCACCTTGACCACATAGACTGCAGCGATTCAAGAAGGCCCAGCACCACCTTCTCAGGGAAACCAGGGATGGACAATAAATGCTGGCCTTATCAATGACGTCTACCTCCCGAGAATGAATTTTTTAAAAGTTCACTCCCAGAAGGTAAATGACAGTGGCCTGGCAATGACGCTCACTGATATTTTTGACCCTATTGTGTGAAACCACGGAACAAATGTTGGGCATCAATCTGTAGTAATAGATCGAGATTGGGTACCCTGTGGAACACCTACATCCCTCAATTCCATAGCACTGTTCCCCAATGTGCTGCCCTATTTGCTATTTCTTATTCATCTGGTGCTTACTTATTTAGCTGTCTACTACTGAACAATTCTATAAAAGTGGTTTAATTTGGAACTCTTAATTCCAGTATAAGGCCTAGCCTGACCCTTCTTCCCAAGAAAGGTTTCACTTGAAACTACTGTGAGTCCTTGTTGATATAATTTACCCATAATTTTTAATATACCATGGTAACTAAAGTGGCCTCAGTAAGTGAACACAGAGTGCTTATCTAAAGATATAAGACAGCTGAGAACATTCATAAGGATTACTTCATCACATGAGATTAGAAACCTTTAAGAAACCTGTAGGGGAAAGTTTGGTGTCATTTTTTGCATCAGTACGTGCGGCCAGACTGGTTTCTTATTTCAAAAATAATGGAATGGAAGATGGGAAGTTAGCCTTTGGTGGCTTGTGTGAATTAGTATTTTCGGAGCCAAGAGACTGTGATGAGATTGAATGGTTTACTTTCAAAGAAGGATGGTTTAGTACAGAACTGCTGACAGTAATCGCAGATAAAGAGAAAATTAGCATTAATATTGGAATAAATACACCAGAATCCAGCCAGGGTTTCAAATATCTAGGAAGCAGTGGCAGCCATGACACCACTTATAGCCTGGAGATGAGACTACCTATTGCCATGGCAGCTGAAACTCTTTAAAAGCTAGGGTTGTTATAATATCAATGGTAATTCCGGTTGCCGTAGATATTGGTGTTCACTGTCCTGATTTATGGGTGTGAAGCCACTAATGAAAAAGAAAATTGCATGAATCCAAAATTTGCTACTATTGGAACTTGCTAAAAGTACTTTATATCACTGAGTTATTGAAGAGGAAATTTGGTGCAGAGTAAATTTGCTCAAAACACAATGATCAAGTCAGACTTTGGAAGCTTTGTTGGTTTGGCTATTTGACAAGGTTGGAAGAAAGCTGAGTGCCAAGACTGAGAGTGGAAGGAATGGTGCAGGATTAATGAGAAGGTCAACAAGTCCAGTGTAAATGGTAAAATGACCTACAACAACAGGCCAATCAGATGGTCTTTGAATGTCATCGAGAAGCAAGAGACCAACAATGGTGGCAAGACAAATAAGCAGATGGCAGCAATGTGTCGGCCTCCTCCTCTGGCAATGAAAGCTTTGTGATTAAACAGAACTGGAGCAGCATACACTTGACTTCATCCTGCATATAATATGTATCTTTTAAAACACACCTACCTTGCAGAGTCTGAAAAACATATTTCCGTGTCTGAGAGGCGAGCAGAGTGTAAAAGGAAAGCCCAAGAGCGGGAGGATAGTCTGAGAGGTGAGCGCAGAGTAAAAGGAGAGTTCGAGAGCAGGAGGAGAGTCCGAGAGGTGAGCGCAGTGTAAAAGGACAGTTCGAGAGTGGGAGGAGAGTCCGAGAGGTGAGCGCAGTGTAAAAGGACAGTTCGAGAGTGGGAGGAGAGTCCGAGAGGTGAGCGCAGTGTAAAAGGAGAGTTCGAGAGCAGGAGGAGAGTCAGAGAGGTGAGCGCAGTGTAAAAGGAGAGTTTGAGAGCGGGAGGAGAGTCCGAGAGGTGAGCGCAGTGTTAAAGGAGAGTTTGAGAGCGGGAGGAGAGTCCGAGAGGTGAGCGCAGTGTAAAAGGAGAGTTTGAGAGCGGGAGGAGAGTCCGAGAGGTGAGCGCAGTGTAAAAGGAGAGTTTGAGAGCGGGAGGAGAGTCCGAGAGGTGAGCGCAGTGTTAAAGGAGAGTTTGAGAGCGGGAGGAGAGTCCGAGAGGTGAGCGCAGTGTAAAAGGAGAGTTTGAGAGCGGGAGGAGAGTCCGAGAGGTGAGCGCAGTGTAAAAGGAGAGTTTGAGAGCGGGAGGAGAGTCCGAGAGGTGAGCGCAGTGTAAAAGGAGAGTTTGAGAGCGGGAGGAGAGTCCGAGAGGTGAGCGCAGTGTAAAAGGAGAGTTTGAGAGCGGGAGGAGAGTCCGAGAGGTGAGCGCAGTGTAAAAGGAGAGTTTGAGAGCGGGAGGAGAGTCCGAGAGGTGAGCGCAGTGTAAAAGGAGAGTTTGAGAGCGGGAGGAGAGTCCGAGAGGTGAGCGCAGTGTAAAAGGAGAGTTTGAGAGCGGGAGGAGAGTCCGAGAGGTGAGCGCAGTGTAAAAGGAGAGTTTGAGAGCGGGAGGAGAGTCCGAGAGGTGAGCGCAGTGTAAAAGGAGAGTTTGAGAGCGGGAGGAGAGTCCGAGAGGTGAGCGCAGTGTAAAAGGAGAGTTTGAGAGCGGGAGGAGAGTCCGAGAGGTGAGCGCAGTGTAAAAGGAGAGTTTGAGAGCGGGAGGAGAGTCCGAGAGGTGAGCGCAGTGTAAAAGGAGAGTTTGAGAGCGGGAGGAGAGTCCGAGAGGTGAGCGCAGTGTAAAAGGAGAGTTTGAGAGCGGGAGGAGAGTCCGAGAGGTGAGCGCAGTGTAAAAGGAGAGTTTGAGAGCGGGAGGAGAGTCCGAGAGGTGAGCGCAGTGTAAAAGGAGAGTTTGAGAGCGGGAGGAGAGTCCGAGAGGTGAGCGCAGTGTAAAAGGAGAGTTTGAGAGCGGGAGGAGAGTCCGAGAGGTGAGCGCAGTGTAAAAGGAGAGTTTGAGAGCGGGAGGAGAGTCCGAGAGGTGAGCGCAGTGTAAAAGGAGAGTTTGAGAGCGGGAGGAGAGTCCGAGAGGTGAGCGCAGTGTAAAAGGAGAGTTTGAGAGTGGGAGGAGAGTCCGAGAGGTGAGCGCAGTGTAAAAGGAGAGTTTGAGAGCGGGAGGAGAGTCCGAGAGGTGAGCGCAGTGTAAAAGGAGAGTTTGAGAGCAGGAGGGGCGCGAGTGTCAGGGCGAGAGGTGGAGAAAACACCTCAAGTGACGTCAGCACAAGGGAAGGAGTTGATTGGTGAGTAACTGGTGAGTGTTCTTTTTCTGGTGAGTTTTTTTAAGTTTTTAAGTTTATTTTTGTTAAATTTAGTTAATAATTTCATAAATAGAGGCATGACAGGGAATCTCAGTTCCGTCGAATGCACATCATGTGCCATGTGGGAACTCCAGGACGCTTCCTGTGTCCTGGACAACCACAAGTGCAGGAAGTGTCGTCAGCTGGAGGAGTTCGAGCTCCGGGTTTCGGAGCTTGAGCAGCAGCTGGTGTCACTGCAGTTTATCCGTGAGGCTGAGAGTTTCGTGGATAGCACGTTTCTGGAGGTGGTCATCCGACAGCTTAAGAGAGTGCAGGCAGAGAGGGACTGGGTGACTGCCAGACAGACAATGAGAACCAGGCAGGTCGTGCAGGAGTCCCCTGAGGGCATCTCACTCTCTAACCGATATTCTAGTGAGGGAGAGGGTTCCTCTGGGGAGTGCAGCCAGAGCTAAGACCATAGCATCATGGGTGGCTCAGCTGCACAGAAAGGTCAGGAGAGCAATAGTGATTGGGGATTCTATAGTTAGGGGAACAGACAGGCATTTTTGCGGCTGCAGACATGATTCCAGGATGGTATGTTGCCTCCCTGGTGCCAGGGTCAAGGATGTCACTGAGCGGCTGCAGAACATTCTGGAGGGGGAGGGTGAACAGCCAGAGGTCGTGGTCCATATAGGTACCAACGACATAGGCAGGAAGTGGGATGAGGTCCTGCAGGCAGATTTTAAGGAGTAGGAAAGAGATTAAGAAGCAGGACCTCAAAGGTAGTAATCTCCAGATTACCCCCGGTACCACGCGCTCGTGAGGAGAGAGCAGATGAATGCTGGTGAAATGGATGGACACATGACAGATGAAATTTAACTTAGAAAAATGCGAAGTGATACATGGGAAGAACGAGGAGAGGCAAAAAAAACTAGAGGGCACAACTCTAAAAGGGGTACAGGAACAGAGAGATCTGGGGGTATATGTGCACAAATTGTTGAAGGTGGCAGGGCAGGTTGAGAAAGCGGTTAAAAAAGCATACAGGATCCTGAGCTTTATAAATAGAGGCACAGAGTATAAAAGCAAGGAAGTCATGATGAACCTTTTATAAAACATTGATTTGACCACAACTGGAGTATTGTGTCCAGTTCTGGGCACCACACTTTAGGAAAGATGTGAAGGCCTTAGAAAGGGTGCAGAAAAGATTTACTAGACTGATTCCAGGGATGAGGGACTTTAGTTACGTGGATAGACTGGAGAAGCTGGGGTTGTTCTCCTTGGAACAGAGAAGGTTGAGAGGAGATTTGATAGAGGTATTTAAAATCATGAAGGGTCTAGACAGAATAGATAGAGAGAAACTGTTCCAATTGGCGGAAGGGTCAATGACCAGAGGACATAGATTTAAGGTGATTGGGAAAAGAACCAAAGGTGACATGAGGAAAAACTTTTTTACACAGCGAGTGGTTATGATCTGGAATGCACTGCTCGGGGGGGGGGGTGGAGGCAGATTCAATCATGGCTTTCAAAAGGGAATTGGATAAGTACTTGAAAGGAAAAAATTTGCAGGGCTATAGGCTAGGGCGGGGGAGTGGGACTATCTGAATTGCTATGGCGTAGAGCCGGCACGGACTCGATGGGCCAAATGGCCCCCTTCCATGCTGTAACCTTTCTGTGCTGTTTTAAAGTGATATGAGACTTTCAAGTAATGTCTTCCAAGCTTTGAGGAAAAATGAATACAATGAAAGAATGCTGTATTGAATCACAATAGATAAAATATGAACATTCACTGTGTTGTACATTCCCTTTTCATTCTTCCTCTTGCAACTTTCCGCTTCCCATCAATTATTTAACATGGACCTCCAAATTTTTGACTACTTTTAGTTATTGAGAAAAGTTAGACTTAAATACCAAAAAATATTTCCAGAGGTGTAGCTAATCATTTCTGTGGAACAGATTTCAGTAGTGAGATGAAGCAAAGTGCTTTCACCTTCTAGTCCTGTGATTGGATATATTCTAAAAAAAAGTACATATTGATTGCCACACTTCAGCTATTCAACATCATATATGACAAAGGTTATCATAGACCAGACTGCATCTTCAAAACTGTCCTCAGCTTTAAAAGTATTGTAGTACAACTGTTCATTTCACTAGATGGCCAACTATATTGAATCATAGAATCATACAGCGCAGAAGGAGGCCATTCGTCCCATCATGCTGGTGCCGGCTCTTTGAAAGAGCTATACAATGAGTTCCATTCCTCTGCTCTTTCCCCACAGCCCTGCAATTTTTTCCCCCTGCAAGCATTTATCCAATTCTCTTCTGAAAGTTACTATTGAATACATATGTACATGCAATGAGAAAAATTTCCTTCAGGCCAAAAGCAGTTTGATTTAATTGGTCAGTTGGCTTTTGACTCGGGTTAATACTTGCGTTTTGAAGTTGGACAGATTCAGAAAGAAAAAATAGCCGTGCCTCCCTGAAACATGGGAGGAATTTTCTCCACTGCCCATCTCCTGTGTGGTAACAGTTGAAAAAAGAAAATCATTATTTGACATATTGTGAAAAACGTCAGGCAAGGTGGTTCAGTGGATCGGAACACTGTCCTTTCACTTCTGGGGCCTGGATTTGAATTCAGCTCAGACTAATTGAATGAAAGTCTTCTCTTTCTGCCAGCTGCAAAAGTCCTAAATGAAATGAGATTAAACAGTTTCTCCATCCAGCTCCCAGTAGGCATGAGTCCACCACACAAAACTGCCAATAATTCTCCACTAATTGAGTCTAAATTGGCAGTCTTACTCCGAGAACAATCAGGATGGCCCTCAGATTCTCCTCCCTCCCTGTGGCAAAATACTCAGCCTCCTCTCAGTACCTTCTGCTAATGAGCTTGAAAAACTCATCTTGCAGGGAATCATCGGTGCCAATCTGCATCCTGCCACTCCATTATTACAAGGCATCTGAGCTCAAGTGTGCCACCTTGCAATGTGTTTTCTACAAAGGGTTAGTACAAAGAAATGAAACTTTGCATTGGACAAATGTGAACCAAACAAAATGAAAAAACATCGGCGCTGTAGTATTAAAGCTTTTCTTACAGCTCCACTTTTAGGTTGGTTGAACCATGTGCATGTATTCTATAATAGTAAGAGCCCATTGTTCAGAAGCTTTCTGGAGTATTGTGACAAAATTGACATGCTTTGCCTGGGTGCAGTTGTTTGTAGGACCATGTGTTTTGCATGGGGCGTATTTCCTTTTGCAAAACCCCTGATGTCCTGTGAAGTTAGGGGGCCCAATGCTGTTCGTGGCTGTGTTCAGCCTATGTGCAGCACTTCCATTGGGTTCCCCCAACTTCATGAAGCTTCAAGCTCCTTGGGGGAAGGGGTTAAATACTCTCTGTGAAAAACATACAGCCCTAGTTGTAACTCTGCAAGCAGGAAATGTAGCCAGAGCAGGAGAACAAAGGAGGAATTCTTAAGTAGTATTATCTCATGAAAAAAAAAAGCGACATCTTCCTCTGAAGATGGCACAAAAAGATACAAAAGGTATTTAAATTGAAGCAGAAGGCTGCATCTGGACGTGTGCATACATCTGAACGCGGATTGTGATATTCATGTTTCCTCACTTGGATGACAAGCTGTTTGCTGTCATCTCCCATCTTGTCACACTCACGTCCTACATCTTGTTCTCCTTTTCACCAGCTGCTGTTTTTTCCTGCACTGGCAGATGGTAAAAATACTTCTGTTACCTTACTTGGAGTTTCTGGTTGTGTGCCTCTTGTAGCAGTCAATAACTCTTTGAGTGCTGTTTGACTATTTGTGCTTCATAAAATGTATTCAGCATTGCGTGAAGTGCTAGATCAATGAGGCAGTACCTTTTGCCCAAAACAAGTCTTGAATGATGTGATGTATTTCCAATGTTATATGTAGAACACCATTTATCAGAATCACCATATTTGTTAATGTATTGAAGGTGTGTGCACATGCTCCCTTGTCTCCATCTCTAAGGCAGTTCGATTGCTGCTAAGGGGTGGCCTTTGAGTAAACATTTTACATAGAAAGTTAAATGCCTCTGCTGTAACATTACGAACAAGCATCAGGTGTCAGCCGTGGCTCAGATGTCAAACTCTCGCCTCTGAGTCAGAAGGTTCTGGGTTCAAGTCCCACTCCAGAGACTTGAGCACAAAACCCAGGCTGCCACTCCAGTGCAGTACTAAGTGCTGCGCCGTCTGATGAGACGTAAAACCCAAGCTCCATCTGCCCTCTCAGGTGGACGTAAAAGATCCCATGGCACGATTCAAAGAAGAGCAGGGGAGTTCTTCCTGTTGTCTTAGCCAATATTTATCCCTCAGCCAACATCATGAAAACGGATTATCTGGTCATTATCTCATTGCAGTTTGTGGGCATTTGCTGTGTGAAAATTGGCTGCTGTGTTTTCCTACATTACGATGTGGAGATGCCGGTGATGGACTGGGGTTGACAATTGTAAACAATTTTACAACACCAAGTTATAGTCCAGCAATTTTATTTTAAATTCACAAGCTTTCGGAGGCTTCCTCCTTCCTCAGGTAATGTTACCTGAGGAAGGAGGAAGCCTCCGAAAGCTTGTGAATTTAAAATAAAATTGCTGGACTATAACTTGGTGTTGTAAAATTGTTTACAATTCCTACATTACAACAGTGACTACACTTCAAAAGTACTTAATTGGCTTTAAGTGCTTTGGGATGAGGTTGTGAAAGGTACTATATCAATGCTAGTTCTTTCTTTATCAGAATTGAGCACTTTGGTGATAGTGAGCAGCAGACAGCATTCATGACCTCACCATAGAGCAACACTCTACACAAAATGTCTGCTTCAGCTAGCACAGGATTCCTCTGTTATATTTACAAGAGTACTGAACCACCAGTCCTTGCTGATTCCACTGAGACTGAGCAAGTTATACTGGGCCCATTTAAAAAAAACATCTAGATTATAGGGTATACATGCAAATTGCTCCTGAATACATAATGCATAACGATGATGGTGTATGTATCATTGTACAATTTATTACAGAACTCATCATTTGGAAACTGAACTGGATCATGGTTACACCAGCTGTTTCCATGCAGTACTTAAAACCACCAGATGTGCGGTTTGTTTTGTGCAAGTGCTGCATTGTTCATGATGATTTGCATTATAGTTTTGTGACCAGATGTTGGTGCAGCACAGTTCCAAAAAATGTACTATAACAATCATTGGTAACCATATACATCTCTTACATTATTTACGATTATATTCCAATTGTGATGAATTCAGAACATCGAGTAAAAATGAGAAAGGCCATTCAGCCCATCCAGTTGTACTGTTAATTAGGCTTTTGTCCTGGATCAGTACCTACTTTTGTTATTTTCCCCCTGTGAGCTTCTACTTTAACCCTCGCCCTGCTATATATTGGTGTCTCAAGTATATTTTCATCAGGTTGGGGGCTAAAGGTCCAATGTTCTCACAAAAGGCTTTACTTTTTTGGGTGGTTAGGGGAAAGGGTGATGCCCAATATATATTCCTTTTTAAAAAAAACAAGAACAAACCAGCCAATAACGAAACACCATGGCCCTGATTTTCAAAGGAAATTGTGGGTGCATTGGGAGCGGAGGGGAGAGGGGGGCTTCGAAAATTGGGGAAATCCCAAGCGGGTGAGGAAGCCGACCCCAACCCACCAACTTCCGGGTTTCCCACAGACGTGCCTGTGTGCGTGCGCGCTTCCCGAATGCGGAAGTCCTGCCGGCAATTAAAGCCGGCGGGATGATAATTAAAGAACCAAATGTAGCCTTATTGAGGTACTTAAGGTACTTTATTTCTGACACGGTAGATAGTTAAAACGATTTTAAACTTACCTGGGTGGCGTTCCCACGGCTTTTGATTCACGCCTGGTGAAATTGAAACTGAAGAAAAAGGCATACACTGGACAATAAAGGAGGGGATGATAAAAGGGAATACAAAGAGGTGAGGAAAGAAGAAAAAAAACAATTGGGAAAGCAAAGAGGAACTATGAAATTAAACTATCAAGGAATATAAAAAGAAATAGTGAAGTATTCTACAGACACATAAATAACAAAAGAAAAATCAGGATAGGGATAGAGCCACTAAGGGATACACAAGATAAACTCACAGGTAATAACAGCGAAATGGCAGAAATATTGAATAGTTACTTTGCCTCAGTATTTAACAGGGACTCTAACATGGTGGGAACGACATTTGAAGAAGAGATCAAAAAAGATATAGACATTTAAGATGGAAAGGGGGAAGATATTTGATAAACTAATTAAATTTACAGAGGATAAAACTCCTGGTCCAGATGGATTGCATCTCTTCCCTAACTAAGAAGTTAGGGAAGAGGTAGCAGAGGCACTAATACACATATATAAAAAAATCATTAGAAAAGGGAATACTGCCAGAGCACTGGCAGATAGCTACTGTTATTCCAAATTTAAAAAGGGAGATAGAACACGTCCAGGGAACTATAGACCAGTTAGCTTAATGTCGGTCATAGGAAAGATAATCGAATTTTTACTCAAAGATGTAATAGAAAAATATCTAGAAAATGAAAATATAATGGAGTAGTCAGCACGGATTTCAGAAGGGAAAGTCATGCTTGACCCACCTTATTTAATTCCTTGAAGTAACAGAAAGGGTAGACAAGGGTAATGCAGTAGATGTCATATATTTGGATTTTCAAAAGGCCTTCGATAAGGTACCACATTGTAGACTCATGACTAAGGTCAGAATATGTGGCGTCAGGGGACAAGCAGCAGAATGGATAGCAAGTTGGCTACAAAATAGAAAACAGTGTAGGGGCTAAGGGTAGCTATTCAGACTGGCAAAAGGTGGGAAGTGGTGTTCCACAGGGATCGGTGCTGGGACCACTGTTGTTCACAATTTACATTAACGATTTGGACTCGGGAATCGGAAGTACAATTTCAGAATTTGTGAGCGACACCAAATTGGGGGGTGTAGTTAATACAAAGGAAGAATGTGTCAAAATGCAAGAAGACATTAATAAATTTGCAGAATGGGCATGTAATTGGCAAATGAATTTCAATATTGATAAGTGTGAGGTGGTGCATTTTGGTAAGAAGAATAAGGAGGCCACATACTATTGGAGAATAAGAGTCTAAATGGTGTAAAGGTGCAAAAGGATCTAGGGGTACAGATACACAAACATTAAATGTAACGACGCAGGTTAATAAGGCCATAAAAAAGGCAAATCAAGCACTGGGGTTCATTTCTGGAGGGATAGAATTGAAAAGCAGAGAAGTTATGTTAAACTTGTATAGAACCTTGATTAGACCACACTTGGAGTGCTGTGCACAGTTCTGGTCTCCACATTATAAAAAGGATATAGAAGCATTGGAGAAGGTGCAAAAAGGATTCACAAGGATGATACCAGACTGAGAGGATATATTTATCAGGAAAGGCTGGACAGGCTGGGGCTCTTTTCTCTCGAAAAGAGAAGGCTGAGGGGTGACCTCATTGAGGTCTTTAAGATAATGAAAGGATTTGATAGGGTAGACGTAGAGAAAATGTTTCCTCTTATGGGGGAGTCCAAAACTAGTGGTCATAAGTATAAAATTGTCACTAATAAATCTAATAGGGAATTCAGGAGAAACTTCTTTACCTAAAGAGTGGTAAGAATGTGGAACATGCTACCACACGGAGAAGTTGAGGCAAATAGCATAGATGAATTTAAAGGGAAGCTAGATAAGCACATGAGGGAGAAAGGAATAGAAGGATATGCTGATAGAGTTAGATGAAGTAGGGAGGGAGGAGGCTCGTGTGGAGCATAAACACCGGCATAGGCCAGTTGGGCCGAATGGCCTGTTTTTGCGCTATGGAACTCGATGATGCAACAATGTCAGGAACAACCCTGGCTGGTTCTGGTAGTAGTGACTTCTAGATGGTGTCACCTACAGTACATGGAGCTATTCCAATTGTGTGGAAGCTCCTGTCACGACATTACATGTGCTGATGAGAGTGTGACATCAGCATGATTAGAATCTGAATTTGTATTTTATAAAAGCAATATTATAGGTGACGCTGAAAGGTTATGGAATTTAGAGAGACTGGGAATGAAATGACAAACATGGACCTTAAAAAGGAAATTACTGTTCATTATAATCATGCAATTGATTTTAGTCCGATTGTTTTTTTACGGTTGTATACAAACTCTTCCCAAAGGCTGAATAAGGAAACTTGGCCTTAATTAGAAACCTTTTGAAATCAAGGACATGTGTATAATGACCTCCTTTAGATGTTGTAACGTAGTTCTGTGCGGGACTGTTCTGAATTTGAGATTAACAATTAAAACTGTGCACAAAGCACTGCAGCAGGAGATTTTTTTATAGGAAATACTAAATTACGACCCATTGCCACATACAAAGAAATATTCAATCTGGCTGGCGCGTAGTCTTCAGTAAAGAAGTAGTCCATATGAGTGACTAATCTACAGAAAAGATTCATCATATGGCATGGACAATCCAGAATATCATTTCATATCTTGGAAATATTTATCTTCTCCATACCCTACCCAATCTTCTACTGTTAGTACATCTGTGATTCTATGTGTAATGCCTGCCATAAACATTTTAAGAAAATGTTGCAACAGAGTGTTGGAGCACCAATGGGCAGTGCCATGGTATAGTTAAACACAGGTTCAGACCCAAAGTCTACAGGGCTAAGGATTGCAGAGTAAAGAGCAGCACCTTCTCACAAAGAAAGAATGAAAATAAGTCACCAGATCATCGTCGGTGGCCAGGCAGATTATCTTTGGTAGAGGCCTGGAAGCAGATAGCTCAACCTCTCTCGGGAATGTTGGTGCATGACTTGGAATTATCAACAGCTGGCACCTTACCTTCAAATAATACAGAATAAAAGTCGATGCGGACATTTCTGGGTGTTATTGTCCAGAGAAAGAAAATCCATAATGTCAGTGTTGTCTATCTAAATCTTGGAGGGGGACCTGTAATTTCTGACACTAAGGGGGCTCATTTTCCCAGAGCTTCTCCCCCCCCCCCCGTGTTGCCATAACTTCGGGGAACTAACGTATGTAAACAGGATTTTCACTGAGTTTCCACCGATGTTACAGTGGCGCAGTGGGAGAGACCCCGAGGAAATTCCCAGCAGAAACGTTTTAAGTGCCTTTCAAGCAGGGACACCTTTCAAAATGGCTTTAAGTCCGTATAGGGGTGTTTTTGAGGAAACTTTATCCCTTAAGCAGACTGGAACAGCCGATTCTCAAAGCAGCTTGTCGGTTGCAATAGCTGTTGTAGAGTCGCAATATAGTGTGCTGTAGTACGTTCATATATTTTCTTTGTACATTTTTAAAAATCTTAATTTTAATCAGACATGATGATTGAAGCGAAAATCATTGCATCAATAATTGCACCACTGCTGCATTCTGCTTATATGAATTTATAAAATTCCTTATAAAATACACAACTGTGCCAAACACTGCCCTTTAATCTTCTTCAAAAAGGTTTTTTATTTCATTTGAGACAGAGGAAGCTGCAGATTCATTTTTAAGTGAAACAATGCATCTATATAGCACACAGGCAATTCAAAGAGTTTGGGAGAGGAAGTGAGTCACAGGAAATGAGAATGTGAAGGGGCAAAGTACTGTGGTATTGAAAGTAGACACAGATTTATAATCTAAGCCAACAGAAATCATATTGTTAAATGCGTTCACTCTACTCTAAACCTATACTAACTGTAACATAGAATTAATAGCTGCTATAATATTGCTCAAGTGCTGCTAACCTTATTAACCACATAACAGTGTAGTTGCCTTTTAAGAAGGCTCTAGCATCTCACACACCTTATTGATTGAGGTCAGTGATAGTTTAACCACAAAACCTGTACCTGTTGTTTGCCGATGTGTTATAGGTGCTGTGCTAACTGTTGAATATGACTTTTTCAAAACAGTGAAAGTGAGGAGGATCATCCCAGAGGGATTTATCTTCTTCCATAATGGATTGAGGAAGCATGACAGCTGTTATAGATTGTAAAAGGTCATGCAGTCACTTTGGTTGATGAGAGAATCAAAGAATCTGTCATCACAGCAGCTGCTTAGTTCCTGGATTGACGGCCAGCTCTGACGTGCACATGGAAAAGAGCCTTGACAGAGCAAGACTGTCAATTCTGGCGGCTATCACATCTCTCTCTGTGTCAGGAGAGTTTTATTACTGTCCTTAGAGACCGATTGTTCACTCGCTGAATTGTGTTAGAAGATCAGGGTTAGTCTTTACAATTGGGAATATCAAGTTAAGTTGAATGATTCAAACCACTCCAGGGCCTTGATCAACAACGACGACAATTTGCATTTGTAAAATGCCTTTAACATAGAAAATCGTCCCTCGATGCTTCACAGAGGCATAACAACAAAACAAAATGGACACCAGGCCAAAGAAGGGGATGTTAGGAGAGGTGACCAAATGCTTGGTCAGGGGTGGGTTTTAAGGTGAGATTTAAAGGAGGAGAGGGCGGTGGAGGGGTTCAGGGAGGGAATTCCAGAACACGGAGCCTAGGCAGCTGAAGGCACAGCCACCAATGGTAGGGCAAAGAGTGGGGTGGTGCATAACTCAGAAGAATGGAAAACTCGGGGATGGGAGTATAGGACTGGAGGAGATGGCAAGGGGCAGGGCAATGAAGGAATTAAAACAAGAGAATGTGAATTTTTAATTGGAGGCTTGGGGAATGGAGAGCCAATATAAGTTAGCGAGGACAGTGGTGATGGGTGAATGGAGCTTGGTATGGGACAGGTTATGGGCAGCAGATTTTTGTATCAGCTGAAGTTTACGGAGGGTGGAGGATGGGAGGCCAGCCAGGGCATTATTCAAGTAGTCGAATCTGGAAGTGACAAAAGTGTTAATGAGGGTTTTAGCAGAAGGTGGACTGGGGTAGGGGCAGAGGTAGGTGGTGTTACGGAAGTAGAAATAGATGGTCTTTGTGATGGAGAGAATATGGGATCGGAATGGAATACCAAGTTGCAAGCAGTCTGGTTCAACCTGAGACAGTGGCTGGCAAGGGGAATGGAATTGATGGCAAGGGTATGAGTGAGGAGGGTTTATGGAACCTTTCATTGCCAACATGCAAGATTTGTGTTTGTTTCTGTCCATTTGTGACATAATACATGTTAACATGGCTAGAGTTTCGAAAGGTAGATCAGATACAAACATATTTGAATCATTTTTCTCCACTAATTTTCTCTACTCTTTTCCTGACAGCATGGACTGCTTACTGAGTGAAATGAGCACTTTTGCACAGAAAATATGACCACTTACTTCCATTTAATTGAACATTTTGAACGTCCAATGGAAGAGCAATAATTTACCTGTATGTCTGACATAGTAATAAGTGAAAATCCAATAGCCAATTGAGAAGAATGGTTTCATCTTTTAATTGGGCAGCCAAGCCTCAGTTCCCCAGTTCACCACAGTGCCCAAGTATGTTGATGTTTGGAATTTCAGAGTAAGAGGGAAATATTCCTGACTCAGTGATGCGTCCAAACAGTGGTCTCATTTCCTACCTACTCAATTTTTATGTTTCCTCTTCAGATCTGCTTGTAAATGTGGGATGGGGAATTATGATAAAAAGTACTGAACCTATTTGAAGTACCCCAGTAGGGTCCGCTCCTTCCTACCTGAAAACCTTGTGTTAATGAGTCCGGCCTCTCTCCTAAATTTGCCCCCCTCAGTCTGGCACATACTGTTCTAAAAGAGGTTCCTTGTTGCAATGTGACACTGGAGCAAAGTCTTTTTTTCTTGCTTGGCTGAAAAACAGCTGACCTTTTCTGTCCTGGTTTTACTGTGGGTGAACCTCCTGATACACAACCACACTGGAGTTTGTGAAGATTTCCACAGCCCAGATAATGGAGATAAATGTATGGCTTAATGTGCCATTGTTCAAATCATGGTGCCGCCAACTTGCCTATTGGTCATTTTTTTCCAATAGATAAAGATTCAAAAATTTCTAAAATCAATTGATTTATTTCCCTTCTCCTAGATCTGCCTACGCCAAAAGGGGCCTGCTCTAAGCCTCTGCCAATACCATTAGAACAGTCAAGGGCAAGTCCTTCAAAACCTTGCCCCCCCGCTCCATGTGGCCTGTGTTTTGTCCCTCCCCCAGAATGTTGACTCACTAATCGCTCCACCGTTGGCTTCCGTGCCTTCAACTGCCTAGGCCCTAAGCTCTGGAACTCCCTCCCTCAACCTCTCCGTTAGTCTACCTCTGTCTCCCCCTTTAAGACACTCCTTAAAACCTACCTCTTCGACCAGGTTTTTGGTCACCTGTCCTAATATCTCCTTATGAGGCTTGGTGTCAAATTTTGTTTGATAACGCTCCTGTGAAGTGCCTTGGGACTTTAAAGGCGCCATATAAATGCAAGTTGATGTTGTAGAAGTAATTTTACAGATTACGCTGCTTGCTTTACCCACTGGCAGTGCAAATCAGAAATTCAAGTGTGCATAGATCATTTCTTTTTCAACCAAATGTAAAAAAAAATGACATCTAACTCCACGTATCCCGACTGCAGTGAGTTCCAATGTGCTGTGCCCCTTTCTAGCTGGTGAACGTTTTAAAATCTTTAATTCAGTGGCTACAGCAGCCTTTGGTGAAATTGCAATGCTAAACTTCTGCGACGACCTATATTATAAGATCTCTGTAGCCTACATAGTCTTCCTGTTTGGAGGACAGCATGTGGCAGCAAGAAACCTGTAAAGTAAAAAGAATGGGAGAAAATGAGAAGCAAACAAATTCCCCTCAGCCTTGCAGCCTAACAATAATTAACATGTGTGCCCAAGCTAATTTGTCTTTTTTCTCATTGATATGGTGATGCACTGTGGAATTTTTAGGTTAGACTAGCTGCCATAACCTTCTGCATAAATCGGTTTCTCCTAAGTAATTGGAATTGATTCAGTTCAGTACAAATTAATCACGGGCCTTAATTGGTGAAACCTTTAATGTGCAATGAAGGGAAATAGCTAATGTGATCAGACTGGAGAAAGCTGCTTTTAGTTGTGATGTATTAAAGGGACAGTATCTATTTTTGTCAGCCTGCTTGTTCTACGCACGCAACTCCACTAGCAAGCAGCTCTAATAATCTGCAAGCTTGATCTGAGTATGGATCCAGCCATTCATTGTTATGGCAATAAATTCCTGTTAAAAGCAATTGATTTTGCTTGTAATGAATAATTTTCAGTTGCAACACAACTCTGCGCTAAGGCAACATTTTCTTTGCGTGTCGCCTGCACTGAATCACATGTGAATGACCTCCAGGCACATAATTCAGTGCCTTAAAGTGCATTCACTTTTCTTGCCTCTCTTCAGTATTATCGTTTAACACCCATCACCCCAGTGGATGGTTCCATGAAGATGCCTGATCTTAATGTACTTCCACTACTGAAAATGTCGGTACCTTCCATCTATTAAGCTGTTGTATTGTGGGAGGGGTCAAGACGTCGTTTCCAATTTTTATTTTCGGAAACGTTGGTCCCAGTGGGTGCTTTAGCACATCGCAGCACCAATATGGTATAAAGCAGTGGTGGGATATGTGATGCTTCAGATTCTGACTCACCCACCTCTTGGGCACTGATGGTGTGTGAGGCAAGTTAGACAGGGAAGGTTTAGAGGAGGAATATATCTGGTAAAAAGAGTGAGTTCTAGTCTTAAAACCAGCCCTTCCAACCGTTCCCCCCCACCCCCCCCCCCCCTGAAATTGTAGCGGCAGCTTTAATTGACACTGTTGAATCACCATTCATGTTGGTACACATCTCTCTGTTCAAAAAGCTAAAAAGGATGGTGTCACCTTTTTGGGTGTGGAGATGCCGGTGATGGACTGGGGTGGACAAATGTACGGAGTTGTACAACACCAGGTTATAGTCCAACAGCTTTATTTGAAATCACAAGCTTTCGGAGCTTTGCTCCTTCGTCACCTGACGAAGGAGCAAAGCTCCGAAAGCTTGTGATTTCAAATAAAGCTGTTGGACTATAACCTGGTGTTGTACAACTCCGTACCTTTTTTGGGCAGCATTTCAGGCAGGTTCATTCCCTGGAACAGCCTGTGGGAAGATTCCAGCATTGCAGCTGCCAGGGCAACACTTCAAACTGCAGACAGGGCTGCTGTGAGCAGTAAATTGAAATATGATGAAGGATGACATTGAATCAGATAGTAATTATACATTATTTATAAGTACTACACTAAGTACAAACAAAAGATTTAATTACCACTAATGTTTTGAAGTGATCATTTTGAGTTGGAAATGAAGGCATGTTTGCAGATATATTTTATGACAAAATGCAAAAGCCTGGGGTAATTGAGCTCTGGTGAGAAGTTCATACGAAAAGAATCAGCGAGAAAGAAAAGAGAAGCTCCTTTCAGTCTGCATGGCTGTCACATCCATAAATATCAAAGACAAATTTGGAAACCTTTACCATTGAAGCCTGACAGTAGGGGCACCCTATTGAAATGAAATGGGCAAATTTATCAGGCCGTCCACCTCGATAGCATACATGGGAATGCAGCAGTTTTATCATTTAGAACAGTGTTGTTCACTAACTTTTCGGAAAGGGCCGCAATCCTGAACAATATTGTGTTCACAGCCTACATTCAGCTGTGCTCCCCCATGGGCTAATGGGACAAGTCTGTGCCTAATATTTCTAACCCAGTGAACTTCTGATTTCAAATGGGCCCGCCCCCTCAATATGCAGTTGTGCCCATAACATCAGGGAAAAAAATAAAGATTAACGGTTCAAATAAAACTACAGGTCCTAAAGCTACCCTGATTGCCTTTTGCATGAAGGCACTGCCCAGGGTAACATTAAAATATACAGACCAGAAATTAGCAGGTCTGCGCTGAGTTAGCCGATTACAGCCAGGCAGTAACTGGGACACTGCAATTGCCCTCACGTTTCCTGAACTGGAGGTGAAGAAATCAATCAGGATTCCCACTAATTGCTATTCAGTGGCATCTGTTTGAAAGTACACCTATGTGGGCATTCACTGAGGGCAAGATTGAGTTTGGCTGTAATGTCCTCCGTTGCTTAACAACACTGATTGTCTAAGCTCACGAATGGAGAATGGCCACTTAAGCAAGGTACCAGAAGGCTGCTGGCTTCAATGACCATAAAACCATAAGACTTAGGAGCAGGAGTAGACCATTTGGCCCCTCGAGCCTGCTCCGCCATTTAATGAGATCACGGCTGATCTGATTTTTTACCACAACTCCACTTTCCCGCCCTTTCCCCATATCCTTTGACTCCCTTGCTGATCAAAAATTTGTCTAACTCAGCCTTGAATGTATTCAATGACTCAGCCTCCACAGCTTTTTGGGGTAAAGAATTCCAAAGATTCACGACCCTCTGGGAGAAGAAATTCTTCCTCATTTCTGTCTTAAACGGGCAACCCCTTATTCTGAAACTGCAAACATCAGCCCCTTCAGGAGATGACAGGAGAAATAATGGGCAAGCATTTCACTTGTTCTTTTGAATGTTGGGATAACTGCCTCCTAAAAGCATTTCTTTGCATTCTGTCACTGGATGACAGCAGAAGGAACAGGAAAAGTGCAAAATCTGAGCCCCACTGATTGAGATCAGTTAAACTCTAACTGCAAACCTGATTTATGCAGCATTAACACCCAATCAGAAAACAAACAATTAGTCTTAAATTATCTGTATTTCAGTTTGTGACATCATGGTGGCTGTGGTTTTCTACCAGACGACTACTACTTAGGAAATCTTTGCAAACTGATGGTTTTTTTTCATAAATTAATTTCCATACCAAGACCCTGCCATGAAATGTTAGAATCTGGCAGAATCAGATTTCAAAGATGTGCCAAGTGTATTCCAATAACAGGCTACACTAGGCCCATTTGCTAAAGAAGCCAGGCTGGTGGTTTAACTTGTCCTGTGCCATCCTGTGAGCAGTTTGGCATTTGGAGCATTACTGCTGTAAAAGCCTAGAACAGCTCTGGAAGCGTTTTCATGAGCTACACATTTGTGACACCACAGGCATTGGATGATATGTTGGTATTGGTGCTCAATGAGGACATACTAAGAGTCAATGAGCCTGAATTTGGTTCAGAGGTTGGTAGGAGATAAGGTTCTTCCTGTTGGCCTTTTTGCTTAGATTGGTTGGATTCTTTGAAAAACTAAAGTGGGCAGCTCGAGTCAAATTCGGCTGATTAAAAGGCTGTGGAACCAAACCCCTGAACTCCATGTTGCTTTGTTATTTTGCAATTAGTTACTAGAAATAATTAATATCTCATTCATGTTCAAGCTACTTTGGGCATGCAGCTTATACACATTCAAAGGCATTACCCCCTATTAATGAAACAAACCCATTTATGCTACAGGGCAGTTTCACCAATATTTTAAAGAAACATGACCTCAGCGGGGAAACACATGGTGGTCATTATTCTGGATAAATGACTCAGGACGCACTTTATTCAAAACAACTCACACATATTGTGCATGCTGGTCATTGCACTGTTTTCCTCAACCATGTTCTCTGTGTCATTCACGTAACTGCATCTATTGCAATGCATGGAATTGGGATGTCTTCCTGCCTGGCAATCTTTCTCATATGAAATTGGTATTCTCTAGCCAACCTAAAATTAGGCTGAAAAAGTGTGAAGATCTTGGGGGGGGAATATTGTGTTTAAAAATATCAGCATGTACATCAACATACTGTATGTAAATGCAATGTATTTGGACCTGCATAGTTTTAAAGAGAATTCGTTTTCCTCCTGATTTTCAATTTGATATGATAAGAAAAGATGGCATGCGTCAAGTAGCAGCAGATTTAACCTCTGAGCATGAAGGTGAACTGGTTGTGTCTTTTTATCATGCTCACAGAATCACAATTTGGAACCTTCAGCATTATGCTGGCAAGAATTCTGCAGTTATAAGTTAATTTTCCTCTGTGCACTAATGTTTGCAAAAAAGTTGGGTTTCTCTGCTTTATACTCACACTCACTTTTTGACTGATGTTAGTGAATGGAAGAAAATATACGCTTTTCTGACATAAATAAACTTCCCAATAAATTAGTGGCGATAGTTGGGGAGAAGGGGTGATTCTGAATGTTTTTAACTTGCTACATTGATAGTGATTAACAGAAGCTGAATGACCATTTTTTTTATTTGGCAATTTGACTCCCATATCACTATTCTGGACAATATAAAAGATAGGAACAAAGAGCTTTTTCCACGAAACAAATAATCAGGGCCATTGGTTTGCTATTGACCTGGAAAATTTAACAGAATCGTAGGATGCAAACTCCAAAACACCAGGAGAAATCCTGATCATCCATGTTAAAATCTGTCTATCCATCCATTCAGTAAGCTTTCAGTCATCTCTCTTTTAACGCCCCATAACGCTCAGTGTCCAATCCTTTCTTCCTCTGTGAAGTGCCTTGTGACTTTACTTACTTTAAGGGTGCTGTATGAATACAAGTTGTTATAATAAAAATGACTTTAGTCTTTATACCCAGTGGTCCTGCAAATAATAAAAACATTTCCCTTTTTAATCTTATCCCATCCAATGTAGTAACCAATAGGGTGTAAATTTCCAGGGGAAATACCTCCTGAAACTTTTATGTGGGTAAGAGGTTAAACCATTCCAGCTGCTGCTTTGAGTGAATTGGGCAGTAAATACCCTACCATTTTCTGAAGAAATTATTTAAAAGTGTTCAATTCACTGCATGACACTTATCAGCCTCAACCTTCCGCTGATTATTAGATTCAGATAAGTGCATGCAGTTGACAAATTGCTTGTAATGACAGTTTAATCTGCTATTTGCCATTCGGGTCAGGGCATGTAGCCTGCTTACTTGTCTGTTTCCCAGAAACCGGTCCTGCAAGGCAGCTCTTTTCTCAATTTTACTTCATTAAATTGGCTCAACTGGATTTGAGCAGTATTTCAATCCACAGTGGATTGGATTAGACTGTGTGAGAAACTCTGTGTTAAAGCAATTAACAGTTTTACAGTCATTTCTCTCAGCTCTCGATCACAACAGGCTTGCTGAAATAGCGAAAAAGGCACATTTATTGCACTATTGATGACTGCTAAGTTGTGCGAGCTGGGTTCTAAAATGGCTACTTATCGAGGCTTATTAGCTGTGAGTGCATCTAACCAGCATGCCAATGTCAAAATGGCACCTACGCTGATCTTGAAAGGATGGAAGCAGTTTCTCAAGTGTTTTCATCTGTGAAAGGGTTGTAGCCCATGAACCACGTGTACATTTGCATGGTAAATTGCTGTCTACCAGCTGTAAATTGCTTGAGTAATTTGTTGATTTGTGTGGTAAGGAGTGCATATTCAGTAAGCAAATATGCATTTTCTTTCCTGTTCCCAAAAGCCCTGTTTACATGGATGCAATTAATTCAGATTGAATTGGAATCAGCTGTAGATCATAGTTAAAATGCATTGCATAAATGGACTGGAACTTCCTCATTCAGATTCAGAGCAAATAAAACAGTTTTATTTACAGAAGAAAAAAAAAGTGTTCCATGTACCATGGGGATATACTCCAGAATAAGATCATTAAGAGGAATTCTATTCATGGCCTTTTATCTAAATTGAACATAATCAATTAAAGTCAGCATGGACTTAAAATGGAGGAGCTTGTGTCTTACTAACTGATTACAATGTTGTGAGGATGTCATCAAAGCAATAGACAGGGGAGGATAGAATGAATGGAATATATTGCTGACTTGTGCAAGAAACTTTGTAAAGGAGGTAGGATCCTTAATCCCACCCTGCCCCACTCCCTTTCACCCCCCTTCCCTTTGCTCCCATCCTACCACCCTCCCCTTCCTGCTGCCCTCCCCTTCACTGCCACCCTTCTGCCCACTCCTTCACTCCCTCCCCCTTACTCCCACCCTACCCCTACCTCATCTGCCCCTCCTTCCCACCCTGCCCCAGTCCCCTTCACCCCCACCCTGCCCCACTCCCCTTCACTCCCACCCTGCTGCTTTCCTCTTCCCCCTCCTCACCTTGACCCTCCCACCCTTCACCCCCACCCTGCCCCTCTCTCCTTCACCCCCACCCTGCTGCCTTCCTCTTCCCTCTCCTCCCCTTGACCCCCCACCCTTCACCCCCACCCTGCCCCTCTCCCCTTCACCCCCACCCTGCCCCTCTCCCCTTCACCCCCACCCTGCCCCTCTCCCCTTCACCCCCACCCTGCCCCTCTCCCCTTCACCCCCACCCTGCCCCTCTCCCCTTCACCCCCACCCTGCCCCTCTCCCCTTCACCCCCACCCTGCCCCTCTCCCCTTCACCCCCAGCCTGCCCCTCTCCCCTTCACCCCCACCCTGCCCCTCTCCCCTTCACCCCCACCCTGCCCCTCTCCCCTTCACCCCCACCCTGCCCCTCTCCCCTTCACCTCTTCCAACATAATCAGCTCAAGAAGTAAGCAGTGAATCCCATTTTTAAAAAAAACTTGCAACATCCGTCAAATAAACTCCAGTTGAGTGAAATTAGTCATTGATTTTCCTTCATTCTCTGCCTTCTTTGCCCCCCTCCTCCCCACATTGGTCATTTGGTGCACATGATTTGTTTTATCTGTGCATATGCTGATGTGTACCGAACTGGCACACATAAGGATTGCAGATCGCTATACTTCAAAGATAACGTTTGATCTTTCAGTCTGTATTATGAGAATAAAACAACTATTACCTCTCTCTCTCTCCCCCCAACCCCTAATCAAAAAAATATGTTGGGTCCAGGACAAATGTGACAAATGTCTCCTTCAAATCCAGCTGATTGAAACTGAGACAGGGGAATTACAAAAGCGATGGATAGCATACAGAATTTAGTCTATAAAAAAGTATCATTTTTGATTTTATCAAGGTCTTGGGATGTAATTAAACACATCTGAAGTTTACAGGATGTGCATACGCGTTTTGCTTTTTCTCTAACTTGGAAAACATTTTTTGGAGATGGAAATGCTTGACTTCAATTTAACGATACAAGGTCCAACCAATATCTTGTTCTGGTAAAAGGTTCCACCTGAAGGATTAACTATTATTTTCTTTCACTGCTGTTTGTGAGACCTTGCTGTGTGCAAATTTGTTGCCACATTTTCTGCATTACAACAGTGACGACACTTCAAAAGTACATAATTGGCTGTAAAGCGCTTTGGGACATCCTGAGGTCACGAAAGGCGCTATATAAATGCAAGTTCCTTCTTTCAGATGCCGACTTGGCTGCTGTGTGTTTCAGCATTCTCTGTTTTTATCTCAAACATCCAACATCTCAACTCATTCAAACCTAATTGCTATATCACAAATCTGTCAACCTGATGCTCCATTGGGAGCGACTGCAAACATCAAAGGCAAACACAATAAAATGTGAATTTAAGAAAAATAGATTTTGTTCTTCTTTCTCTAAAGCTCTTCTGCAATAATTCCATGTTTCTCATCCCTGTAGTTTTTATGTAGGAGGAATAAACTTCATTGCTGTATACATTTGTCTGCAGTGGATGAGTACTGGGTACTTGTTGGAGGACCTGTAGTAAGGCCTTTGTGGAAGTTTATCGACAGCATGCTCCAGCTCTGTGGAATTGCAGGAGAATGTTATAGTTACTGGGCTAATATAAGTCTAACTCGGACTTAAGTTTGGAATTAAATTGCCATTCAAGTGATGCTGTTGACCGAGATACACCAAAAAAAAAGCAGCTAACCTTTTTCAAACGTTATTGCTAGCTCAAAATATCATGAGTTATCCAAACACAAAGTGGAAAAAAAAGGGGTAACCACCCAATCCTTGTCCTGTGCTAAAGTGTTACATTCAGCTTGTTAACTCATTGTACTGAAGTCGGCAATACGTAAACTTGAAACTAATGCAATTGGAACCATAAACCCCAGGACCCAAAATCCTAAATCTATCGTTACCAAAACAAAAACTGGCTTCGATTCCTCTTGCGCCAACAAACCAGTGAGGTTATTTGGCGCAAGAGGAATCGAAGCCAGTTAAGTTGAAGTATACACAGATCCAAAGACTACTTTTATACTTCTATGTAAATAGACCTGTCTCTAAGATAGTAACTGGGTTGGTCCCACCTCAGCCTAAAATGCATGATTAACATATGGATTATAGAAACATGGTTTTAACATGGCACTTAACAAGAGTCCGCTTCCCATTAATTGAGTGGAAAGCGCAAACAAATCAAAAAGACTTCTGCGTAGATGTTTGTGGCTGCTCATGATTGCAGCATTGGCTCCAGAAAGTCTATGTTGTAACAGTGCCCTGAAAGGATGAGTGTTGCACTGTATCTTTTCAAATGAGTGATTTGTCAAGTTCAGATTAGTTTTTAGCACAATTTGTATGCGTATGTATTGGAGATTGAGAAGAACTATTACTAAATATAAACACTGACAGAAATATCTTAGAAAACTACTCCATGTCAACAAAGTACAGAAAGTTATTTTGCTGCAGATTTCAAGTTAGAAACAGAAATACTTTTTATACAGCTTCTAATCACATTATTGAAACATTTCAAAGTGCTTCGCACAATTAACTACTTTTTGGGATGCAGTGACTGTAGGTGTAAGTTGTGTAGGAAAATGCAGTGGCTAAACTGCATCAGCAACATGCCACGAACAGCAAATGAGATGAATTGTCCAGTTAATCTGTTTTTAGTGATTTTGATTGAGGGAGGCATGTCGGCCAGAACATCAGGAGAACTCATTGCTCATCAGAGAGTGCTGTGGCACCCTTAGCATTCATCTGAAGAGGCAGATAGGACCTCAGTTTAATGTCCCAAGGCCTCCGTCCCATCAAAAGTACTTCCAGTTCCCATGCTCATCCCAATGGATGAACAAAACCCTTCAGAAACAACTAAGACTTCAGTGGCAAACAAAAAGGTGATATCATCGGACCTGATTAGCATTTTTAAAGAAGGACCCCGCTTCCTTCCTGTGGGTGTCCCATTCGCCTACTCAAAAGAGCAGGTTAAAATCGGGACACAGCTGGAAGGCAGCAGTATCAGAGGGGGTAAGTGACTGGCCTCATTTAACTGCCTCTACGCCCGGTTTCTGCTAGGCGGGTGGAGTTAAAATCAAGGCCTATGTGTCAGGAGAGTGGTACAGACATTGAAATTAAAAAGAGATACAGAAAGAGAGAAAAAGTATAAAAGGTAAAGAAGAGAGTGACTCAAAAAGAATTAGCTTGGGAAAGAAGTAGAGAGACAGTTACAGGAAGAGCCTTGCCACAGGAGATCATCCATATTACAATGCTTTGTAAGGTACAAACTTTCGTTATAAAATAACGTAATCTCCAACTTGCTGAGAGCAACACCACAGCAAATCTGCTTCCCGTTGATGTGCAAAACAAATGACTGTTGCCTTGTTTGCATGAACAATCAATTTTGTCTCCTTCCCCATCCAATTTCCCGCCCACCAATGGGCAAGCAGCTGATCACGGATATCTGGAGGTCAGTCAGAACATTCAAAGTAAACGAACCCCAGAAATGCGTGTGGGGTCATCGCCTCATGGGTTGGGTGCATGCGAGCCCAATACTGCCTCACTTGCGGTCGAGCTAAAGAACAGGTCAGAGGATCCATACTCTGTTATTCAGTATAAAAAAAACAGCAGTTTCAAAAGAATGGCTGATGTGTATGACTGATCACCCTTGGTTGTATTAAACTTGTTTGTCTGGAAGGATGTGTTAGCAGGGGCAATTTCACAGACAGAAACGTGCTCCCTGCTGTATTGGCGTGAATGTGGTTGAGATTCAGACTTGCATAAAATGATCAATGTGGGTTGAATGGCTGCATTGAATTTATGAATGTTAATCTTGTCAAGCTAGGCAACAAAACACTTCAACTACATTAGGCCGATAAAAAGGAGGGGCTTACTGCAGCTCTGGAGTTGAGTGAATTCGGAGGACAGTCAGGAGGGACTCTGGAGCTAGCCTTGTGTGCATCATCATTTGGTTCCAAATGGGAGGAAGTGTGTGCTGGGGAGGAAGAAAGGAGATTGTGGTTGCAGTGGACTGTTGAGGACTTTGTTTCTCAAAACGGTAAAGACTTTATTTTATGTGTCATGAGAAGCAACTGCAAAGGATAATTAACAAACTTTTTTAACCTGTGCTATTTATTTATTACCAGGACATAGTTCATTACAGTTGTGTTTGATATTTATACTTGACAGTATTTGCCAAACTCTTTCACACTTCAGATTTCTATTGCAATTTTATAAATAAATATTTTAAGCACTTTAGCCTATACATTTGCTCGTGGAATATCTGCCAATTTGAAGAGAGTGATATCATGGTGCAAGACAGTTCTATTCAGTGCATGGGTTGGTGTAAAATAGATTCAGTGCAAATATGCCAGGTCAAGAAGTTCTGTACAGGACATAATGTCAATAAAAATACAGCTTTTGGAGGTAGGGCAGGAGGTCTGCCCATGTGAGATTCTGTGAAATCACTCAGAGAAAAACTGCATTAAAAACCCAGAAATTGTAACACACCTGATAACATTGCCTGATTTTGTATCCTCTCATCAGAAGTCAGAATTTAGCAGTTTCTGCCTTCAGAAAGAGAAGCCTTACTTTGGATTTTGGGCACAGAATCAACGTGTTGGGCCACATTCACCCAAGCAGAAGGTTCTCCTGTGGAAGGGAAGGAGTCCACTGGGGAACTATACCCTTCTTTACCTGCCTTCCTGAAGAAGCACTTCTAATGTAGTATCTATAAAGGGAAGTATCCGATGACATTTCCAGCCATCTGCACTTTTGTGCAGAAGCACTTTCTGGCCAATGATTCCCTCTCTGGCCAGCAAGAAATACACTCCTAAAATAGCAGCTGCAGCACTCTAAGACCTGCAGCAGTGGACAATTTCCCCAGCCCCACTGATGACAAGCTCAGTTTGAGACAGGAATTCATTATGAACGTTTAATTAGACCAACCTTAGTGAATAATAGAAGGTCCCAAGGTGGAGGGAACGATAATCCTTAGTCTGCAATCTTGGCGCTTCGATATTGTGTGTCACTTTATTTGTGACCTGTCCAACACATTGGCTAGAGCTCGGTTCCTCTTATTTTATTCCCGTAATCTCGTGGCTTCATTTGACGTGGTCAACTTATTCACTTAGAAATTCGGTTTGTGCACAATTTGTCCCACAAATAGCAATGTGTTAATGACCAGATAATCTGTTTTTAGGTGTTGGTTGAGAGATAAATATTGGCCAGGACACTGGGGAGAACTCCCCTGCTTTTCTTCAAATAGTGCCATTTACTTTCACCTGAGAGGGCAGGTGGGTCATCGGTTTAACATCTCATCTGAAAGACGGCACCTCCGACAGTGCTGCATTCCCTCTGTACTGCACTGGAGTGTCAGCCTAGATTTTATGCTCAAATGCCTGGAGTGGGACTTGAACCCACAACCTTCTGACTCAGAAGTGAGAGTGCTACCGCTGAGCCAAGGCTGACACACATACTTAACAGATATTTAACTGCCTCCATGCAAATAGCTTTCACGTAAACCTTAAGAAAACTATATTCACAGTCCCACTATTTTGTGTTTTAATAATAAACCTCAGTGCAAGATTCATTCTGCAAGAAATAAATTACTCGGACTGCTACCAAATGCAACTGGAAAGATGACAAGTGTCCTATCTTTAAAAAAAAAGGGATACCTGCGAGATAGGAATGCATGGATTGATGATAGTGTTATTAAATGATCTGCCACAGAAATGCTACTTTTGACCCTTTAGGGGCCTGAAGAATGATTAGTCTAAATCCTCGGGAAGGTGCGAGTTTTTGATAAAACATAGGTTACTAGCACCATCTGCAGGCTATTGCAGAATTGACATGCCTGTCATTTCAGAGATGAGCCTTTTAGGCCCATTTTTTTAGGCCCAAGTTTTTCTTTACTGGGAAAGACAAGGTTCCCTCATTTTTATCCAATCACATGAAATTCAGGATTTATGAAGAGTTGCAACATGTACTTTTTTTAGTTTTGGAGTTGAAGTTTGGGGTTTAGTTGTTGATGTAGTTTTGGGGTCAAAGACAGAATCTATTTGATTAGAAGTAAGGAACAACAGAATCATAGAATGGTTACAGAAGGAGGCCATTCAGCCCATCGAGCCATGCCGGCCCTTTGTAAGAGCAATCCAGTTAGTCCCATTAACTCGCTCTTTCCCCGTAGCCCTGCAAATTTTTTCCCTTCAAGTATTTATCCAATTCCTTTTTTAGAGGAGCAATTACGCCCCTGGGTGTATACCATAGGTCACCAAATAGTGGAAAAGAGATAGAGGAGAAGATGTGCAGGCAAAATACAGAAAGATACAAGAACTACAGAGTAGTGATAATGGGGGACTTCAACATTGACTGGGACAGTAATAGTGTAAAGAGCAAAGAGGGGAAGAATTCCTGAAATGTGTTCAAGAGAACTTTCTGGAACAGTGTGTTTCCAGCCCAACCAGAAAGGAAACAGTGCTGGATCTAGTTCTGTGGAATGAAGTGGGGCAGGTGGAGCATGTTTTGGTGATGCAGAATTTGGGGAACAGTGATCATAATATCATGAGGTTTAGAACAGTTAAGGAAAAGGACAAGGTACAATCAAATGTGAAAATGCTTAACTGGGGGGGCACATTTCAGTGAGTTAAAAAGGGATTTTGCCCAGGTGGATTGGAATCAAAAATTGGTAGTCAAACAGTAGTTGAACAATGGGAGGTGTTGGTTTGGGTGCAGAGAACGTCCCTACGGGGAGGAAAGGAAAGGCATCCAAAGCTAGAGCTCCCTGGATGACTAAAGATCTAAAGATATAGAGATTAAAATGAAACAGAAAAAGGAGGCTTATGATGAATGTAAGGTTCATAATACAGTAGAGAACCAGGCTGAAAACAGAAAGTACAGAGGAGATGTAAAAAAGGGAATAAGAGGGGCAAAGAGAGAATATGAGAATAGATTAGCGGCTAACATAAAAGGGAACCCAAAAGTATTTTATAAACATATAAATAGTAAAAGGGTAGTCAAAGGAAGGGTGGGGCTGATTAGGGACAAAAAAGATCTTCTTATGGAGGCACTAAATGAAGACTTTGCATCCGTCTTCACCGGAGAAGAGGATGCTGCCATTGTAGTATTAAACAAGGAGGTAGTAGTGATATTGGATAGGATAAAAATAGATAAAGAGGAGGTACTTAAAAGATTGGCAGTACTCAAAGTGGAAAAGTCACCGGTCCAGATGGGATACATTTTAGGTTACTGTGGGAAGTAAGGGTGGAAATTGCGGAGGCTCTGGCCACAATCTTCCAATCCTCCTTAGATATGGGGATGGTGCCAGAGGACTGGAGGATTGCAAATGTTACACCCCTGTTCAAAAAAGGGGAGAGGGATAAACCCAGCAATTACAGGCCAGTCAGCCTAACATCGGTGGTGGGGAAACTTTTAGAGACAATAACCTGGGACAAAATTAATTGGCACTTGGAAAAGTATGGGCTAATAAATGAAAGTCAGCACAGATTTGTTAAAGGAAAATCGTGTTTGACTAACTTGATTGAGTTCTTTGATGATGTAATAGAGAGGGTTGATGAGGGTAGTGCGGTTGTGTAAATGGACTTTCAAAAGGCATTTGATAAAGTACCACATAATAGATTTGTTAACAAAATGAAAGCCCATGGGATTAAAGGGATAGTGGCAGCATGAATACAAAATTGGCTAGGAGACAGAAAGCACAGGGTAGTGGTGAACGGTTGTTTTTCACACTGGATGGAAGTATACAGTCGTGTTCCACAGGGGTCCGTGTTAGGACCACTGCTCTTTTCAATATATAATAATGACCTGGACTTGGGAATAGGGGATATAATTTCAAAGTTTGCAGATGACATGAAATTCAGAAATGTAGTAAACAATGTGAAGGAAAGTGACATACTTCAGGAGGAGATAGACAGACTGGTGAAATGGACAGGCACATGGCAGATGAAATTTATTGCAGAGAGGTGTGAAGTGATGCATTTTGGAAGGAAGAATGAGGAGAGGCAATATAAACTAAATGGTACAATTTTAAAGGGGGTGTAGGAACAGAGACACCTGGGGGTGTATGTACACAAAACTTTGAAGGTGGCAGGACAAGTTGAGAAGGCTGTTAAAAAGCATATGGGATCCTGAGCTTTATTAATAGAGGCATAGACTACAAAAGCAAGGAGGTTATGCTAAACCTTTATAAAACACTGGTTGGGCCTCAGCTGAAGTATTGTGTTCAATTCTGAGCACCACACTTTAGGAGGGATGTCAAGGCCTTAGAGAGGGTGCAGAAGAGATTTACTAGAATGGTGCCAGGGACTTCAGTTATATTGAGAAACTGGAGAAGCTGGGGTTGTTCTCCTTAGAACAGAGAAGATTAATGGGAGATTTGATTGAATTGTTCAAAATCATGAATGGTTTTGACAGAGTAAATAAGGAGAAACTGTTCCCAGTGGCAGAAGGGTCAGAATCTAGAGGACGCAGATTTCAGGTGATTGCCAAAAGAGCCAGAGGTAACATGAGGAAACATTTTTTTAACCAGCGAGTTGTAATGGTCTGGAACGCACTGCCTGAAAGGGTGGTGGAAACAGATACAATTGTAACTTTCAAAAGGGAATTGGATAAATATTTGAAGGGGAATAAAATTACAGGGCAATGGGAAAAGAGCAGGGGAATGGGACGAAATGGATAGCTCTTTCAAAGAGCTGGCAGAGGCACGATGGGCCGAATGGCCTCCTCCTGTGCTGTACCTAGTATGTTACTATGATACATCTCACCGTTGATGTAACCAATGTTAGTGTTGTATGTGCTGTATTGTGGCAACTCCCAATCCTTCTTATTCATACACATTCCACGCATTTTTGTTACTTTTAGTTGGATTTTTTAATGGGTCAGTTTGGATTCAGTCCACGCCGCCTTTTTACACTGGCAACATCCCAGTGAACATCAGTTAGAATCCTGAAGAAATCGCAATGCAGTGGATGTCTTTCCAGTCCACCTTACTGGCTGATCTAGGACACTGTGAGTTCCAAATACCCTTTGTCAAGAAATTCAACTGGCTGCAAGTAGATAAGATCGGGGAAATCAAGAACGAGAGGACATAATCTTAAAATTAGAGCTAGGCTGTTTAGGAGGGAAATCAGGAAGCACCTTTAAACACAAAGGGTAGTAGAAATCTGGAACTCTCTTCCCCTGAAAGGCTGTAGGTGCTGAGACAATAGGAGCATTCAAGACTACATGGTGGTTAAATTGGTTAACCCCCGAAAACGGACGCTGGGATCGCGGTGCATGATTAACCCCCACCCGTTGGTTGAGATGCAGGCAGCACGTAACATTCGTGCTGCCTGATCATTTAAATGCTACCAGAACACGCATGCCAATATGCGTGCAGTTGATGGCACCTTGCACCATGGGGTCGTGCTCTCTCATGCTGCTTGTCTCTGTCAAGAGGGAACATGGTGAACCTGTTTCTGAGTGCGCACAGGACTTCAGTGACCTCCCTTATACAGCAGTGCACTGCAAACTGCGAGATGTTGCTTGTATCTCCAGCAGCAGCCTGCGAGGAGCTGGAGCTGTAAAAATTAAGCGCCATGGTTACCTTGACACCCACAGGCAATGCTGTCCCTGCCCTGCTCTGAGGCTGCAGTTGTGATTGTAGCAATTAACAAATCTCAGTCACGACCTCTTTAGTGAACCACAGCCATCGGATGCACTGGTCATCGCTGAAGTTGAGGTCGGAGAATTGGTCCCTGAAGGCCCTCGTTTGATATGGCCTCCTGCTGAGTGCCCTGCATCTCCTCCTCCTCCTCCTCCCTCTTCTAGCAGCTTGTCCTGCTCTGCGTGGCCTCTCTGCATGCTCCCAGTCACGGTCAATTCCCAGAAGAAACCCTAGGCCACCCATGTCCAGCAGCAACCTTGTTCAGCACACTATTTTAAATGCCACTAACAGTACCGCACGACCAGCCAGACACTCTATTTAATATTGCAAATTTGTCCAAGTATGGGAAATTTCCGCAAACACCCACAATTGTACCAGCAGCCTGAATAACTAATCCAGCAACGAACCTGTAACTCCTGCATGCTCCCTTTAAATAGCGCTGGTGGGGAGGGGGTCCTTCATACCTTTTAACTCTTGTTCAGCTGTGCGAGGTTAGCTGTGTGTTGGCTGGAGCGGGGAATTTGAAAATGCTACCAGCTGCTTCAAATCAGTGTCGCACACTGATTTACGTTTAAATCTCCCTACTCTACATGCTTCCGGCATTCGTTTGGTGGTCCGTCTTTCCCAAGATGGCGTCCTGCGCACGTCACGCCGGAAGTGTGCGCGCGCATCTCGGACGCATCTCAACAATTTAGCCCCCCATAACTCTTAAGTGCCCAATTATTCATTTAATAGTGAGATAGAGGTTTCCTATCAGTCTGTATTAATAATACTTAGTTAAGTTTACATGTCATGACAATATGCAATAAATATACATGAACTAGATGTGCACTCCCAGTAAAAGTCGGCTGGAAGTTCAGCAATGGCAGAGGAAACTAGGGACAGGACCGGATATATTAGGTCCCAGACCAGGCTGATAATTTCCAATTGGGCCTGGGTTGGGCAGAACTTCTGCCAGAGCCGAACTTGGAGGGGGTGGGGCTAAAGAGAGGGGTTTCCCACACAAGTAATTTCCTCAGTCTGGTCCTTCCTTTCACCCAGCGATCTAGATGTCGGAGTGAATCTAGGATACAAGTCAGCTGAAGGACATAAGTGGGATTCCGTGAGGCCTTCAGGCTGGGGTCATGACCTGGATGACCCCAGAAATGCAACCTTTAAAAGTTTTGATCGGAATGGCTATTTGGCAGGTTTTACACAGACTGAAATGGAAATGGAGTGTTTCCACCCAAATTTCTGTGATCAGAATTGAGTAGAATGGACCTATGCGCTCTGGAGTTTAGAAGAATGAGGGGTGATCTCATTGAAACATATAAGATTCTGAGGGGGCTTGTCAGGGTAGATGCTGAGAGGCTGTTTCTCCTGGGTGGAGAGTCTAGAACGAGGGGACATAGTCTCAGAATAAGGGGTCGGCCATTTAAGACTGAGATGAGGAGGGATTTCTTCACTCAGAGGGTTGTGAATCTTTGGAATTCACTATCCCAGATGATTGTGGATGCTGAATCGTTGAATATGTTCAAGGCTGAAATAAATAGATTTTTGGACTCTAGGGGAATCAAGAGATATAGGGATCAGGCGGGAAGGTGGAGTTGAGGTCGAAGATCAGCCATGATCTTATTGAATGGCGGAGCAGGCGCGAGGGGCCGCATGGCCTACTCCTGCTCCTGTTTCTTATGTTCTTAGATCATGCACATAGTTTCAGGTGCGTATTCAGACAGGTGTAGGGAATACACTAGTGGCAGGAATAGAAAGTTGTATGTATGAAATTTAAAGGAGTGGATATAATTAAAGGGAGGTGTCACAATAGTGTGGCAAAAATTTAGAAAGAAAATGGTAAAAAATTTCAATGCATTAGCAGCCTTGCCAAAGATGAAGGGACAGGAGACTAAAGTGACAGGCAAAATGAGGAAAGGAAACCCAAGGTGCAGGCAAGGAACAGAGAAATACTCAACATCCTAATTGTTAGCTGTTCCCCTTTAAAATACTTCTAACAGGGAAAATTCCCATTGGGAAACCCATTGGTGCCAACACTGGTGCTGGGGCAAAAAACAAATAATTTATAATTGACACGAAGGTTCATGAGATCCAGGTGCCAGCAGAACAAAAAGAAAATAAAGAAAAAATCGTTCAAGTACTGGCTGAAACACTTACCTAAACAGTACTGTATCCTTTCCATAATTTTCCATATACTTGCCATTGTCCAGCAACCTAGATGCCCATGTGATTTACATCTGATGTCCTGTATGCGAAAATGGTGGGAAAACATGTTTCTATGAATAGGTGTGCAGGATAGAGCCATCCCCAAATTGAGGTAGATGCTCACCCAATGCTGGTCCCACTCACTGGATACTGCAGGGCACTCAGTTGGGTGGGGGGCATTCTGATGGGACAGAACGCCTGCTTATTTTTCCCTATCAGCCGTTCAAATGATCCTGCTATAGCAGGCCACTAGCAGAGGAAAATCCAGGTCAGTGTGTCTGTAGATGTGGCTTCATCAATTTTTCAACTAGAATAATAGCTTTTGGAGACACAAGATGGAGTTATTTGCACACAGTATTGAGCCTGAATCTCATTTAAAGAGTGTTAGCAGTCAAAGAGCATTCTCTTCTCTTCTGTCTTAAAGTGAGAAAGCTTCTGCTCCTGTCTCTCATGTCTAAAAATGAGGCCGCTAAAATGTCATAAGTTTGCATACGCTACACGTAGCTTTAGAAAATAAATAAATAGAAGTCAACCCACGCAGATGGGATTGATGCTGTGACAATGTTTTGAAGAAATGCTTTGAATATATTTGCTGGATAGTTTTTTTCTCTCTGATTTTCACCTTTCCCAGGAGATTGTTGATAGTGCACATACACTGCACCATGTCTAGGTGGGAGAGGCAAGATGGATCAGTTGGTCTTTTCCTGCCGTTTTTCATATGTTCACATATTTGCAGAAAGGGATATTGATTCCCTTTTTTGTTCCTTTTTGAAAACACATTACCCTCTGGAAGAGGTCTCGTTTTCTATTTTATCTTTTACATTTTCAAATCCAAGTCTACAGGAGACAAAAAGGGACAAGTGCCTGGCCTCCAGTCCATGGCAAATACCTTTACGTACAGAAACCCAATGGCTATTAACACTGAGTATTCATTAATGATGATAAAGAGTTTCTGTTCAATTCAATGCTGACTAGTTGCCAGGTTACCAATCCTGTACGGATAGATTTTCCTATTTCTACTTTGTAGTTTTACTGGTGTCCCTTGAAGGTTAACTTCAAAACCATGATAATGTACAAAATAGTTCTGAGGCATTTTGATGTTACATTTCTTAATCCAATATAAATTTTCTGAAAATATCCATCTACAATGCCTCAGAAGGTGCTGGAATTTTTGAAAAATGCATGCAATTTGTTTCAAATTCTTTGAAACTATTTTTAAAGTTTAACAATTTATTTTAAAAGTTAAATAACTTTTAAAACTAGATCAGCGCGGAGGGGAAAATGAGGTGCGAACTGACACTTGAACCCTGTATAGCTAAAATGTCGTCTGTCACTGTCCCGAGTGCATCTGGACTTTTGATGTCACCTCGCCTTCCCGTGTAGTCGGCTTCTGCAAATTTTCGTGTTACATAAGCACTGACTAAAGAAATAGCAGCAAAAGCCAAAGGGTAATGGTGCCTGTCCATGAGGGCAAGCCAACTTTGGGAAGGCAAGCGCAGTGGCGGCCATTTTGTTTCATCATATGCTTGGCCATTAAATCAGCCCCAGATGTCTTTCTTTGAATTAAACTTGATCTTAAACAACAGAAATACTGTGATTGTGAGGGTCCCCACGGTTAAATATCCTACACTCAAATTAATCTAGGCTTACACACTAAGAATGTGAAGTACTTAAAGACTCCCAGTACCCTTGCATCATACGCTTGTTTGAGTTGGTGCCTGGTGTGGGAGAAGAATCCATATTTCAAATGTCTTGCTAAATTGTAAAAGTGCACAGTTCATTAGAACTGACAAAAACACCTTAAAAACAGAAAAAAAATCAAAGAAACAAAATCATATAAGGACAAAAGAAAATTGTGTGTACAATAAAGAATTTGTGGCCATATTAAACAGAAATGCTTTCTCTATGCAGCTCATTGTATTTTTATCCCAGTAGGTACCAGACTGATGTTTACATTGTACCTATATGAGTGTTATCAATGTGGGGAAATATTATGACTGAAATAAAAATGAAAGGACAAGGCTAAGAATAAACACATCTGCCTGACACATCAGCACTGACGTTATTATTTGTACTGTACTGGTCACCGAACCGTCTGGCTTCCGTTAATGGAATAAATTGTGTTTAAGACACAGGTAATGTTATCAAAGGGAGAAACAGAAACTCAATATGCAAGTTATCATTGTTTTTCTTATTTGTTAGATACAGTTGGTGCTTATTAAAGTTTGATTGTGCTATTGGTGTGTATTTATGGCAGGGTTATTGATTGAGGTGAAAAATAAAGTAAGGGGAAAGCAGTACTGAATGAGCACTGAGAGATGCTAATGTGTGCTGGATAGCCATAAATCCCACTGAATGATAACAGAAGAAGCTCTCATTTGTAAAAAACATACTGACACATCATTGAGTCATTTAATTTTTATACTGCCTCTATAAGCTTTAATGTTTTTAAATGATAAGATGAGTAGTTGTAAAACTTTACAAGACCATTTCAGATCTGCATCTAGATTATAACTTTGTCATGCTCTGTTTGTATTTTAAGTTGGTTTGAACATTCTGAAGATCAATTGGAGGTCCTTATACATGAAGCATTGCTCTGTGGATGAAAGATGGCGTTCTGTGATTTTTGTATTCCTAGTGGATTTTGTACTCTTCACAAATCGAGCAATGGCAGTGCCTGGGAGTTGTTTTCCATGTATTTTCATCCAACAGTCAGGATGCCTGGATCTTTAATGAATCCTGTCCCTTTTAAGGGATAAACTTAGTAGAGGTGCCTGATTGAGATAAGTGCAGGGTTCCAGACAATTTTGTTCAGTGGACTGAATTACAGTGGGACCAGAGCTGAGCTGCTCAAACTGATTTCAGCTGGAACACTTTATGGATGTCAAGGAGAGGAAAGTTGCATCCCATTAACCTGTGCAAGGCTTAAACCTTGAGGGTCTTAAAAGTGAGAGGGCAGTGCTGTGACACTCTGTAGGATAGGTTAATGCTGAAAGAGGCCAAAGTCTTGAATGTGTTCCTGGCATCTGAGAAATAAACTCATTTTACTTTATCAAACTGGTGTCTCGGAACCCAGGCCTTTCAAAGGTGGTATCCCAGAGGGCCTCCACGTCATTGGATTTCTGTCCCGCTGTCATCAAATTTCTATATCTGTACATTTATTAGAATCATATCTTTGTCTAATATGAACTAATAAACAATGTTTTTTGCAGTGACTACATTGTTTTCTTTGGGTAGCTGGTTACATAAGTTAGTACATGGTATCCCTGGGAGTCTGTCAATATTTGTTGGGGATCACGGAGGTCTGTGAATATTTGCCTGAGGTGACCGGGAATGTGTTATTATTTGCAGAGGGGCCCTGGGAGCATGTCAGTATTTGCAGGTGGCCCCGGGAGCATGTCAGTATTTGCAGAGGGGCCCCCGGGAGTGTGTCAGTATTTGCAGAGGGGCCCCCGGGAGTGTGTCAGTATTTGCAGAGGGGCCCCGGGAGCATGTCAGTATTTGCAGAGGGGCCCCCGGGAGCGTGTCAGTATTTGCAGAGGGGCCCCCGGGAGCATGTCAGTATTTGCAGAGGGGACCCCGGGAGCGTGTCAGTATTTGCAGAGGGGCCCCCGGGAGCGTGTCAGTATTTGCAGAGGGGCCCCCGGGAGCGTGTCAGTATTTGCAGAGGGGCCCCCGGGAGCATGTCAGTATTTGCAGAGGGGCCCCCGGGAGTGTGTCAGTATTTGCAGAGGGGCCCCCGGGAGTGTGTCAGTATTTGCAGAGGGGCCCCGGGGAGCGTGTCAGTATTTGCAGAGGGGCCCCCGGGAGTGTGTCAGTATTTGCAGAGGGGCCCCCGGGAGCGTGTCAGTATTTGCAGAGGGGCCCCCGGGAGCATGTCAGTATTTGCAGAGGGGCCCCCGGGAGTGAGTCAGTATTTGCAGAGGGGCCCCCGGGAGTGTGTCAGTATTTGCAGAGGGGCCCCCGGGAGCGTGTCAGTATTTGCAGAGGGGCCCCCGGGAGCATGTCACAATGAAGAATAGATGTAATAAGAGAAATATTTAGGAAATCTGAAGTAAAAACATGTTGGAAATACAGTCAATCATGCTTGGTCAATCTGCATCGGAAAGAGAGAAAACCTGTCATTTTGGATTTGATCCGTCATCAGGACATCCAATGTTGGGTCACACCCAAAAGTTTAACCTATCTTTCCATTTCAAATGCTGATCAACCTGCTGTGCAGTTGCATTATTTTCTGGTTTTGCGTGAAGATAAAAAAACAGCCACTTGGGCAAGATACCAGAGGGCTGCCCGCACCCATGGAACCCTACCCAGCAAATGTCATTGGGGGGTCATTTTCAACTGTGCCACCTGGATGGTAACCTGGCAGAGCGGGTCGCCCGCCTGTTGTAGAAATCAATGGAATGAAAATCGGGCATGTTCCACAGTGAGCCGCTCCACCAGCTGACCGTCCAGGCGGTGAAGGTGAAAATCACCCCACTGCTTCAGGAGAGGAAGTGAAAAAATTGGAGAGAAAAATGGTTAAGATGAACTGGGTGGGCTGCTACTGCAGTCTGTTGGTGTTTGATGCAAGTTTGGCAAAGGGATTAGATGGCTAGTTTGTGATCTCAGCTTGGCCTGAATGGGAAGAGAGGCAGAACACTTCCCCAGAGGGAGGGAGAACTGAAGTATCAGCAGGGCAGTGGCTCAGATTTTTATATGTGAAAATCTTGTACTGTCTACTTGAATAGTGAAAACACCTAACAGTAGAATTTTAGATCTTGTCCTTCCAAACTACATCTGCAGAGAGTATATGTAACACTCGGATGAGATACATGTGCGTGCAGGTCTGTAGTGGTAGAGTTGGGAGCAGTTTGAAGAGTCACATGAGAAGTGTATTGGCACAACACTAAAATATATTGGTAAAAATGTGATATTTTTGGCCATTGGAACAAAAATTCTAAATAAGATTAGTGACAATACTGGTCAAGCAATCCAAGTCAGTCTCTTACAAGCTTTTATTGGTCAATGAAACTGGTATCGGGAGAGCTTGGGACCAATTCATGGTCCTTTTAAGTTTAAGCATGGAGGAAGAAGCTTGAAGGAGAGGGAGAAAGCACATTTTAAAAATGGGCGATGAAATCAATATCATCCTTTTCTTATAATGATCTGATCCATTGGCTCATTGGCAAGCACTAATCCCCAGCAGAGTCATAAAGCTGAACTTTAAAACCAGATCCATGCACATTCTTAGAGATGACATACTGGCCTATCTTGTAACAGGTATCATGAAGGAATGCACAATTTCTATTCTTACACTGATTAAAGCATTCAGCTATCAGCTCATGCTTTATTCAATGCTTTTGTCTCCTGTTTCAAAATAGAACCTACTTGTTCAGACATAATAGATATAGTACAACCTCAACATTTCCTGTCAGTTGTTCCTTTAGTATTCGTGTTTATTATTGGGACATTTGACCAGTATTGTCCCTCTTCCTTTGATCCCTCTCTGATCCTTTATTACATGTCTATTTTTCACCAGGTTTGATTTCTATATGTGCCTTTCTTCCCTTTCTCATGTGATTTTATACCCTTGTAGTTTGCATTAATAGAAAGTTAAACAAAGTTTATGCTAAAATGGAATGATTGCACTTTGTAATAGTGAGTATATAGGGAATGCTGGCTGGTTGTTGATTATGAACAATAATCTAATTGAGGGGTTCACACGACTTGATAAACTGTGACAGCAGCCATTAAGAAACAACTCTGAATCTGAGTTCAATTCCTGCCTCTAATGCACTGACACACGTCTAATGTGTTGTATCGTGTGGAGTGTTGACTCTGTTGCTAGCTGCATCTTTTGATATCCTGCGTTGGTGCTGTAGGAAATATATCGCCGTTCCTTCATCGTCGCTGGGTCAAAATCCTGGAACTCCCTTCCTAACAGCACTGTGGGAGAACCTTCACCACACGGACTGCAGCGGTTCAAGAAGGCGGCTCACCACCACCTTCTCAAGGGCAATTAGGGATGGGCAATAAATGCCGGCCTCACCAGCGATGCCCACATCCCATGAATGAATTAAAAAAAAGGATCGTGCAGAAGATGAAGCTGTGAAGTCAAACTTCACAGGATACTGGCATATTTTGGATGGTGAACGCAGTTATCACTTTTTGGCAAGTCTAAAACTGGACAGGAGGTGGGATCATGGCTTCTGTTCTGAGACTTACTTCACTGATGATAAGCTTATTAAAACTTTGATAACTTTAATAATTAATAGCTCCTCATCACGAAACACAGAAGTGAGTGGAAAAAGTTGAGTTTTATTTTAATTTTATGTTATAGTAGTTGTAATTGTTTTTTCTGGTGTCTGCTTTACATTTGAGTAATTTCTGTGCAACTTACTTTAAAACCAGATTGTCTGGTCTACAACCAGGTAGGTGACAACCCTAATGTAGAAATATTCATCAATCTCCATTCAATATTGCATTTATATAGTGCCTTTAATGTAGTAAAATGTCCCAAAGCACTTCACGGGAGCATTTTCAAACAAAATTTGACACCGAGCCACATAAGGAGGTATTAGGACAGATGACCAAAAACTTGGTCAAAGAGGTAGGTTTTAAGGAGTGCCTTAAAGCAGGAGTGGTTCAGGGAGAGAATTCCAGAGCTGAATGAATGGGACTGCTCATTTTCTTTTAAGCATGTTAAAGTCTGTTTAATGTCTTAAGTTTGGTTGGCACATTAGGAGTGAGAATTGAGGAGCTCTGCTATGTTATGTGCAAGGTTTGAAGATTCCATTGTTCTCTCAGCTCACTTTTGGGATGGTGTAGAGTATCAGTGTAAAGTCTTTTCAACCCATTAAGCAACCTGCACTGCTGCAGTACCTCTGTACAGTCACTGAAAGGAGCTGTTCAATTCATTGGCAGCCCATAGCAACAGAAGCTTTATGATGTACGCCGATGCTGAGCAAATTTGTGCCTTTTGTCCTTGAATGTAAATGCTTTGTTGGTGTCAGGACCTGGACCAGGATGCCAACAAAACAGTCTACAATCTGAACTCTACAAACCACTGGTTCTGTACTCTGTTCTCTCAACAGTGTCAGCTGCAACGGACCAGTGTGGATCATGTGGAGTTATGTTTTCAATGTTTTGGTGTCATGAAGCAAAATGGCAGAAAGTATTTCTGGCAGCGCCCATTCTAATGCTGTCTGATAACCCAGTTGGGATCCAATGTCTCCCTATGCTATGTAGAATGCATCATGCTTGAGGTCTTGCAGATGGAGTTTCGGTCGTTAGGCACTAAATTGAAAAATGAGACACCAGGGGTGGTATTGTCTGGATTGCTTCCTGTGGCAGGAACTGGACAGGTTCGGGAGGGAAATGTAGCAGCCAATTTGCGCGTAGTAAGATCCCACACAAAGCAATGACCAGATAGTCTGTTTTAGTGATGTTAGTTGAGGGATAAATATTGGCCTGGACACCAGAAGAACTCCCCTGCTCTTCTTCGAATTGTGCCATGGGATCCTTTACATCCATCTGAGAGAATTGACGGGGCTTTGGTTTAACGTCTTATCTGAAAGACGACACCTCCGACAGTGCAGCACTCTCTCTGGTATTTTCATTCTCAGTTGGTCCTTTGTGTCCTGTTGGTTTTGCATGTTATCCTGTTCATAGTTGTAGCATCACTTACATGTCTGAAGTTTGTTCAGGGTTTCACATTTCAAGGGTTCTACCAAGGTCCTATAAGACTGATGATGTTATAATGTGGTCTCAATAATACACACCCGTAGAGGCATGAGAGTTGCCATTTTGGATCATTTAAAAATGTTACTTCCTTATCAATATTAATAAATTTGTACATGACTGCTAACTTATTAAGTAGCGTAAGGTGTATGTGCAACATCTTATCAGCAGGATTTTTCTTAACTTCCTAGAAGACATGTTTCATATTCAGTATTTTTATTTGGCATAGCTGTATCAAAGTCATTTGGTTGTCCACTTTCTTGTAGTGTTTCAGAGATTTTGTAAACTCCTTACCCTGCATGATGTAAACAGCTCTTTTCCTGGCACCGTCTGTTATGTCACAAGCAGTCAGAAAATTTTCAAGTCGGTGTATCCATTTTTACCGTCTCAAGTGGCAAGTGAAAATCGAGAGGCGGAGTAGACGTTTTTTGTCTTTGTTCAGCAAAGTTTGACGTAAAAGAATTGTAACAGCTTGCTATGTGTTCAGCCTGAGATCCTTGTCACCAATGTAGTGATTATAGGCCCATGTAGTTCAGGATAGTTCATATGTGTTGCTGAAAAAGACTTGGAAAACCTCCATCAGCAGAGCCCATCCTAACCGGTGCCTGCCACCACTCATTTCTTTTTAATTCATTCTTGGGATGTGGGCGTCGCTAGCAAGACCAGCATTTATTGCCCATCCCTGGTTGCCCTTGAGAAGGTGGTGGTGAGCCGCCTTCTTGAACTGCTGCAGTACGTGTGGTGAAGGTACTCCCATAGTGCTGTTAGGTAGGGAGTTCCAGCATTTTGACCAGCAACGATGAAGGAACGGTGATGAATGTCCAATTCAGGATGGTGCGTGACTTGGAGGGAAACCTTGCAATGAATGGTGTTCCCATGCACCTGATGCCCTTGTCCTTCTCGCTGGTGGTGGTCACTGGTTTGGAAGGTGCTGTCAAAGGACTAGGCTCTGATGATCAGACTACTAGTACCAGGTAGAAAACATGGACTGGAACAATATACTACATTATAACACGTCAAGAATGTGGGATTATTCAGAAGAATGCATTTAACCTTTTAAGTTAACAAACTCAGCGTGGTTAATGCAATATCAGTGCTTTTTGGATTGTTTTTCTGGTTGGTAAGTGTTCACTGTTCTCAGTCGATCTCCATGGTATACCATAAAACATTAAAAATGATATGAATCACTCCTGCTGCCCTGCTCCTTATCTCACATTGTGGTACTATTATACCCTAGAGCTGGACGATATTGTGGTCCTGCCTCATGGCTCACTGAAGCCAGCACAAAGCTATAGTTTCTATGCCTTGAGCAGCGTCCTGAAGTGGCTTGCATTGCACAAATGTTCATGGCAGATCAGATCGCCCCACTGCATGGACGCTTCAAGGCCAGAGATGAATAAGGACTATTCGTCTTCATTTCACATGGTGATTTTAAATCATTATATGATAGAATTTATTGTAAGAAAAGTAATGGGAGGCATGATTAACTCAATTAAAAAAAAAGGCTTGTGCATTGTGCCAGCTATGCATCTGCTATGCAAGATATCTTGTGAGCAGTGTTGGAAATGGACTAAGGGCTAATCTAGATTTTGAGTCATTATCTTATTAAAAATACATTGCTACAGAATGGTAAAAATTGTAAGTTAATTATTTAAAGTGTGACTTATCTAATGTTTCATCATAGTTCCTTTTGTCGTACGCTATTGTCATTTTTGTTATTTAATCATCTCCTGTTTTCCACCTAATCACTCAACAGCTAATTATTTTTATTTTCTTATGTATATGGCTCCCCCCTTTCCCTCACTCTGTCCCATATAAGCTGGTCATCTTCCAGTTCTGACAAAGGATTATGCCTGAAACGTTGACATTTTACCTTTTTATTTACGGATGTTGCCTGACTTGCTGAGTGTTTCCAGCATTTTCTGTTTTTATACAGTATTGAAACCTTACTTATAAACAGGGGGCATGATTATATCACTGAGCTACCAATCACGTGGGCCAGTCATTTATTATTTTTAAACCTTTAGCCTTGACGAACAGCACTGAAAAAGATTTGATTGTACTGGATGGAGCATGTACAGTGGCGTCAACCTATTGGTCTAAGCATTGCTGCTAAGCATTGCTTTTCCAGGAAGTGAACCTGTCCAAAAACCCCCACCTCTTCAAGTTGTACACGTCTACATTATTAAAGGTCTTGCATCTGCTACAATTCAGAACCCCAGAACTGCTCCCTAGCCCTAATGTTGGTAACCCCCACAACCACTCCCCCCTCCCTCGGGTTGGCGACCCTCCAGGATTGACTTGGAGTCTCCAGGAATGAAAGAGTAATCTCCAGGGGGCATTAAAAAAAATGGTGTGTTTTTTTTCATTTTCTTTGAACACTTTCGTTTATTGGTCATAAAAATATTGGCAATGGGAAAAATGGCTATTTGACAGTCAAGATTCATCCAATTGGGTAACGAAGAATCTGTTCAGTTTCCAGTGGGCATGGGAAGATGGTGCACTGCGAGGATGGACATGTCAGTTGACCAATGACGGGAATGTGGGGGCGGAGCGGTTGGAGGTCATATGATGAAACCTCCAGAAATACATCAAACCAGAGTTGGCAACCCTGACCCCGCCTTCCGCCCCCCACCCCACCCCCCCCCCCCCTGCCTTGGTGCTAACAAATCTTAAGGCCCCTCTCCGACTCACAAACCAAAGGAGATCTGCTAGTTTACTTATGAATTTTTTGACTTGCCTTGTAGCCATATTTTCACTTAGTCTGTTGCTTGACATGGTTGCATGTTTCCAGATTCGCTGCCCACAACCAGTCAGCCTCTATTTACCCAAGCTTATTTATAGACTCCAATGAGGCTTCACCAGCTGACACCTTGCAATTCCTCGGCCCTCGACTCCTATCTGATGGTTTCGATCTATAAGAAATTTAGCTACAGGCGCTTAGACAAAAGAAATATTGTGACAGGGGAAGCATTTAAGTTGGAGGAGGCAGCCTGGGCTGTTTTATTACTTAGGACCGTGTCACCTGTGATGACCCTAGAGAGTGAAGACTATCGATCGCTTGTCACTCAAGGCATTCAGCAGATTGCATTGACAAAGCTTGTCAGGACTCTAATAGTAGGGTTAGCTGCCTCAGCCTCTGCCCAGGAGAAAACTCAACAGAAGCCTATTACTTGGCAGCTTTTAACCATTATAGAACGACAGAAATAAAACGGCAAGTGGGAGGTAGTAATTTCACCTGCTCAAGCTCCCCGACAGATCGAGCCCAGTATGCCTTTGTATGTTTCGCCAAGCTGTGCTCTGTGGGAAGGTACATTTTAAAGGGATATTGTCCTCTGCAATCTTTCTCAACATTGCATATTTGAACAGTTCAAACTTGATATTGGAGCTTCCAGCTGAATTTCACACTGTTTTAACTTTTCAGAAATATGTCTTCATGGAACACATGCAGTTAGTTAATGCCACTGCTGTTAGATGTTTCTAAACTGCTTTGATAATCACTTGCTTACCCTTCCTAAGCAGGATGGCAATGCCTTTGAATTCAGCAAGTCCAATTTTGACCTTCGCCCTAAATGGTTTTCATGTCTGGTGCCTCATTAGAGTACAGTCGGCGAGCTGCCCAGCACTGGATGAGCAATAACAAGGCAGTTTGCCAAACTATGGGGCGGAAAAATCCAGAGGCATGTTAGGGTTGCCATCTCTGGTTGGACATATTCCTGGAGGTGTCATCACATGAGCTCCTGCCATTGGTCGCCCAGCACGTCCGTACTCATGGTGCACCCCCTTCCCTCAGCCAATTGGAAAGCAAATAGACTTTTCAATACCCAATTGAATGATTTTTGACTGTCAGTGAAATAGCTTTTTTTCCCATCTCAGATATTTTTATAACTAATAGCCAAAGTGTCCAAAGAAATTTTTTTTAAAAACTCAAATTTTTATTGCCCCCCTGATTTTTTTTCCCTGGTTTGCTCGCAGCAGTGTCCTGGAAATTAGCCTTTAATTCCTGGAGACTCCAGGAGGGCTGACAACCCTAGGCCATATGGGTGAGCTGAACTGAAGGTCGGCAGCGATTGGGGGGGTCGAGGGGCGCACTAGTGGGCCCGCAAAAACTCCCCCCAATATGTTCCAGGCTGTTTTTGGAGCAGCTTCCAATAGTCCCTTTAAGGACCACTGCTTAATCCGCTCAACGCCAGTACACATTAGCCGAACATGTGTGGCAGGGGGTCCTACAACCAGTGTAGAACCCCGATTTGCATATGTAAGCAGCCTCCCACCTGTTTTGGGTGGGAGTGCCTGGCACCCATTTACAGGCCCGCCTAAAAATCGCATCAGGTGGGCCTCCCCCATCTTTTCACCCTACCAGTGTTTTACGTTTTCAGCAATGACACTGAAAACTTCAGCAGTAAAGCGTCTTAAACATGAGGAATAACTTTATTACTATTATATTAATTCTAAATTAAACACAATTTTAAATAAAATATTTAAGCGCTATTATTCCACTCCCCTCTCATCCTTTATTTATTTTACGGCCTCTTCCATATTCTCTCTCTGCGCTACTTCTAATTTTAATTTTTGTGTTACTCTTTTGCTATTTAATATTTTCTGTTTTACCTATTTTAACCTTCATTTTCTATTCTTCAAACTAAAAGCTAAAGCTGATCTCTTTTGTTTCGCCATTCCCACTGTCCACTTTGGATGTTGGAGCAACTTTGAAAAAAAAATGCCATTTGAGTGGCTAAAAATGACCCCAAAGTCAGTCTTTCAGCCAGCTGTGTGACAAAGAGCTAAAGGTGGACTTCATTGACATATTTAAAACATAGTTATAGATACAATAAGCTAAGATTAACAAGGCAGGAAAGTAGGACCTGAGGATGTCAAATTAAATGAGTGAAAATTAAATTTAAACTTTTTTTTACTCCTCCTTTACTGAAAGTGATTAATGTTTGGAATAATTTGTCAAGTGGGCTGGTAGTGATCAAATCATTAGGGATGTTCAGAATGCATTTGAAGTTAAAATGGAAGATTTAAGGTGCTGGAAAGATGAGCTTTGATGTGCCAAATGTCCTTTTCTCACCCATGACTTTTCTTATGTCTGTGTGGCTCGATGTGTTACCCTCGGCATAGAAACATAGAAAATAGGAGCAGGAGTAGGCCATTCGGCCCTTCGAGCCTGCTCCGCCATTCAATATGATCATGGCTGATCCTCTATTTCAATACCATATTCCTGCTCTCTCCCCATACCCCTTGATGCCTTTTGTGTCTAGAAATCTATCTAGCTCCTTGACACTCCTTGGCCTACTGATTTTAGCTCTACTAATATCTTTAACACATCTGTTCCCAGATGCTTCATTGTCATGTTTTTTACATCTCCCCAGCTTTTCTTAGTACAGACTCTGTAAGGTCTAAAAGCAAATTGAAATATATTTCCAACTCTTATGAGCTGTCCTTTCTGGATTGAGTTTCTGCTAATGATATAAGTAACCCAGCTGTTTCTCTGAAGAGCTGGGCAATAAATTAATTGAAGGGTCGGGAAGACGAAAAAATGCCATTTGTTTTAGTTGATGTCTTGTTTTACTGCATAGCTTTCATTGCTGTGATTTCCCCAAGTGTTCATATTAGTTTTTTTTCCCCTCTATTTGTCCCTCTTAGAATTTATACTATACTCTCGAATTGCATAAGCACCCCCAAAGGTCCATTTTATTTCTTTTGACAAGCATTCGGAGTTTGATAACTGTTGTGGTGGATGTTATAAAATGTCTGAACCCAGACGCCATCGGCAATCAATCTGTAGATGATACTTTTCAGGTTCGTGCTCACAATACCCAGCTGCCATGCTGCAAGGTATTACAAGAAATATAGTCCATATGAGAGCGATGAATTGGCATAAAATAGTTAAAAATATAGGTGATGTATTTATATCCATATTTTTAATGTTTGTATGAATTGAGATGCTTTTCTGAAGATAGTATGCACTTTAAGATTTACAGTGGGGTTATCCAAAGACTACAGTTAAAACCATCACCACTACATATCTTAACGTGACACAATAATAAAGGCTTTTTACTCATGATGAATGTTCCATAACAATTTGGGTTTTTTATTTCGCATTCATCCTGATTGTGTTCCAGAAACACAGAAACTTATTTTTCACCAAAAAGTGTAATGATTCTAATGATCCCCTTCACCAAGAGCAGCAATTATTGCTTTGTGTTTCTTCTCCTATCCATGAAAAATGCCTCAAAACATGTGCTGAATTATCATTATATACAAGTACTTGGGAAGCTGATGAAATCATAGCTAATAATGTTTGTTCAGCAGCTTTAGAAAACAAAGCGGTCACAGATTGTCACTAATAAATCCAATAAGGAATTCAGGAGAAATTTCTTTACTCAGAGTGGTGAGAATGTGGAACTCGCTGCCATATGAAGTGGTTGAGGCAAATAGCATAGATGCATTTCAGGGAAAGTTAGATAAGTACATGAGGTGAAAAGGAATAGAAGGATATGTTGATAGGGTGAGATGAAGCAAGGTGGGAGGGGGCTCGTGTGAAGCCTAAACACCGACATAGACCTGTTGGGCAGAAGAGCCAGTTTCTGTGCTATAAAATTCTATATAATTCTATGTAACATTGCCTTTGCTGGGATGAGTAATGGGTATCTTCAGCACCACTGATAACTCTGAAAACTGTTTTACCTCTCAGATTTTTTCCCTGACAGCATGCACACCTGATAATAGAGCAGATTCCTCCCTCCTAGTTGGTAAGAGGGTCACATCCCAGGGTTGCCTGGCGTTGTTTGGAGTCAGATCTGAGCCAGGTTACTCAATGAATCACTTCATTGTGGTGCTATTTGGATTTTCTCTCTCAAGTTCCCTTTCAGTTGCTCCCTTTCTTGATGTTACACATATGAACCAATTAATATCAAAGAACCACAAGTTCATATTCTGAGGTGGCATAGGCCTCACCGTTTGGGTGGAGAACAAGTCACTGCTGAAAAATGTACTTGAATATTGCATTTAACTTCTGGATCCAGCGCAGAAATGCTTGAAAATCATCCCTAGCACTTGGTCCTAACGATGAGCACTAGGAATCAATTATTTGATGTGACATGTCATCCTGTGCTCAATCCCCCACATGTATTTTGAATTGGTCCACAAGTAGAACAATTTTGCATAAAAAGTCTAGGAGGCAGTAAAAATGCCCAAATTCTAGTTAGTGGTTCAACCTCATAATATGAAATCCAAATGGGCCCTGCAGGAGCTAGGGGCAATGAATGGAGAAAATCAGGTATAAACTCAGCTTGGGCAGTGGTTCAAAACGGGCAGTAGTGCAAAACGGGCAGTAGTGCATTGGCAGCGCATTGAAATCAACTGAAAAGAGAATCGGGCGGAGTGCCAAACCGGCTGCTGATTCGCTATCGTCTGTTTTGCGCTACCGCCCAAAAAACAAATTTCTCCCCCAATGAGTGAGCAGAGAATCAGCATATTCATTACACAGAGTTTACATACCCACTGCGCAACATCAAGGGAGAGAGCGGAGAAAGACCAGCGTGGAGAGCGTTGGGGGAGATTGAGCAGCACGAGGGGGAGTGAAAGCAGACCTAACTTTCAACATCTGTTGACTCATCTGTGGAGAAATACCTCACCTTTCCTCCCAAATTCCACTTGATGACCTATCAAGATTATAGTTACTTAACAGGGCTTCAGTAGCCCTTTTTAGCAAGTTTTATCTTGTTTTTAGATTTAAAACACTTGATTACCTACATCAATTATACCGATAAAGCAAAAACTGTTCACTTTGAACATTTAAAGCCCAGTTGATTGGTTAATAACATTGTGAGAAACGTTGTAATTGCTATTAAACAGTTGACCATATTGCAAGCCCGAGATGGTATTAATTTGATACTCGATGCCCTTACTGGCATTGGCTGGAGGTGTTAAAGAAACACTGTTGGCTTTTCTGGAGCGCACACAAACAGGAAAACTCTGAACCTGCCTATGGCTTCATCTGAGAGTATTACAGCCTCTCAACATCTCCTATCCATCTGTATTGTTTGTACTAATGCATATGCAGATGCATCTGACAATTAAATTGCAAATGTCCTTTTATAAAAAAAGTACAGCATTGTCCCTTTAAGGATATAGATCTGTATATGTGCAAGTACTAACTACATGCAAGAGTGTTTGCTTAAGATTCATACAGCAGGGATATAACTTTTCCTACTTTTGTTCTATTGGAATCTTCAGACTGAAAACGTTTGTTTATCAAGTTACATGTGAGCTGTGCGCCAGCCTGACCCAGTGTTAAGTGTCTGTAGCAAATTTCATTGGCAAAATTTCCAGTATATAGAAGCAATGTACTAACACACAATTCCTAGTGGAAAATAAATGGCAATAAAAAGAGAAATGATAGTCTAAGTGAGCAGTAAGAGTGCATTTTTACTGGGACTGGCTGACCCCAGAGATGTGACTTGGCATTTGAACGCAAGCTGAAATGAGTACAAGTGAAAGCTGATATCGGAGTAATGACTTTGTGGCACAGACATGGGAATAATTTAATTAATTGCACAGAAATTTCTTTAATGAACAGTTATGCTGTAATAAGAATGAGGTCGAACAACAGAATGTGTTTTAGCAGTTAATGGCCTCAGACAGCTGCAGTTTTGGATGGATTCCCATTTTGGCTCTCCACATGTCTGAAGGAAGGATGCAGGGCTGAGTTTAGCAGTTCATGGCAGCTGAGTGTGTGGAATAAAAAATTATAGGCACCATTTTTATGAACGCACTAACGTTGCCTGACACCTCATAATTTTCTTTAAGTCGGCTAATCTTAATTTTTCCAAAAGATTGTCGTGTTTCTGTATTGGGTTGATTCATTTTTATCAGAATTTGTCGAGTTATTCTGAGCTAATTTATGGAAGTGCCAACCTATGCAGGGATATTTTCTGCCTATTTTTGCTGAAAAGATTTGGATTTTTTGATAATTGATGTCAGTAAATCCATGTATCTTAACTTGTATTTTTGATTTAACAATTTTCAGCTCAGCGTTGCATTATGCCACCTAACTTTGCAATCCTAGCCTTTAATTAGAGATAATGACCATGAAAATCTGTGGGCCACAATCCTGGCAGTTATGTTTGGAATCGCGTCTGCCTCCAGTGCTTACCCTGCCGGAGTTTGCAGGATTAGTGGCAGGGCATCTAATTTACATGGGACTGGCGCCACTATGGGCGTATCTCTGGCACACACCTGCCTCACATGGTTGGAAAATCTCCTGGCTGCTTTCCATGGCGGGGTTGCCAAGGCCCTCACAAAACCCCAGCCGTCTCCCCTCTGGCCTCCTGTGTAATGGGCTGATCTAGATTTTAATAAGAGAAAAAGTTAAATTCTTTTTTCGGGGGTGCTGGCCGTTCCCCTGGTCTGGATCAGCCTGGCAGAGCACACTTGAGCCCATCTGGAGGCCGGTACAACTGGTCTTACTTGGCCTTCTAAGGGGCGGCGGAGGTTCCACTCCTTATAAGGTAGACCAGAAATTCCCACAATCGGTGGCAGTTATGGTAGGAGTCTGGCAGAAGCTCCAAAGAAATTTAGGGCCATTGCAACCAGTGCCATCTCATTGGAAAAACCTATACTCTAGGCACTAATTGCAGAAACTAAGCATCAAATGGGACATTGGAGGAAAATTAATCTGCAGTGACTGCATGCAAATGGTTGCTTGGGCAATGCATTGGACAGTTTGAGTTAAAAAATCCAAGACATTCCCCAGCAGTTTTAAACAAAATGTACTGCATTAATTCTTCACGAAACGTAGCACTGTGTGGATGTTCATGTGAAGCTGCATTTTCTGACGTAGGGTTAGGATCGGATAATATTGTGATCACATAACATTCTTCAACCCACAGATGCCTTTATTGAATCTTAGCAACAAGATACACTGTTGTCATTTCATATTGAGAGAAAATAGTTAAGAGATAATGATGGACAATAGGAGAAAGTTATGAGGCAGTAATAAAATTAAGCAGTTCAGGTGGTACAATAAAGCATGAGGACAAGAACTTTGCCTGAATCCTGTCATTGCAATACAACCTTTAATACTTTTAGTATCTGTTGTTTTATATCATTATTTATATAAATGATGCAATTTATCTGGAAACATTTTTAAATCTCAATGACTTATAACTCTGAGTTAATTTGTTCCTGCTTGGTATGTATTACAACCACTTATAACCTAAACAAGTAAATCAGATCGTATTACCTGAAGAATGATATAAAAATACTTTTTTTTACAATGTATTACAGAACCGTCATTGATGCGAAGAAGTAGTCATCCAATTGGATAATTTTGGCCAGGGTATCTAATTAAACTTTTAAAATCAAAAATCCAATTGTGCGATCTCTTTAGGCCTAAATAAAAAGTGTTCATCATCATCAAGTTAAGCTGTTATAAGGTATAAACAAAAGACATCTTGTTAACTGCCAAAGTCATTTCAGTGAATTCCAAGTGAACAATTAAGGCAGCTGAAATTATGAGATTGCTGTCTTAATGATGGATAATAATTACCTCATGCTGTCATGTTCTGTAACTACTCTTAACCCGTACCTCTGGATGTTGATGGCAGCACTTGTTGGATAAACAAAATTTATTAAAAAGAACATTAGTTAATTAGTGCAAAGTACTGCAATATTACCAAGTGTTCAGACTTCTAAAGAGGCATTAATGGTGAAGCTGCCTTTTTAAAATGGGTTTTATTAATAACTGCAAAAAAAAAGCAGCGTATCATTACCTTCATTAAAACCAGTTAAAAGATCAAGAAAATCCTGAAAAGAGTGGTGGCAAAGTATAGATGTAAAATACAGGATGATGATAAACAGCCAGCATGCCATTTGAAAGAGCGACATGGGAAGTCTATAGTACACTAATAAGGTAACTAAGTGCACTACAGCTTTTTTTAGTCAGAGTCCTTTTAAGTAGCACCTGGGAACTCTGAGTGAAAGATTGATTGGAGCCAGACAGTCTGGAGTTGTTGAGGACTGTGTTTAATTTCATTTTTACTGAAGGTCTCTGTAGGAGCTCAGCAGGAACGAACTTCTTTGGTATGTTCTATAATGACTTGCATTTGTTTTTCACTAAAGTGAAAGCAAGTGGAATATTGCAGATTGAGTTTATTTTCACCCAGAATATAACATAGGCCAAACCTTTTGTGCACCAACGTGACCTGTTTTGATGGTGATCCAATTTTGAAGAGCAGAGTTCTCGTGTAGACACCACCTACGGCAAAAATGGTTTATTGTAAACTCTCACTAGAGGTATGCATTAACTAACTTTAAGATGATGTTTCCACTTGGGGTGGGGGGGGGGGGGGAGTCCAAAACTAAGGGCATAAATATAAGATAGTCACTAATAAATCCAATTAGGAATTCAGGAGAAATTTCTTCACCCAGAGAATGGTTAGAATGGGGAACTTGCTACCATAACGAGTAGTTGAGACAAATAGCATAGATGCATTTAAGGGGAAGCTAGATAAATACATGAGGGAGAAAAGAATAGAAGAATATTCTGATAGGGTTAGATGAAGTAGGGTGGGAGGAGGCTAATGTGGAGCATAAACGCACGAAGAGCTTATTTCTGTGCTGTAAATTCTATGTAATCCTATGTAACTCCAGAACCTGGCAAAGGATGTGGCAATCACATCAGAGGAGAACGTTTTGATTTGGATATTTTTTCTGCCTCCTTTTAAAGGTAATTTCCATTTTATTTCATTTGGTACAGATGCATAAACAAATATTAACTTAGGATGGGAAATTACTCCTCACCTGCTCCCAATTCTACATTGACTCATGTTCCCTCTTTGTGCCAACCTAAGGTGCCATCACACAGTGTGTCCCGAATATGAATAACTATTGAGTTTACTGTGGAATTTTTTTTTGCTTTCTTGAGTTCTGCTGCACTGTTGCTGCCCTTTAGTAATCAAGGTTTGTTATCAGCTCTCATTTATTGAACATTGTTAGTCCTCGCAATACAAATTCCACTAATTCAGGACAGTAATCATAAGTGCATCTATTTTAAAATGTCCAGACATAAAGCAGGTTATTACAGTGGATGAATTATATGCATGATTTTTGTTGTTGCCTTAGGCAGGTCAGGTTCAATTTCTCTCAAGATCACGGCTAAGATTGTGTCTGTGCGTTATTTTCCTCCTGAAAACGCAATGGTTGCGATAAGATCATTGGCTTTGAGCAGGGGTGAGCACAAATTGGAGCTTTAAGAGGCAAGATTTCCTCTTCACTATTTGTAACAAAATTGTAAACAAGTGGCTAAAGAACTGGGTCCGAAATTTCCTGGGCGGTTCTGGTGGACTCCCACCGTTAATGCGACAGGCACGCCGAAAACAACGGCAAGGCCAGGCCTAACATGGGAGTTTCCAGTGGACTTGCCTGGGAGATAGAGCTGCTGCTTGCCCCCCTTACCCCCAACAAAAAGGCCAGCTACTGACACGCAGGGGGCAGGACTGAAGGTTTGGTCTCACTACACAGTGAGTTCCGTTTCTTCAGCCTTAGGTGGGTCCCTGCAAATGGTTGAAGGCCAGTATGCAGAGAGAGAAGAGTCGTTTCAGTCTCCTGACCGGCAGAAGTGGGCTTCACTGGGGGATTCAGATTGAGGTGTAGTCTTGTACCTCTGAAATTCTCCGGGCTGGACCCCTTCTGTGGTCTTTGACGGGGGTGGGACCCTGCAGATGTGTCCCCGCACCGTCACAGGCACTCTCCTGCAAGGCCCCACCCCTTGACTCCGCAAACTTTGACGAGGTCTTCGGTGGAATTCTGCAGAGGACGTGATCGTAACGTAACTGACTGGAATTTGCCCTGCAGATTTTTGGCGCTCCGGTTTGTGATTGGGCTACAGATAGTGAACAGGAGACAACTTTTGCCCGGATTTTCACCAGCCAAATTCAGGTGCCTAAATTTGAACTGCAAGAACAAAATCGAGAGTGTGGAAGATGTGAAAAAGCTGCCAAGACCACTAGGAGTCTCACTTAGATACTCTAATCCTGTTTCACTTCCCAAAAACTCAGATGGTCTACTCTTCCCTCTATAATAGAGAACTCTGATTATTGGACCCTCAAAGATTCTCTTTCCCCAGTATACTTTCAGGAATTTGGATGTAATCTCTGTCCGCTTTATCACCAGACAAAGCAATCCCCTCCTCCACTTAAACCACTCAAAATTGAATGGTAGCCTCCATTCAAGTTGAGGGGGAATGATCCTAAATCTGTACCATTCGAAAAGAGAGTGTTACACCAATAGATATTCTTTTTTTCAGGCTGCATGCAGTGAGTTGGGAAACATTTGATACCCTGTTTGCCCAAACCTTCGTTTTGTTAACTTGGTATTTGATATAACCCTAATTCTGATTTGGTTTTCCTGCGGAGCAGGCTCAAGGGGCTGAATGGCCTACTCTGGTTCCTAATGTTCTTATGTACTCCAGCCTGCATGCAATAACTATTGAAAGCACAATGAACTGTCCACGAGATGACATTCAAGCTCTGCCACACACTACATGATCTGAGCACTTCATTTCCTTGAAGCTTTTTTTTTGCTCCGAACACTTCGGGGGTGAAAATCTTCCAGCTGATAATTTTACCAAACAAGTTAGCCTATTTTTATTCTAAAACCTAAGTAGAGTGGCAAATTCCTATTCCGAGCAAAGTTTTCAGGTATGTATGAACTTAACTCTTTCAGTGCTGAACATTTCTTTTCATAAACGAATCTTACGGCAACTATCGTTGCAGGCGTCCGGTTTGCCTGTGGTGGCCAAGTGTTGTGCATCTTTCAGACTTTGGTAATAGGCCATCAGCAGTCCAGTCTCATGTGGTGTTAAGCATGAAATATCTATTCTGTGCATACACCGCATGGGGATGCCGAATACTGGGAAAATTCACTGTGTGTGTATTCTTTTGTATGGGTCAGCAATTGAACCATATTTGCGGAACACAGGTAGAACTGACCGTGTTGCAGCCAAAACCAACGTTTCTTTCCACTCATTAGAAAAAATGCATAATTCTTTCATTTAGTCCGTTTTTCATATTTTACGCACATTTAACAGGTTATGGAATATGTAGTGTGGCTCAGGAGCCCAACTTATTCTGGGTGAGTTTGAGCTGACTTGAGGTGCGAGATTTACCACTGCACCATGCTCTCACTAAATTCAAATTATGACAGGGTGGTATTGACAACAGTTACTCATTTATACATCATCTCCCCTGCTTCCTTCCACTCCCAGTGTAAAAACCGTAATACTCGTGGCTGATACTTGACTTGTTTCTCAGTTATTTTTCACCATCTTCTTTCAAAGAACATAATAAAATCGGAAGAGACAAATATTTTTTGTCGACAATGCCCATTGTGCATTCATCGTTCTCTCCCAAAATGAGAATTAATACAGCATCCTGAAAAATAACCTATAAGTAACATTCCTTCCCCTGCTCTGAAATAGCAGCTACAGTAGCACACTGTCTGTTCATGGATGAACACCAAGTGGACAATTTATTACAATGGTCCTCAGTAGCACACTGGGTGAAGCATAAAACTTTCACAGCCATTCTTGAGTGACATGAGGCCATAAAACTTGCTTGAATAAGGGACTTGTTAATTTACTTGTTAAATCAAATTAAAAATTTATAAACGCTTTTAGGTAAATGAGATCTCCTTGATGCAGCCCTCAAGGGAGTGTAGGATCCTAGGATGTAAGAATGCTGATGCTTAAACATTGATGCAGAACAATAAAATCCATTAAACTCTCCCAGGCTTATTACTGCAGAACTGTGCAGCTGTTGCCAGGCATTGCTAAGGGAAACCAAGAGCTGATGACATGGAATCTCAATGACTGAAAACTGCAGCATACCTTTCTGTTGCCATAGAAAGGCAGGATTTTTTAACAAAACTCTCATTTTCTGTCGCCATTTTATCTCTGTCAGGCACCTTTCTAATGTTAAGACAACGATCATTTTTCAACCCGTTAATTAGCTCGAGGGTGAAGTGCTATATTTTCTTTTCACTAATTTTACTGAAAAGTACATGCGAGTACAAATGGAGGTGTGGGTGAAAATACTGCTCATGTCAGTTTATTGATCAAGAAAGAAAAAGAACAAACTTGCATTTATATAATGTAAGGACTTGCACAACACCAGGTTATAGTCCAACAGTTTTATTTTAAATCACAAGCTTTCGGAGCTTACCTCCTTCGTCACCTGATAAGCTCCGAAAGCTTGTAATTTAAAATAAAACCGTTGGACTATAACCTGGTGTTGTGCAAGTCCTTACATTTGTCCACCCCAGTCCATCACCACATCATGGCATTTATATAACACCTTTCTTGACCTCAGGATGTCCCAAAGCGCTTTTATAGTCAATTAAGTACTTTTGAGTGTAATGTAGGAAACATGGCAGCCAATTTGTGCACAGCAAGGTCCCACAAACAGCAATGTGATACTGACTAAATAATCTGTTTTAGTGATGTTGGTTGAGGGTGAATATTGGCCAAGGCACCAGGGAAAACTCCCCTGCTCCTCTTCGAAATAGTGCCATGGGACCTGAGAGGGCAGATGAGGCCTCGATTTAACATCTCATCCGAAAGATGGCACCTCTGACAGCGCGGCGCCCCCTCAGTACTGCACTGAAGTGTCGGCCTAGATCGTGTGCCCAAATCTCTGGAGTGGGACTCGAACCCACAACCTTCTGACTCAGAGGCGAGCATGTTACCAACTGAGCCACAGTTGACACGGTAGCATATGGAGGAAAACATACTTCTAAATCATTGAACATGCATCCCAAAAGATCATCAGTTTGAATTTCAGCTTCAGCAACTGGCATTTAATTTACCTATGCCTTTGGGTATGTCAGAGGGCTTTTATCTGGCCTGCCGGTTGGAGTAGCTAAATACCCCATGAACAGTCCATCTTGGAAGGGGTACTATGGGGACCAATTTATCCCCGAAGAATAATGATGAGGAAAGAGTTGCCAACAAGCAATTTTGTCGTAATCTCCTGTTCAACAAGTGATGGACTGTTGGGTATAACTGCAGCTTTACCTATTGACACCCTGTGCCCTGCTTCACTTGCAGTGTAACTACATGTCATGGGTTTATATGCAACGCTGTTTTGAGTTATCAGATTTCTTGAAGCTGTTGGCCAGCTTTTTGTTAGATTTCCAAGTTAGTGCGTATGCATCCTGCCTTTGCCAGTGTCACTGATAGTGGTTGTGAAAAGAAGGCACTCTGCAAACATCCTGTCTCCCAGATGAAGGAGGAAGTCTGATGGTTGGGGCAGCAGAGGATGTTTAAATCACCTTCTCTGGCAAATTCTACTTTGTTGCTCACTCTATGCTTTTGCTGTTGGCCAGCACAATGCCTTCAGACTTAACGTTAATACCCTTGTTAGCTAACAGCAGTAGAAATGCAGTGTGAAAATCCCATTACAAAACCCACCAAATCCAAAGCATTTTTGTCTGTCATCTTCACTTTGGGCAGTGCACCCATAGTAGAAACATCTAAAGCTGCAGTAATCCCAAGAGCCTATAATACCTTAGCTATACTGATCAGTTGATCGGCTCTTGGTTCTCCCCACAGTGCTCATCGATAGCTAAGTCATCAGGGGTGAGACCCAGCTTTGGTGAGCTGGAACCAAATCACAACATTGCCTTTCACGTGAATTCAGTTTCACACATTCTGGTGTCTTGCGCATCCCTGATTTTCATTGCTTCACCATTGGCGGCCATGCCTTCAGCCATCTAGGCCCTAAGCTCTGGAATGCCCTCCCTAAACCTCTCCTCCTCTCGACCCCTCTCTCCTCCTTCAAGATGCTCCTTAATTCTACCTCTTGACCTCACCTGTGCTAATATCTCCTTATGTGGCCCAGTGTCAAATTTTGTTTGATAACACTCCTGTGAAGCGCTTTGGGACGTTTTACTATGTTGAAGGCGCTATATAAATGCAAGTTGTTGTTGTTGTGTTATAAGCATCACAGAAGTAGTCACAGCTTAGCGACCCCAACCAGTCCGGCTGCAGATGTCATGTGTTACACGTGTGTTACAAAACTACATACTAGCATTAGCTTATTAGCCTTTGTTTCTTGGCAACTGTACAGAGATGGACCCATCCTTGTTACCCCAGGTACTGGTATAAATAGGGCTTAGAAAATTGCACTCCAGTCGGTCTGAGAGCTTGATGTTGTGTCATCAGCAATACTAACTAAGGGTGCCAATTTTTCTTATTGTCCTTTTGAGTTTTTCCCCTGCCCCTTGCGATTGCAGCATCTGAGCCTTACTTCGCACTGCCTCATAAGAGTTAATGTAGCTTTTAAAGTGTTAACAGGTTTGCACTCATTTTTCTTTCAACAGCTAGCCATTAAACATCAAAGAAAGATAAATTAGGTTTAAAAAACCTTTAGTAACGTGGTCACGGTCTTTTTCACATTATTCCAGGGTTACATGCTGATTGCTTATTAAAAACAGTTGTAAATTGCACATAATAAAATAAAATGAGACAGAGTGGAAAAATTTCTTCCTTAAATAACAGTGTTATAAAAACAGAACACTTGCTGCGTGGAAATCAATGACAGATGTAGTTTCTGGCAGTTTCGATGTTGTAAGTTAAATGAAAAGGGTGCTGTATAAGTTAATTCCTTGCCATGTTTTGAAGAGTGAGGAAATTAGCCTGTTGGTTGCTGTCAAATGGCTGTGTTTTGTGAAAAGAAAATTGCATTCTGGTTTAAACGAAATAATCGTTCAAGTTAAAGGTGAGGGGCAGAATATACAGTGTTGGAAATCGGGATGGGATGATTGTATAATACTGCCGTCAAAATTAATTCCAACACCGTACTTTAAACTGGAATTTTTTGGTCTCAACACAATTCTAAGAATTGTTTGGACTTTCTAAATTCTGCTGCTTCAAATATCCATGGAGTCAAAGATGTGGAACTGAAATACTCTCGTGACATTTACAATAATTCTCGTGTCTGGGGATTTAAAGTTGAAACAAACTTTTGTTGAATTGTGGCTAAGCTAGAAAGTGTTTATATATTTTATAACCTGACAGGTAGATATCTCAAATTTCTGAACACTCCGCCATTTTGCCTTTCATTGCAAATGTTAATGCTAAAGGATATTGCTCCCCATGTGCTAAATTATAATTCGTTCAGGATTTTTTTTAAACCCCATTTTGATCCTGCCTGTTTTGTTGGGTTGACAAATGAGCCTGAAATGAATGCCACAGAGTGACAGTCAGTGATACTGAGAAACAAAAATGTGCCGTTCAAAATCTCCTGTGTAAACTATCAGAAAAACTTCCTGTCTCTGCATACTGTGTCACAGAATAGTGAGACACAGGTTCTTGTTCATAATAAGCTCCCAGTTCGACAATGCTGTCCAAGGAAGGTTTAGAGAGGAGAGCCAAACATGTCATGTCAAAAGAAGGGGAAATCTAGGAACAATTCACCTTGGGCCCATTCTGGCACATCTTATAGTGGGTAGTTGGAGATTACCAGGTCTACAGATAGGTCTCCTGCTTCCCCCTCAATTAAAGAATGGTGCATGATGAAGAAAACCTAGAGAGAGAGTATAACTATATTTAATCTTAACCTATGGATTTCTGTGGTGTATGCAAATGGATTCTCCTCAACAGAAAGGTTAAATAGAGAAGTAAAAATCTAATCAGATGCCATATCTAATGAACTAAAATGCTACCGGGACTTGATGGTTTGACTTATCGGGAGAGGTTGGATAGACTGAGACTTTTTTCCCTGGAGAGTAGGAGGTTTAGGGGTGATCTTATAGAAGTCTATAAAATAATGAGGGGCATAGATAAGGTAGATTGTCAAAATCTTTTCCCAAAGGTAGGGGAGTCTATAACGAGGGGGCATAGATTTAAGGTGAGAGGGGAGAGATACAAAAGGGTCCAAAGGGGCAATTTTTTCACTCAAAGGGTGGTGAGTGTCTGGAACGAGCTGCCAGAGGCAGTAGTAGAGGCGGGTACAATTTTGTCTTTTAAAAAGCATTTGGACAGTTGCATGGGTAAGATGGGTATAGAGGGATATGGGCCAAGTGCAGGCAACTGGGACTAGCTTAGTGGTATAAACTGGGCGACATGGACATGTTGGGCCGAAGGGCCTGTTTCTATGTTGTAAACTTCTATGATTCTATGATTCTATGAAATTTCCGATCGATGACCGATATTAATGATTTTCTTGCAGGTGTAGTTTGCACCTTTTCAGGTCACTCCTTGCAAAGAGATCTCCTTTGTTCCCTATCTGTAGTAAAATCATAAACACGTTCTTTATGCTTGCATTTATGATTCATTACAAATAGTGAACAGAGGAAATTTTCTTCTTCTACCTTGTAGTAAATCAATTTTACTGCATCTGTTTTTTCCCCCTTATTTCCCCTGAGCAACCATCATAGGGTAGAAATTCAAACCGGAAATGCTTAACATGTTTGTATTACGTTGCCTTGTGTGCTATTTTTACACAGGTGTTAACACATTATTTTGAACTTGTTAATACCTTGCATAAATATACTGCACACAGGAATGTAACATGAGTGCGCTAAACGTAAAGTTTGCTGATCAGAATTTCTACCCTGATGTTTATGAAACATTCCTAAAACCGAAAACCTTAGAACACAAGCTTCCTGCGTACAATTTTCCAAGAAGACATTGTGACGCGAGTACAGTCAAACTCTTCAGTCACTTAGTTTCTCTTATCATTTTCTATTGCTACTTTTGGCGGCCATCTTAAAATTACTGTTTCCCCATTTCATAATTTTTTTTCTTTCATCGTACAGTTTTATTCTCGTGAATCCTAAAGACACTGTGGGACTAGGCAGCTGCCAAATTCAATCTCTGTACCTTTAATGAAATGTTTGCAAATTTAACTAGCCAGAGATGTCACTTTTCGCCAATAAGAATGTGCAGAGGAGAATAGCTGGAGAAAGAGCCTTTAAACTATTAGTGCTGACACAATGACTTTGCAGGAGACTAAATTACAGCCTAATGGGGCAATATGGCAATGTGACAAGCTTAGTAAGCATCAATATCAAATAACTTGATTTATATTATAAAAGTGATGGATTAGACTTGGCATCACCGGAGAAAATAAATTCTTTGTTCAGATCACTCCCTGCTCTCAATGCCCTTGGTCTTTTCTCACTTGCCCATTTTCGCAACCTTGTATTTGTCGCCTCGTCATTATAGCAGCTATGGATAAAATAATTAATGGAATCCGAATGTTTACCCCCCCCTCCCCCACCATCTCCCAGAGAGTGCCCTCCCGTCTCCATCCAGCATATTGTGTCCCCTTCAGCTATTTTTGTGTGGCGTGTTTCTCACATCAGGCTCAACAGTAGCTTCGAGTGGCATGTCGTTCTTATCACATTTCCTACTTAGGCGACAAAGCGACTCACTGCCTTTGACCCAGTTGCAGTCCTCTTAGGAAAAGCATCCATTCAAAGTGCTAATAGCTACAAAAAAGGCTGTTTTCATTTTAATTATGTGTTTTACTCTAGGGTGTTTTTTTTCCTGTTTGCTGTGAATGATGGATGGTGCTGGTAAATGGCAATTTTTTTTCTCTCTGTCCTCATTTTTATTGTCCTATAAAGTACAACTTGTGCAAACGCACTGCCATATGAAATGGCTTGTCACGGTAAACAGTTCCCCAGAGTGTTATGCGATACTCCCACTTCTCATAGGTGGCGTTTTGGCTTGGTTCATATTGTTTGCTTCTTATGCAGAAGCAGTTGAGGGTTTTTAAAGAGAACCTGAGAAGGTTGGCAATGATGACTGGTTGAAAAATGCACCAAAGCAACCAAGGCAGGGTAATAAATCCTGACTTGGCTGTGGTGGGAAGTTCACGAACATTATGCACTGTTCTCCAGACTGTTAGACTCACATGCTTGGGTCATATCATTTTCCATTTTTAAATGTTTTCTTTTATTGTGTCTGGAAAATGACTCCTGCTGGCTTTCTACCAGCATGCTGCTGGAGTCTGATAAGACCTTCCCTTTATAGCTTTCATTTTCTTTGCTTTGTAGCTCAAGCCTTCTCAACACTGCTGCAGGGACAGCGACAGCGAAAGTATCAGCGGTGATTCTAAGCCTTCCAACCGGAGCTGCTCACGTGAGAGTCTGAGTGATGTAAGTATAAGACATCTGGCTAATGATCTTCACCCCCCACCCCCCCAACTCTTTAAATATACACTGTTATCAGCAAGCACTGGGCACCACACAGACATATGCGCGCACCTTTATGAGAGATGTAGGGTGTTTAAATGGTTTGTGTTTGATGTGCTAATTATTCAAAAGTGCAATCAAATTCATGTCGTAATTAAAGTTGTCAGTTGGCAGACAAGCTAAGAACTGAAAAAACATGGCATAACAAATGAAGTGAAATGATTCTGTGTGTAGCTATATGATGCTTCATCAGGCGTGAAATTAAATAAGTAATTTGATGTTAACGTCGGAAATTGAATTGATGCCTGCTGTCCCTGTTCTGATGATCCCGCATTTAAAGTAGTCCTGCACTGGTACAGAGACACCCCCTCCCCAATGTACAGTGTATTTGATAGACTGTGTACTTATATTAAGTATGCTAAGAAAAGCAATCAGCGCACTGAATGAGCATGCCCATGGTGAGGCCTAGTTCTCTGTAGGCTCCATTTACTTGGAGTCAATAGCTGTATGTGTCTACCTTTAATTCCATAGGATATCTGTTCCATACTTTCACTTCCTGGTGTATTCAATTAAAATTTTAGCCCTTTGGTGTTGTCCTGTTACCTGCCAAAATTATGCTGCCCATCTCGAACATAATTTACTCAGTGACGCTGAAGCAGATTCATTGGGCCCGATATTAGGAGGGAGGCGGGTTGGCAGCGGGGGGTCGACTGGGCGCGTGGGTAACGCGCCCATTGAATTCGGGGTGCTCCGCACCCAATCGCAGCTTGATTGAAGGTACTTACTTGTGCTTCCGGGTTTCGCGCTGGAAAGCTGCGCAGCGGGCGGACTGCGCATGCGCAGCAAAGGCTGTCAGCTGGAGGAGCCCTATTTAAAGGGGCAGTCCACCACTGACTGATGCTGTAGAAAATAGGCAAAATGACAGCATGGAGCAGCCCAAGGGGAAGGCTGCTCCCAGGTTTAATGATGCCTCACTCCAGGTCTTATTGGATGGGGTGAGGAGGAGGGGGAGAATAGAGATCTTCTCCCCGGCAGGCGGGAGGAAGTGGCCTGCCTCTGCCACCAAGAAGGCCTGGCTCGAGGTGTCAGAGGAGGTCACCAGCACCACCAACATATCACGCACCTGCATACAGTGCAGGAGGCGCTTCAATGACCTAAGTAGGTCAGCCGAAGTGAGTACACTTACTCATTCCCCTACACTCCGTCTGCCACATCACCGCCCCCACATCTCCTTCTGCACTGCCAACACTACTCTGTCACATCACTCCTCACACCCACTCAAACCTCATCCTCATCTTATCTGCACTTACTCACCTCGCCAGTACTCATCCCGCCACTACCACTCAACTCAATCCTCATACAATTTCATGGCTCTATCTCATACTCACCCTCTGATGCATCTCTTTCACGGTCAGCCTCAGTCAACCTGCCACTACCTGTGCTGCAGCCACAGGGCATGGATCACATATGTGCAGCAGGAAGCAGAAGGCAAACGTGTTGTGAGCATGAAGGGGATGCACAAGGGTGTTTGAGGGTTTGTCATGGTGTTTACCTATGTTTAATTTCTGATCAACTCACATTACATATTATATTGTCACCACTACTGCCACGTCTTTGCGAATCTTGTCTGGTTTGTGCAATAATGCCCTTTCCTGAGGATCACTATGAAGACCCACAACTGATGCCACCCATTGTGTCACTGCAGAGTGGGTGTAGGTGTATTTGCAGGGCTCTTTTGTGCAGACGACTGAGAGACGTCAGCGATGTCCCCGGTGGCACCCTGGAAGGATGCGGAGGAGAAGTTGTTGAGGGCAGTGGTGACTTTGACAGCGACAGGTAAGAAGATGGTGCTCGGGCCAGCCGGGAGCAGCTTGGCATGAAGGAGGCTGCAGATGTCCACGACTACATGTCGAGTGACTCTGAGCCTCCGTGTGCACTGCTGCTCAGAGAGGTCCAGGAAGCTGAGCCTGGGTCTGTGGACCCTGTGGCGAGGGTAGTGCCCTCTGCAACGCATCTCTCTCTGCGGTTGTCCTCCCTCCTGCTGTGCTGGTGGATGTGTCACAGCACTGTGTTGTGGAGCTCCACGTGTCAGAGGTGGATGGCATGGCCGGCGAGGCTGGTGATGCTGCTCGTCCTCCGAGGAGGTCATGACTGCAGCTACGGCGGCCCCCATCCGGAAGATGTACGTTTGAGGGGGTCCGCAAGGTAGGTACATGTGTCTGGACACCGGGGTAAGTGTGCAAGTTTGTGAATTTTATTGTTAGGAGGAGGGTGGTGGAGGCCAAACTTTGTCCAAAGTGACAGAGTGGCCTCCTGCAATGAGTGAGGATCTCCCTCCCTCCTCTCCCCATGTGTCAAATGGACCTTTGCAGCTGCCACAGGCTGATGGCTGCAACACGTCCATTTGAACTGGGAACGTTTCCCCCAGTACGGGAAACAGTCCCAGTTGACTTGAAAATCCCACCCCCTCCTAAAATATCAGGTCAATCAGGTCTGTAAACGACCTGAAGTACCTAGTTAATTACTTTAAGTGGCATTCCGCCAGCTTTAATTGCCGGCGGGAGTCCCACATGCGGGGGCTGCGCGCGCATGTCAGCGCGTCACTGGGGAACCCGGAAGTGGGCGGATTGGAGCCGGGCTCCGGACCCGCCCTGGGAAATCCCCGATTTTCGGAGCCCCCCGCCAGGAACGCACCTGCTCGGGGGTGCGAAAATCGAGCCCATTAACTCAGTTGTCTCAACTACCGTAGCTATAGTGAGATCACATTGTGAGCTGCTCCCATCATTGTTTACAGCACTGCCTTACAGAGAACCATGATCTGTGCTTAAAAAAAATTAAAGATTATTGATAATTGTTTATTGTCATAGATCAATACAGATAAATTCATGGGAGAAAAATGAACACAGTGTCACTTTTTTAAAGACCTGGAGCCACACAAATACTGTTTTGCTCTGTGTATCATTATAAAAAAATATTTTATTAAACAGTCATTAGAAACCTCCTCAATTTAGCAAATCAAATTTTCTTTAATTTGACATGCAGTAAATAGACTCCAAGATTCTTTTTGTAGTATGTACACTGAGGTAAATTTTTAAAACCGCTCAGTAATTCAGCCATGGCTCAGTGGTACCACTCTCGCCGCTGAGTCAGACAGTTGTGGGCTCAAGCCCCACTCTGGGGACATGAGTACAAAATGTAGGTTGACATTTCAGGGCAGTACTGAGGGAGTGCTGCACTGTCGGCGGTGCCGTCTTTCAGATGAGACGTTAAACCGAGGCCCCATCTGCCCCCTCTGCCCCCTCAGGTGAACATAGAAGATCCCATGGCACAAATTCAAAGAAAAGCATGGGAGTTCTCTCTGGTGTCTTGGCCAATATTTAACCCTCATCCAACACCTAAAAACAGATTATCTATTCATTATCACATTGCTGTTTGTGGGACCTTTCTGTGCACAAATTGGCTACCATGTTTCCTACATTACAACTGTGTCTACATTTCAGAAGTACTTAATTGACTGTAAAGCACTTTGAGACGTCCTGAGGTCACGACAGACGTCATACAAATTTCTTTTAATTTAACATGTAAGTCTTTTGATTGAACAATATGTTGACAAATAAAAGTCAGGTCAGTATTCGGGGCGCTAAACTGGGCCGTGTATAAACCCATGGTGCAGGGTGCCATTGACTGCACGCACTTTGCCCTGCATATCAACTCCTCCGTCTTCATCAACCGAAAAGGCTTCCACTCCCTCAACGTGCAGCTGGTGTGCGACCACACGCGTCGAATCATGGAGGTCGATGCCCGCTACCCTGGGAGCAGTCACGACGCCTTCGTCATGCAGCAGTCCAATGTGCCAGCTATCTTTCACCCAGCTCGGCAAATCAAAGGCTGGCAACTGGGCGACAAAGGCTATCCCCTCACGCCTCCGTGGCTCATGACTCCGGTCAGGAACCCACGTACAAGTGCATAATAGGCCTATAATGAGAGCCGTGCTGTCACTCGCAATGTCTTGGAGCACACCATAGACCCCCTCAAACAACGCTTCTGCTGCCTGGACCGGCCTGGAGGAGCCCTGCAGTACTCCGCTGAGAAGGTGGGCAGATTCGTGGAGGTGTGCTGCATGCTGCACAATCTCGCCATCATGAGGGACCCGTCTTTGCCATCAATGATTAGAGACGACCCTGAGCCGGAGGTGGAGGAAGAGGAGACTGAGGAGGAAGAGGGAGAGGAGCCGGAAGAGGAAATGGAGGAAGACGCAAGGGTGCAACAGGGACCACACGCCTTGTCTGCAAGAGCTCTGCATGCTCGCCTGATCCGTGCCCGCTATCAAGAATGTCAACTATATCCCCCAACAGTCCGACACTCCCACAAGACAATCAAATCGTCCTCCATCTGATTAAACATTGATTTCCCCCTCAGCTCATCGCACAAATAAAAACCACCACCAAATGCAAATTCAAAGTCACATTTATCAATGAACAAATCAAATTATGAAACAGGACAGAACTATTCACCCTTGCGCATTGCCTTAGTGCCTGTTGTTCGTGTGCCTTTACCTATCCTAGTGCTCCTACGAGGTGCATCCCCAATGGCTGGAGCATGGGTGGTGGGAGGCTGCTGGCCTTCAATGGAGGAATGTGTAGATGGCCTTGGAGGACGACCTCGAGCAGCTCTGGGCCGGGAGGGCCCGGCTTCAGACTGCACCATCTCAGCATGGGCTGCAGCAGTCTGGCCTGGCTGCCCAATAGGCAACAACAAGGGCACTGGTGGAGTGGCAGGGGTGGGAGCAGGAATGTTGTCGTCCTGAGAGAGGACAGCAAGTCCGACTGCCATGGCACCACTGCCACTCTCCCGGGGCGGTGCCACAGCAATCCTGGTGATCAGCTGGAGAACGGATTGCTGGAGTGCTGTGACACCCTGGAAGCCCCGTTCCACAGTGGTCCCCAGAGCCACAATAGCAGCAGTCTGAGCTTCCATTGCAGCAATCTGAGCAGCAACCGTCGCTTGCAGACCTTTGATGAAATTGGTTTGTGCTGCAATGGAAGCTGCGACATCGGCCATCAGACGCTGTATCATGATGGGTTCCACAGGTGTGCTGATGGAGGTGACCACCCGTTCCACGTTGGAGGGGATGGGCTCCAAGCTGTGCGCAAAGCCCTGTGCTAAGTTGGAGCTGAACTCCTCCATGCCTCTTGTCATTGTGCGCAGGCTTTCTGGCAGGCTTTCCAGTGCCCCAAGCATTTGGTGGTGTACGCTCATCAGCTGTCTTCTGTAGCCTGGCCCATTAAAGTCCTCATCTGACTCCTCTGCAGCAGAACTAGTGAAGCGATTTAACCCTCTAGTGAGCTGGCACCTAGCACCATAGAACCATAGAAAAGATACAGCTCAGAAGGGGGCCATTCAGCCCATCGTGTCCGCGCTGGCTCGTAGAACAACCAGGTGCCCATTCTAATCCCACCTTCCAGCACCCGGTCCGTAGCCCTGCATCTTACAGCACTTTAGGTGCAGGTCCAGGTACTTTTTAAAAGAGTTGAGAGTCCCTCCCTCTACCACCAATTTGGGCAGTGAATGAGGTACCTGCGGTATCTGTTCCCCCCGCTCCGGCTCCTGCACACTTGTGCCCGATGTCTCACCACATGCAGATTCCGCCTCTAAACTAACCTTTAAACGACGCGCATTGTCAGTCTCTGAGTTTGTGGAAGCGAGTATCAGATCGAGTGACGTTGTGGCTTCAGTGTCCCCCTCCTCCTCCTCCTCCTCCTCGGATGTTGCCACCACGTATTCTTGAGTATCTGCAATGACGAAGGGGAACAGGTTGAGTTGTGGAGCGGGGAGAGGAGCAAGTAAGAGGTGCTTGCTGACAGCATCTGCAACACATGAATCAGAAAAGATTATGGGAGGAGGGAGATGTGGGAAACGAGAAGGAGCATTAGATATGCAGAGACCCCCTTCATCGGGATCTCCAGCGTGGCATGTTGTCATGGCTGCAGCAACGGCCTGCCCAATGATCTGAAGCATTGTCTCCTCTAGGGGGGTGAGGACGTGTTAGCGTTTCCATCCACCCTCAGGTCTCTCCTGCTGCTTGCTGTTATGTGCCACCTTCTCCTGCAAGACAGAGGACAGTGTGTCAGTGAGTATCCTTCAAGGTGTGTGGGTGATGTGTCTGTTGTGGTTGAATAGCTGCCAGTGTGTGTGACCTGTGAGTAGTGGTTTTGTGGCCTGCAAGTGTGGGACTATGTGCGGGTGAGATGCAGCATGCCGAGCGCAGCATTGCATATGGACGGGCAGTGTTTGTCGGTGGGTGGGTGATGGGGGGTGTGATGCGTGGAGCAGTGGTGCAGTTGGTAGGATGTTCCACGTGACACTTGCATTCACTCACCTTGACCACTCGTGTCAAATCATTGAACTTCTTTCGGCACTGCACCCACGTACATGGTGCCATGCTCCTCGCATTCACTTCCTACGCCACAGCCTGCCAATGCCTGCGGAGCTGCAGTCTGGAGGGTCTCCTGCCACCCTGCGGGTGCATGTTGGCCCTCATTTTGTCCACCCCGTCCTTCAGTGCCTCCGGTGCATCATCGGAGAAGCGTACGGCCCTCTCTTGAGCCTGTCCTGCTAGCCTTCGTGGCCATCTTTCCCTCCTCCTAGTAGACTGTGCATGTCCCATTTAAAATGTGCACCTGCACCTTTAAGAGGTGCAGGCTGCTGATGACGTGCGCTGAACACGCCCCATTTCCAACTTCCTCGTTCTCCGTGCAGCCAGTGCTACCCACGCTGCTGAGAGGCTGCACGGAGCTATCATGCTAATTAGGAGGCAGCACGAAGTTCACTTGCTGCCTGAGTAGGGGCCGTCGGGCGTGGGGTAATAGCACCTCACACTACCTGCGCCCGAAAATGGCCCTTATCGAATTTTTCCCCCTAGGTGTTTTTTGGTCTTAACTACATTTCATAGTTTTGTTTCATATTTTCCCCCCACTTTTCTTTTACAGTTGCCTGTTAGTGATCGGAAATTCAACATTTTCAAAATTTTACATTCAGCATTCAAGCTTTAGTATAGATTAGGTGCAGAGTGAAGGTTCCTCTCCTTTGGCTTTACAACTTGCCTCAATTCCTACATTGGAAGAACACCCACTTCTTACACCAATGTGACATTTCTGTTGTCTTACACCAGCCATCCTCGTGACTTCCCTGAGCGAGACTACCATTTTACTAACCCCTGTTATGCAACTGTGTGCAGTTTACCTCATGGACCTGCACCCTTTAACAATGAGGTCAGGCTGGCAAAACTATGTCACTTGGGATTCTAATAGGTAGAAGAGGAGATTTTCCTCCCATCTGTCCAGGCTGCCTTGAACCAGGCTTCCAGAGAGATTACTAACCCTTTGCAGCACCCCTTGTGATTGCGTTTTGTGAACAAACATCAGCATCTTTACTTCTCTGTTCACTGCAAGGTGGACAGTGACTGGATCCAGCATCCAAAGTAGGTACCTTTAAGTTGAATTTCTTTGGCTGGATGTGTGTATTTGGGGTGGGGGAACGTGGTCTGATTTCTCATGCTTGTGCACCTAATCCTTGACCATCTATTGGGAGAGAGGTGGTTTGTCCTTGTGAGTTGAGCAATGAGCATGCCTGATCTCGACCAGTCTAGTGACAGCATGGTCATACTTACAAGGGACAAGTCCTGATCGTTCCCAAGCCACAGTAAATACAAACACTCACTCCTAGACAGCCTTGGGTCTCAAGGGCATAACTTTCTGTTTCACCATAACAGGGTCGATAGTGTGGTCCTGCAGCAGCACAATGACTCCTGAGGCTGCATCCAAATGAACTAACCTCACCTGATCATGTGAGGTCAGTTCATTTAAATATATTTGTGGCATTACTGTTATGCAGCATGTGACACGCTAAGAGTGCCATCCAGGTAGGTCGGGGCTAAATGTCGGTTTGCCACAGCCCTTGAAAGTGCTACCATTTTCTTTTCCCTCAGTCCCCTTGGTCATTGGAGGGTGGAAATAGAAGGGGCCAGAAGGAAGGGTGGTCCAATATCGAAGAGAGGGTCACCAGCAGAATTTATTTTGCTTCCTAGATAAGCGTCCCCATAAGCACTCTTCCAAATGGGCGCTTAGCGTCTGCAGCACCACTCAGGTACTCCAGCCTGTTGTAGGGTTTCACTCTTGTTTGCATGTCAACTGGGGGGCTTGTGAGACTTGGAAACACTGTTGTGCAAGCTTTATGTGGCAGTTATGAAGTTGGTGTACATTATGGAGCACTTCAGTAGCTAAATAGGCCTCAGTGCCCGATAATATGGGGCACCAGAGCCCAAAAAATTGCAGAACTTCGGACACCTGATAATATTAATGGCCACAATGTGTGCCTTTACATTAGACAATTATGACAGCAGTGCCCTTTCATTTCCATAGATTCTGTCGTTACAATTCAGACTTTCTACCAACACTTTTAACTTGTACTAACAGTAGAAAAGCAGTTTCCATCAACAGATCAAGTTTGGAAAACCTGTGCTCTTAAAAATTAGTGGCTCCATCTTCCCCCCTCCTCCTTTGTCCCTCTCCTTCTCTCTCCCCCTTCTTTTCCCTTCCACTCCTTCTCCTTCCCCACTCCTTCTCCTTCCTCCCTTCTTCCTTCCCCACTCCTTCTCCTTCCTCCCTTCTTCCTTCCCCACTCCTTCTCCTTCCTCCCTTCTTCCTTCCCCACTCCTTCTCTTTCCTCCCTTCTTCCTCCCCCCCTCCTTTTCCTCCCCTCCCTCCCCTCCCTCCCCCTTCCTACTCCCTTCCTGAAATGAAAATCAGCTTTGTTCACAAGTGTGCAAAGGAAGAATGAACTCGTCGGGGCTTCACGGGTTGAATCAAAGGAACTCACGGACAGCATTTGGTCCATGTGCTGCATCTTGGAAACCCTTGCATGAGGGTGTCACAGGCCTGGTAATTGCCTCTTAACCACAATATATTGTATTTTAGATCATTCTGGATGCCCAGCACATTGTCCTGCCTACTCTGAAAGGCTATAAATACCACACTGTCAGACCTTTACATTCTGGTGAGAACAAACATATTTATTTACAAGCAAGATAATACATGGAAGCAGTAAGACAAGTTATTGATGATACAAATTGTTAGAAAAGCTTTAAAAATATGAGGCCACAAAATATAAATTTACATAATTCAATAATCTCCAAGGTTAGTGAATGACAGAATTTTGGACAGTTCAGTACAATGACTTGGATGACATGATTCCCAGGCTGACATCACTGAGTTTAAAATCACAAGCGAATTGAACTAAAGTTGGGCAGCGAGGGTAGAATTTTCATTCAAAATGTCATCTTTCCTGTCACAGGTATAATGTTCGTGGGGACTGAGAGGGAGCTGGTATGCTTCAACTTCTGGTTCTCTCTCAAGTCAGTCACTAACAATGACAAAGCCAGATGAGAGAGCCCATAATACCAGGCAGCAGTCTGAGCACTGGAAGAAGCCCTTAGGGCCCCTGGCGTGGAAATGGGTTCAGCTACAGATGTTCCTGGAACTGCCAAACATTGCAAGGTGGACTGCAGTGTTGCGAAACGATCGTGCAAGGCTGTGTACGTGCAGCCTGCACCTCAGCTGCCATCCTCAGCATGCTGCTTGGCATGATCCTCAATAACTGCACCAATGCTTAATACTCAGAAAGTGTCCTTCTTTAAAGGTCCAGATCCAAAGATTCATCAGTTGAGGTAACACAAACTGGCCTTTCAGACAGCCGGTTACTTCTCCTTCTCTGCCATTGCCCACTCCTCAGGCTCACTCATGCTGTGTGTATGTCACCCATTGCTCTCACTTCTAGCTCGCTGTCTTAATTGTGTGGGATGGATGTAGTTGAGCTGGTGATTGGGAGGGAGAGAATGAGTGATGGGGTGTGCTATGAAGTCTTGGATTGGCTGGCTTACTACGGTACACCTAGAGAAAGAGAAGAAGAAGACAGGTTATAATGGTGTCCATATGAGCAGCCTTCACATGTAGCCGTCAGCAGAAGGAATGACATGGTACTTTGCTTAATATATACTTTGCTCGCATTTCATGAATAAGAGATTAAAATGAGAAGGTAGAGAGCAGCAGAAGGTTACTAAAAACCCAGAGCTGACTCCATTCCCTCTCCTTCCCCATCTCTGGCACCCTCCGTGGCCTCCTTTCCAAGGACTTTTAGGGCTACTTCCTCATACTGGGTTAGAAGTTGAATGTTAGGGATTTTTCCTTTACATGTTCTCTCTCGCTTGTTATAGGCTGGTCTTCTGAACCAAATTAGAAATGAAAAGTTCCAATTGTCAAGATAACATACAGTGATATCCATGTCAGTGTACAGTCCTTACTGAGTATGTTGACATGCAAATTCAGTTATGTTTGATAGGAGGATTCTTTTCGGCTGAATGCATACATGCCAACTGTCAGCAGTTCAGACTACAGTCAGTGTTTCCGCAGTCCTATTACCGTGTTAGTGTTTGCCGATTCAAATCAGTGTTTTCTGCAGCCCGATACACTTTATGTTAAAGTCACCCCACAATGTCCTGAACTTTTCTTGCACCCATGCCTGGAGTTTTTTGCATATGCACGAACCAGCGAAGCTGCATGAATCCTCAGAGTTCCACACATTTGTGAACCATGAAAATTTGTGAAGATGTACGGAGGTCAGAGGAGCACATGGGCTCCTCCTGGTTAGACCTAGCATTTGTCAGCAGACAGGTAAGAGGATTAAGAAGCCTGACCTTTCTTTTGAACTTTCGAACCCTGTACTTTACTGAGACGTTAAGGACTTTATCATTTGAACACGACAATGTGTGTTAGTTAGCATGAGCTGTTTTGCTGTGGGATAAATCATTCCTAATCTCAGTTCATTCCAAAGTGCTGGAAAATTCACCGTAAAGGATATGAAAAATCTAATTTTTATTTAATTTGTTCTTGGGATGTGGGCAATATGGCAAGGCACAATTTATTACCTAGCAGTAGATGCTGTGAGGGCATTAAGGGTCACCCATGGAAATGTGGAACTAGAGTCATGTCGGCCAGACTGATAGGGTTCCCTTCCCCACAGCACATTCGTGAACTAGTACAACAGTCTGATAGCTATCATGGTCATTTCTGGTGCTGGTCCACAAATTACCAGAGTTACTGAATTTGCAACCTCTGAGTTACTAGTCAGGTACCAAAGCCACTAGGCTGCTGTACCCTCGGAGCCATTTCACGCTGGCGGTCAGTGTTTCCTCAGCCCTGTTGCTGTGTGGCTGACTGTTAATTCCTGTGCCTATGGTATGCTCTCAGACCTGCTCTCAGAAGTAAACCTTCACAAATTTCTAGATCTACGAATGTGAAAAATGCATTTTTTGTGTACCTCAGTTTTTCCTTGACGTACAAGAGATGCACATGTCGGGTATTCCTACAGCTTAAGTTACAGCAAGCACATATCCCACTGCACTCTGCATAAACAGTTGCTTTCATGTCATCGCCAAAGATGTTAGGTTTTGTTTCTCACGGAAAAGGGTTCCAAATAGTGAAATATGATCGTGAAACACTGGTGAAGATCCTGGAGTCCCGTGTAATAGGTTGGAATTTTACTTATTCTATCACCGTAGAGCAGTAGCCCTGGTCATAGGCCTATAATCAGGGCTGTTTCAAAGTTGCTCAGAACCTCAGAGTTACAGAGGTTGACGAATGGGAGATTGGCAAAGAATTTTGGAATAGCCGAGCCTGGAGGTGACAAAGACATGGATGAGGGCTTCAGCAGCAGATGGGCTGAGAGGAACAGAGGGGGCATTGTTTCATGTGAGGCAAAGGTATTAAGGAACCAAAGTGGCTGAATGGAGTTTAGATACAGATCAGCCATGATCTAATTGAATGGCGGAACAGGCTTGAGGGGCTGAATGGCCTATTCCAATGTTACGGAGGTGGAAGTAGGCAGTTTTTGTAATGAAGAGTATATGGGGTCGGGAGCTCAGTTCAGGTTTGAAGAAGACCCATAGTTGTGAAGAGTCTGGTTCAGTTTGAGACAGTGGCTAGAGAAGGGAATGGAATTTGTGGCAAGGGTATGGAGTTTGTGGCTGGAGCCAAAGTGGCTTCTGTCTTCCCAGTATTTAACTGGAGGAAATTGCAGTTCATCCAAGATGCCCATCAAGCAGCCTGACAGCACAGGCAGTGGAGGGGCTGTGAGAGGTGGAGGAGAGGCAAAGCTGGATGTCACCAACACACATGTGAAAGCTGATCCCATGTCTGCAGATAATGTTGTCAAGCGGCAGTATCTAGACAAAGAGAAAGAGAGGGCCAAAGGTAGATCCTTGGGGGAGTTGAGAGCTAACGGTGCAGGGCCGGGAAGAGAATCCATTGCTGGAGCTACTCAGACTACGATCGGATAGGTATGAATGCAACCAAGTGAGAGCAGACCCACCGGGCTGGACAACGGAGGAGAGTTATTGGAGGAGAGTGGTGTGATCGATCAAATGCTGCAGAGAGGATGAGGAAGGATAAGGTACAAAGGGCACAATCACAGAGAATTTTGATTGTGACTTTTAGTTCGGGCTGTTTGGAAAGATTCAAGTCAGGAATTGTAAGAGAGGTGAGCATTGATTTTGGAGGCAACAGCTTTTTCAGCAATAGTTTGCAAGGACAGAGGGTTTGAGGGTGGGCTTTTTGATAAAGAGGTTGGGGGAGGGGTGGTGTTAGTGGTTTTGAAAGGGCAAGGGATAGTATCTGAGGAAAGTGAATCATTTACACTGTCAGCTACCATAGGGACCAGGTAGGGTTAGTTGGTCAGTAGTTTAGTGAGAATGGGGTCAAGGGAGCAGAAATACTGGTCTCATGGATGAGATGAGCTTAGAGAGGGCATGGGGCGGATTGAGGAGAAACTAGAAAGAGACAGGGGTTCAAAGTAAGGATGAGGTGGGGGCAACCTGGCGGGAGTCTCGACTTGACGGAGAAGGGTGGAAAGCAGCAGAAGCAACTGAATGAATGTTCTCTATCTTGGTGGCAAAGAAATGATGCACTCCTCATATTTGTTAGAGATGAAGATGGAGGGGGCAAGGGAAAGGGGTTTAAGGAGCTGGTTGATAGTGGAGAAAAGAAATCAGGGTTTAGCTTCACTCTCCCTAGAGTATTGGGTGATGTTGGCAGAGGAGAGTGAGGCTAAGTAGAGCTTGATGTGGTCCAGTCTGATCTGATGATGGACGGCTAAGCCAGTTGTGCAACTGATACGCTCAAGTCTGCGCCATTGGACTTGAGGGAGCGAAGATGGGGGCTACATCTTAATTGAAGAACAGTGCTGATGTGTGCTTAAATACAGAAAGCTAAAAGATAAGTGAGAATTTCACAATTTTTCTGAATTGAGGGGGAGAAAATATTCAGAAAGTCTATAAAACTCTGCTAACAGTGCACTCACTGTATGTGCCCTAAGTAACCAAGATTACAGATGATGGTTTTCCTCACATATTTTATTACCTCTGTGTGAAGACCATTTGTGAGTGAAAATGATCCCTTTCCATTGTTATGGTTACTGAAGCTTTACATGTAAATCTACAGTTATTGCAGACGATTTCTCATCTTGCCCTAACTGACCAAACTAGTTGTGTGTTGCAATTCACCTCAACTGGTATTAGCATTGCTATATTTGTTTTATCTTGACCAAGTTACTGAAGATCCTTTAAAGATCTTTTCCATCAAAATGGAATATGTTGTAATTGGTGTTTGGGCACAAGTTGGTTGCGTGCGATGTCTGAACAACAAGACTGTAGTTAGTGCGATGGGTATTAATGAGAGCCATGGGGCTAATCTAACATTCATCTTTTATCTTTCACTTCAGATAACATGCAGTCCTTATCCTTGACAGCTTAACTTCAGGCAAAAGAATAAGTGAAATATGTTGCTCGTATTAAAAATTGGCGAACAAGGAAGCCATTTAAATGAAGAGATTCTTTAGCAATAGTGAAAATATGGATATTAATCTTTACAAAAACTGCATTTTTAAACATTGCAGATTGTTCTGATTTTTATAGCAATAACAGTAGTAACATGAATTTTTGAACGGTTATGCATTTAAAATCTGCCATTCCTAGTGTGTATTATTAAGAAATCAATTACACACAATTAATTGTTTAATGGTAGGCTAATGCAGCCCGCTGACAATCACATTGAAAGAAGTATTTTCTTAAACAATTATCTGCAATGGATATCAAAGCTAGCCCTTTTGTTCCATTATACCAAAAATTAATTTGGTACATTCCATTAAAAGTGGAGTGCTTGATAGTGTAGTTTGCACTGTGATATCTCGGTGGATTTACTTCCACACCCTATTGTCATGACTTTATCACTGAGCTGGCCTTGTTCACTTTAGAAGATTTTTTTTTTATCATCGCTGCACTACTAATGTAAACTTTTAAAGATATGAGGGGAATTGTGGCCTTTCATCTCTGAGTTTAATTCCAGCCTAGAATGATGGGTTGAAAGTTTCCTCTGATGGTTGCCAGGATCCTACATGTGAAATGTGGGAAGCTCAGCAGTGACGTTAATTTAGCAACTAATTGGCTGTCTCACTCAGAGAGGCCACAGGATGGCTCACATGGGAAATGATAAAAATGCCACGGGGTACTCATCTGAGGTTGGAGCAGTGTAGTGGTGAAGTTCCTCTTCTCAAAGGATGGTGTGCCAGGAGACCCCCAAATAAGTTACTAAGATATTTGAATGCTTGACTGTTTTTTTGCTGAATAGTTCTTCAGAAACATCCATTTCATAAGATGGCATGCTTTATGTGGTACTGCATGATAGAAGCTGTTGACTTATTGGCCACACTACTAAAACGCCAACAACCATTTCCGCAGACCCTGGAACACCTACCTGGCAATGACCATGGGAGCCAGTCTTCTCAGGGTCTGGGTCAGCAGAGACGCAGACATAGCTGTGCCATCTGCTGTTAGGACACCTGAAGCTACCCTGCGGCATAGGATGGCACATGCAGGGATAGTAGCAGTTAGCTGTGGCCTGAACCTTGCCTGCACCTCTTTGCAGGCATGCTGCATTTTTGACCTATGGGGGTGATACACAGAGTGGAATGGGGGCAATATTTATAACAGAGCCAATGCACTCATCATGTTCCATCTTTTTTATCAGGCCACAAAGTTAGTTGAAAGGATCTGGTCCCTCAGGCCTACACTGCTCACTCACATGACTTGAACCAGGCACGAGCTTAGAGAAACACATTTCGGAGGGTATTACCGAGTTTGAGGAAGGAACACTGGATATGTCACAGATCTCTGGTGAGAAAGGAACAGATTTGGAAGCTCAAAATGAGCAGACTATTACTGGATGGAAGCCCAGCATTAATTTACAATTCTAACATCAGGTTTAACTCAAACAGAGAATGTTTGGTCTGGATAATGGGGATTCACCCAGTTCTGCCCCATCATGGCTGTCACTGAATATTAAATAATATCAGTGGCATCTGTGCACAGATGGCTAGCCCAGTTCAAGTATCTCACAGGAATTCTTCGACTGATAGAATTGCAGTCCAAAATCCAAGGCAAGATTAAGTGTGGTTTTGGTATATTTGAAATACAGTTGAGATACTATCAGAGAAGGATTCAGAGAACAAGTAGCAGCCCAGAGGCCTCTGCTCACAGAAATGGGTGGGCACCTTCAGGATTCAAGCCCCAACAGTGGCATGTATGCAAAAGCACAGGGATAGGCAGGTGCTATTCCCAGTTGGCACCTGTTGCTTGGCATCATGTATCTCTGGGCAAGTGACAGGAGACATCCTTAAAGTAATGTAGCCCGCTTCTCCCCCTCCCCCACAGCTAGGAATAAGACAGGCTATACCCAGAACACATGTGGATTCTGCCTGAGTGTCTAGCATGTAGATACAGCTGGGATTGAAGCAACAAGAAGGTTTTCAGGTGACCTTAGAGCAAACCTTTGCACCTAGTCCTTCACCTAGGATTAGTGTATGAGACAGGCCATGTCGCACAAATGGACAATACAGCAGCATATCACATTAAACAGGTTCTACAAATACACTCTTACAGAAATTGAAAGCAATGTACGTCACTGTGAAGATTGTAGTCATTTTCTCTTTTCATTAACTCTTTAGTGAAAAAAAACAACTTAGGTTGTGCATGAAAAGAGATTCATGGACAGGTCAACATAAGGTAATACATTTTCACCATTCTGAATTCTGTTCTTTTGATTGTTGCAATGGCTCTGTGCAGTCTTCAAACAAAAAATCCTCAATGAATAAGGATGCACCGATCTTACTTTGGGCACCGGCTATTCAGCTTTTGATTGCTCTTGTTCAGCCTTGTCCTGTTTCTGAGATCTGGCTTGTTGCTGCTCCTCATGCACCAGCATCTTAATGCCACTTTATATTACAGTATAGTGCACTATCCAACATACTACTGTTATTCTGCCAATTGTTTCTTGTCAATATTGTAAGGCATTCTCTGATCGCTCCAAACATCTGAATTATTGCTTCAACAACCCAAGATCTGCTCTATTTAACTACTAACTCATGAATGTGGGCAGCGTATGCATTTTTTTTTAGGAGTATGAGGTTTCACACAGTTGTTATCAGAGATGTTTACAGTGTGTGACCCATCTGTACACGTGGCTTTCACCCTGGAATAGTTGAGCATTGCTTGATCAGATTAAAATGTGTTTGGCATTAGCAGTCCCCAGAGAATAAGCATTAATATCCATAATTATCTGGTTGTTCTAACCCTTTCTGTGAATAAAAGTAAAGTCATTGCCTACAGGTAAATGAATGGCAGTAGGAATGCAGCCAGTGGTGCTGTGCACCTTGGGACTACCACACATGTTGAAGATCTGCTCTTTCAGCTGCTATTGCATTCTGGAATTAAATTCAATGTATGTCGATGATGCTGAAATAGGACATATGTTACTTCTGCAATGCATGGTGAATTGTAGACTCAGAGATCCAGGGCTCGAATTTAGCAGGCCTGCGGGTTCCCAGCGGGTGGTCGTCCGGGAGCGTCGAAAACGCGAACGGCGAAATTAGTGGGTTGCCCACGCGATCGTAGCAGGCAATCCACTAATAGGATCCAATTACCTGCTCCTCCGGGGTCCACGGCGCTGGCCTGCGCGTCGGGCGGGCTGCGCATGCGCAGTACGATCTGTCAGCTGGAGGCTCTCTAGTTAAAGGGGCAGTCCTCCACTGACAGATGCTGCAACCAATGGGACAAATTGCAGCATGGAGCAGCCCAGGGGGAAGGCTGCTCCCAGTTTAATGATGCCTCACCCCAGGTATCATCAGATGGGGTGAGGAGGAGGGGGAGGACACAGATCTTCCCCCCGGCGGGCGGGAGGAAGCGGCCTGCCTCTGCCACCAAGAAGGCCTGGCTCGAGGTGGCAGAGGGGGTCACCTGCGCCACCAACATATCGCCCACCTGCATACAGTGCAGGAGGCGCTGCAATGACCGCAGTAGGTCAGCCACAGTGAGAACACGAAGTCTTTCCCCTACACTCCGTCTGCCACAACACTGCCCCCACCCCAAATCTCCTTCGGCACCGCCAACACTATTCTGTCACATCACCCTTCATGCCCACTCACACCCCATCCTCATCTTACCTCCACCTACTCACCTCGCCAGTACTCATCCTGCCACTAACACGCGACCCAATCCTCATACAATCTCATGGCTCCATCCCATACTCACCCTCTCGTGCATCTCCCTCACGGCCAGCCTCACTCAACCTGCCACCACCTGTGCTGCAGCCACAGGGCATGCATCACATATGTGCAGTAGGCAGGGTAAGGCAAACGTCTCGTCAGCATGAAGGGGGTGCACAAGGGTGTCTGAGGGTTTGTCATGGGTGTTACCCATATTGAATTTCAGAGCCACAAACAGCACACATTATATTGACACCACCACTGCCATGTCTCCGCGAATCCTGTCCATTGTGTCCAATAATGCCCGCTCCTGGGTATCACTATGAGGACCCACCACTGATGCCACCCATCGTGTTACTGCAGAGTAGGTGCAGGTGTATTTGCAGGGCTCGTCTGCGCAGACAACTGAGAGACATCGGCGGTGTTGCCGGCTGCACCCTGGAAGGATGCGGAGGAGAAGGTGTGGAGGACAGTGGTGACTTTGCCAGCGACAGGTAAGCAGTTGGTGCTGGGGCCAGCCAGGAGCAGCTCGGCATGAAAGAGGCTGCAGATCTCCACGACTACATGTCGAGCGAATCTGCGCCTCCCTGTGCACTGCTGCTCGGAGAGGTCCGGGGAGCTGCGCCTCGGTCTGTGGACCCTGTGGCGAGGGTAGTGCCCTCTGCGACGCGTCTCTCTCTGCGGTAGCCCTCCCTCCTGCTGTGCAGGTCGGCGTGCAACCACACCGTGTTGGGGGGATCCACGTCTCTGCGGCGGACGGCGTGGACTGCGAGGCTGCTGGTGGTGGTCATGCTCTTCGTCCTCCGAGGGTGTCCACACACCACCCAACTGGCAGGTGTTGATCTGAGGGGTTGTGCAGGGTAGGTGTGTGGGTCCTCGGACTGGGGCTGCGGTTTCGTGTCGGTCTGTCCTCTGGCTTGGCCGGGGGGTGGTAGGGGGCAGGGGTTGCCCTATGTGACGCGGTGGCCTCCTGCGTGGGTGAGGGCGCTCCCCCGTGGAGCGCACCTTGGCACCTGCCACAGGCTGCTGGCTGCAACACGCCTGGTTTGAAGGGTCCTGTTTCCCCCAGTGTGGGAAACTGACTGCTTTGACCGTAAAATCCCACACTTCCTCTTTTGACAGCTGCTTCAGCTCATTAACTGACCACAACGAGCAAGTTAAGTGCTCTCAAGTGGAACCCCGCTGGCTTTAATTGCCTGCGGGATTCCCACCAGCGGGGCTTGCGCGCGCAGCCCCGCACGTCAGCGCGGTACCCGGAAGTGGCCGGGATTTCGTCCGAATCCGGTCACGTGATCGGAGATCGGGATTTTCGGGGCCCCCCCGCTGGAAACCCGCAGGTAACCCGACCCTAAAATCGAGCCCCCAGTCTCCAGTGGGTGCTTGAATGACCCAAGGGACATGGAAGCTTTGTGCCATGGTCTCTTTCACTTGCACTGGTAAAGTCCATAGAAATTTAGAGCACAGAGGGAGACCATTCATCCTATCATGTCTTTGCTAGAATTATTCCCACTGCCTTGCTCTATTCCCCATAGCCCTGTATCCTCCTCTGTTTCAAATGTTTATCCATGCCTCCCTTAAAAGATGCAATAGACTCTGCTTCAACTATTTCCTGTGGGAAAGCATTCCATGCTCTAGCAGCTCTCTGTGTTAAAGAAATTTCCCCTAATCTCTCTCCTCACCCTCTTACGGCCATTTTAAATTGAGGTGCCTTGGTCACCGATTCCCTGACCAGAGGAAATAGTCTTCTCCTATTCACTCTATCAAAATCATTCCTAATTTTTAAAACCTCTTAAATCTCATCTCAGCCTTCTCTAATCCAGAGTATCTCAACCCTGGTGTCATCCCATTGAACCTACCTTGTATGCTATCTCTGGTACTCATGTCCTTTCTATTATGGGGTGCTTAAAACTGTAGCCTTGCACTCTGCACTTCTATTTTTCAGCCCAAATTGCTTTTGGCCTTTTTTATGACTTTAGCTGGCTGCACTTGCATTTTTAAGGAATTAAGTATTTGATCCCAGGTCTGTCTGTTCCTTCACACCCTTCAGCATTTTTCATTTGAGTTTGACTACATTTGAAAAGTACTCCATTGGATGTGAAGTGCTTTAGGACATCGTGAGGATGTGAAAGGTACAAGTTCTTTCTTTGCACTCCCATTCTTTGTTTTTCTTTCCAAAATTCGTTATAATACTCCTCCATCTTAAAACACGTTTGCCCAATCCACTAAACTGTTTGCTCTCTCCTAAAATCTTTTTCAGCCCCTCTCATTATTTGCCAAACCACCAACATTTGTGTCATTAGCAAATTTTGATATTTTGTTCCCAAATCCAAATCGTCATGTATCGAGGACTAAAGTGGATCCAGCACTGACCTTTGGTGCACATCACTTCCATTCCCTCTCAAGTCCGAGCAACACCCCTTAACCTGATTCCTTTGTTACTTGTCCCTGCTGCCACATTTCCTCTTGTACCACATAGCTGAATCTTTGTAACAAGCTTACTTTGAGGCACCTTTTCAAATGCCTTCTGAACACTGCACTCCTTTATTTATCCAATCGGTCCCTTCTTTAAAAACAATTTAAATTTATCAACCAAGACTTGCATTTAACAAACCTGTGTTGGCTGTACTTAATTATCCCATGCATCTCCAAATCTCCATGCCTTTGTTACCTCTAGATTTCACTATTCCAATGCTCTCCTGGCCGGTCTCCCATCTTCCACCCTCCATAAACTTGAACTCATCCAAAACTCTGCTGCCCGTATCCTAACTCGCACCAACTCCCGTCAATCCTGTGCTTGCTGACCTGCATTGGCTCCCGGTCCGGGAACGCCTCGATTTTAAAATTCTCATCCTTTCAAATCCCTCCATGACCTTACCCCTCCCTATCTCTGTAACTTCCTCCGGCCCTACAACCCTCGAGATCTCTGCGCTCCTCCAATTCTTGCCTCTTGCGCATTCCGGATTTTAACTGCTCCAATATTGGCGGCCATGTCTTCAGCTGCCTAGACCCTAAGCTCTGGAATTCCCTCCCTAAATCTCTCCGCCTCTCTACCTCTCTATCCTCCTTTAAGATGCTCCTTAAAACCTACCACTGTCACCTGTCCTGATAGTTCCTTATGTGGCTTGGTATCAAATTTTGTTTGATAACGCTCCTGTGAAGCACCTTGGAACGTTTTTACCACGTTAAAGGTGCAATATAAATGCAAGTTGTTGTTGTTGTTGTTGTTTGTTATTCACTAATCTGATCTCATCATCCAGATATTGAGGGTTCAAGTAGTTGACGTGCCTGAGGTACTTGTGTGCATGGGTCGTAGTAAGTCCTGGTGTTCTACCTTCTATGTCCTTAACCTCCTGGTGGTCTTGCTATTACAATATGTCCAGCATTGTCACATTTGATGCTATACCTATGCTGCTGTGTGCACAGAAAGATTCCTCTTTGACTACTTTGAAAAGACGTTTTGTGCTCTGTTCAATGTTGGAACTCTGCTGGCTCCCTCCTGTGCTTTAACACCAACTTTAATTGAGGAAAATTAACACAATGTGCGAATGAAGTTAATCCTGAGGAAATGTGCACCTTTCCCATCAATTGTTCATTAACAAAGATTTAGGCCAAAAAAAAACCTTTAATACTATCTGTATGTTAATATGGGCAACAGCCATTAACAAACGAGTAATCTCAAGAGGGGACATCATTCATTGCTTCATTAGGATGGACATTCAAAATAATTTTAAAATAATGCATACATGGTACATGCACTAGCTCAAAACACAGGGGAATTTTACCTCCCAATGTGTCTGAACATTTTAGGCTGACAGTATCTGTAAAAAATTAACTTTTTTCTCAGGTTGTAGCTTTCATGCTGTAATTTAGCCATAATCCGAATGTGTGAGAGTGACCTAGTCGCTAAAAGTAGGAAATCTGGTCTAAAAGAGCTGAGTTTGAATCAAAGTTTGGGGTTGATAATTCATACTCAGATCTTTGTGTTAAACAATGACATTTTCAGGCTTGGCCTGGTTGTTTGTGAGAAAGGAAGAGGAGAATTTCCATTTGGGATTGATTAAATGTGCCTCCCAGCAAGTTAATCAAAAAATAGAGGACAATGAAGGATGTAGGAAAAGAAAATGAGGAGGAAATGTGTATTATTTTAACGTTGTGTATCTGGCTGTCAATCTGAAGCCAATATACTGTGGAGTGAATGGAGAGTAAACTCTGAAGCAATTGGTCCAACATTACTACTGAGACTATTTCAAATGTGGATTTATTGGTGACTAAAAACGCTGCATCTGGAGCTGGAGTGAAGCCAGAGTTAGTGGCATATAAACACAGACCTGGAGTTCCTCTAACTTGTAAACCCAGGCAGCAGAAGATACTGGAGTAATGATATGACATTACATTACAGTCTGTTTTATGCGCCTGTGTTACTTGGTTACAGTTTTAAAGTGTGCTGAGCTGTACCGGTAACTGGAGCACGACTTGGACACAGGTGAAGTCAACAGTTATATGGAGAAATTCCATGTCTTCCACCTTGTTACATTTCTGTACAGGTGCACAACATAGACATTAATACTGTGGTGTCACGTCACATCATTACATCGTGTTTCCCACTGACTGGAAATGTGCAGTCTCTTTAAAAGCTAATTACGGAATAACTCAAGATTGCTGTTTACATGGTGTCACAGATGGGTTTACCAAATTGGATGTTTTATTAATGAATTTTTAAAAAAAAACAGAAACACTCTTTCTGAGAGTTGATTTTGATTAAATTATTTTACGCTGTGAATTAGTTGATCTAGCTGGCCAGATTGAACAGGTCTTATTCCATGTAACTGAGGATTTGCCATTTGGAAGGTGGTAGGCAAAAAAAAACCGACAATAGAAGCCAAGCAAACCCTAGCTTTGGCTCCTAAATTAACCGCACAGCTACCATGGAGCCAATCACATTTATTGGTTGGCTGCAGTTAGTTTTCCTGCACAGACTCCTTGTCTGCTGCACCAATAGGTGTGGTCCTGAATGCCTGATACAATTCATTATTTGTTCTATTAATCACAAAGCTCCAAAGGGAGATGAGGTATTGGGAAGGTTGGTACAAGTCTGATACGTACTTTTAACTCCAAACTGAAAAAGGACTTTGATAATCATTGTTTTGGATGCAAATCAGCAGTCCTCTGATTAGTTTCACATGCCAGGGAAATTTTCCGTTAGAGATTGAATTGGCTCTGGTTTGCCCCTGCTCCCTGTCCCCATGAAGGTTGTTCCATTCCTTATTTCCTGTGTTGTCGAAGCGGGAGGAGGGATTATGGTATTAGCTGTGTGTCCATTATTTTCCTTCCTGACAGTTCCATATTACTTATAAAAAGGTTACATCAAATTATTTTCATCACGCTGGGATATTATGAGTGCGGATTAGGTTTAAGCTGTTACGGTCCACATTTTTCACTTAGCTTTCAGTCTTCCCAACTCTCAAGAGTTTTGTCTCCAAGCTGGATGGAGCCACGACAGTGTGCTCATAGTGATTTCCCCTGCCTGAGGCTGACTTCATTTTGGCTTCTTGGTCCCTGCTGGACGTCTGCTGTCAGCAGGAACTGGCTTTAAGTTTCTTAAGTGCTTTGAGTGTTTTTTAAAAATATTAATAATTTTAATAGTGTTAAAAGCGCTTAAAGCCAGTTCTCCCTGATTTCAGGAACCCGGCAATTTTTTTCATATTCGTTCATGGGATGTGGGCGTCGCTGGCGAGGCCGGCATTTAGTGCCCATCCCTAATTGCCCTTGAGAAGGTGGTGAGCCGCCTTCTTGAACCGCTGCAGTCCATGTGGTGAAGGTTCTCCCACAGTGTTGTTAGGAAGGGAGTTCCAGGATTTTGACTCAGCGATGATGAAGGAACGGCGATATATTTCCAAGTCGGGATGGTGTGTGACTGGGAGGGGAACGTGCAGGTGGTATTGTTCCCATGTGCCCTTGTCCTTCTGGGTGGTAGAGGTCGCGGGTTTGGGAGGTGCTGTCGAAGAAGCCTTGGCGAGTTGCTGCGGTGCATCATATGGATGGTACACACTGCAGCCACTGTGCGCCGGTGGTGAAGGGAGTGAATGTTTAGGGTGGTGGATGGGGTGCCAATCAAGCGGGCTGCTTTGTCCTGGATGGTGTCGAGCTTCTTGAGTGTTGTTGGAGCTGCACTCATCCAGGCAAGTGGAGAGTATTCCATCACACTCCTGACTTGTGCCTTGTCGATGGTGGAAAGGCTTTGGGGAGTTAGGAGGTGAGTCACTCATTGCAGAATACCCAGCCTCTGACCTGCTCTTGTAGCCACAGTATTTATATGGCTGGTCCAGTTAAGTTTCTGGTCAATGGTGATCCCCAGGATGTTGATGGTGGGGGATGCGGCGATGGTAATGCTATTGAATGTCAAGGGGAGGTGGTTAGATTCTCTCTTGTTGGAGATGGTCATTGCCTGGCACTTGTCTGGCACGAATGTTACTTGCCACTTATCAGGCCAAGCCTGGAAGTTGTCCAGGTCTTGCTGCATGCGGGCTCGGACTGCTTCATTATTTGAGGGGTTGCGAATGGAACTGAACACTGTGCAATCATCAGTGAACATCCCCATTTCTGACCTTATGATGGAGGGAAGGTCATTGATGAAGCAGCTGAAGATGGTTGGGCCGAGGACACTTTTTGCTAGGTATGACTCCAGCCACTGGAGAATTTTCCCCCTGATTCCCATTGACTTCAATTTTACTAGGGATCCTTGGTGCCACACTCGGTCAAATGCTGCCTTGATGTCAAGGGCAGTCACTCACGCCTCACCTTCTGTCTGCAGGAGCGGGATTCCTTCTAGGGGATCCCCACGCTATTCATAGAATCATACAGCATAGAAGGAGGCCATTCGGCACATCGTGCCTGTGCTATCCAATTAGTCCCACTCCCCTGCTCTTTCCCCATAGCCCTGTAAATTTTTCCCCTTCAAGTATTTATCCAATTCTCTTTGGAAAGTTACTATTGAATCTATTTCCACTACCCTTTCAGGCAGTGCATTCCAGATCATAACAACTTGCTGCCTAAAAATATTTCTCTTCATCCTGCTTCTGGTTCTTTTGCCAATTATCTTAAATCTGTGTCCTCTGGTTACCGACCCTCCAGCCAGTTGAAACAGTTTCTCCCTATTTACCCTCAAAACCCCTCATAATTTTGAACATCTCTATTAAATCTCCTTTTAACCTGTGGGAAACAGTGCCGCCACAGCACACACCTCCCTCACTCAGACCTGCCACTGCTGCCTCCTGCTGATCTCCTTCCACCATCCAAGCATCCACCAGCCCAACCCCCCCCCCCCCTCCTCATACACTTAAAGTGCTTAACAGATATAAAGCTGTTCCTGCTCACAGCAGAATTAGCTTGGACCAGGAAGATACAAGGGTCCTGGATAGCAGGGGTTGGGCTGATAGGGATTTTGGGTGGCAGAGGTTCAAAGTGGTGCGATGGGACCCAGGAGGGGTTAGGCTACTGGGTGCGGACTTGGGCCCATGGCAGCTTGGGTCTAATTTGGGGGAAAGGGGTGCTGCAGTTGGTGGATGGGGGAGAATTCCTGGGGTAGAGGGTGCAGTGACTGGTGGGAGTTTGGGGTTCTGGTGGGATTCAGAGACAAATGGGCAGCAGACATTGAGGGCTCAGAGGTTCTGAAAGGGGTAGGAAAGCAGCACTTGATGGGGATCAGGAGTCTGGTGGGTGCAGCGGCTGATGGTGTCTCAGGACAGTGGCTGGTGAGGGAGGGTGCACTCGCTGTCGGAAACTTGGGGTGGCGGTTAGAATGCAGGGGCCAGTAAATTTTCTACAAGACTTTCCTGTATCAGAAAACCCTGCATTTATAAGCAGCAGTATTTGCTGTTTAAATAAAACATTGCTTTCATACTTCCCCCAGCTGCCAGCCTGAAGTTGACCTGTGGCATGCCTTCTGTGCCCCAGACTACATCCCTTCCTCGACTGATGCCCGGACCTACCACTGTAAAATGTGGCCCTTGATGGATCTTTCCCAATGCCACAACATGCCATGCACCACCTCCCACCCAAGGACAGAAGAAAGAATGAGAGCAAAAAAGGAGAGAAGTCAAAAATATGAGCGAGAAAGAGAGGGAGTATGGGAATGGAAGAGAGTGATGCAGGAGAGAAAATAGAAATAAAGAACCAGAAGAGGAGAAAGGGGAAATAACAGCAACACAAAAGACGATAGAGAGAGTCTATCCTCTGACTGACGGCAAGCAATGCAGTGGGTCATCTACTAGTATATATTAAAATTCATGCCTCTAGTACACATCTGTAGCATCACATTAATTTTTTTTATCAAGCTACCATTCACAAACCATCAACCATCACAAAACCAACCAATCAGAAGGCTCGGTTTCCTCACACAGTTTTTGGCTGCCTCATTTCTTTCAATCAGGTCAGAAGTGCAGCGATAAATATAACTTCAACAGAAAAAATTACACAATTCTGAAAATAAAATGTATTCATAGAATTGATTATTGTTAAAAGAAGTGTCCTCTTATACTTCCATTTGGAGCCTAGGGCTTGAATTGGGAATTATACTTTGGCTTTGGGTGCTGTGGATTTCTGTCTGATTTTTGAGAGAGGGAGAGAGATACATCATGAGCGTTGTCGTTTTCACCCGACTCCTGTGTATCTACAATATTCAGAGTGTGCCATGACAATCTGTGTTACTCGACAATCAGATAGACAGGGGAGTTTTATCTCCTGTGGACACATTCTATGCATGTGAGAGAGCTACGCATCACAGGAGTTGTAATTTTACCTTGCTCCTGTGGAACTACAATATCTAGAGTCGACCACAATAATCTGCATCTCCAGGCAACTGGGCATAGCATTTACAAACTGAATGGTTGAAAAATTGTCAGAAATAAAAGGGATCAGAGAGGATGTTTGTGATATGCTTTGATGCTGACTGTGGACATTGTGCCCAGAATCAGTCAACAGGCCCAGACATTGACAAATGACCACTTGTTCAGGTGCTTGTTGGTGGAAACTTGACAGTAGGCCAGAGGTACAACTCCACTGTGGGAAGAAAGGGGGAAAAATACTTTTTATGACACTAATTATTGAGAAGAAGGAGGAAAGTTTTGAGGGAATAACCAAGAAGAAATAAATAAGTGAGGTTCTTGCAACTTAAGCAAATACTGCAAATTTACCAAGGGTGGTCGAGCAAAGAAACAAAAATTTGATAGTAGAAACAAGAAAGAACTTCCATTCGTACAGCATCTTCTCACATCCTCACACTGTCCCAAAGTATTTCACATTCGGTGAATTAGTTTTGAAGTATGTGGTTGTATGTGCAGTGTGACAGACAATTTATGCACCAAAAGATCCCAAAAACAACACATGTTGTGGATGACAAGTTAATCTGATTTTGGCGGTGCTGATAAGGGAGGAATGTTAGCCAGGAAACTAAGAGAATTCCCTGTTCCGCTTTGTATAGTACCATGGGATCCCATCAGAAAGATGACACTTCTGACAATGCAGCATTCCCTTAGTATTGCACCAAGCGTTAGCCTAGATTATGTGCTCGGGTCCTGGAGTGGGACTTGGACTCTTCAGACATCAACCGACCTAAGCTGACGCTTAACTGGAAATTTGAGGGTGTGGAAAGCGGATTCCTGATTGCGGATGGTGATAGATTGGGCCACCGTTCAAGGAATTGCTTCAGTAAATTTATTATGTTACAGTGTTGGGTAACCCACTGTCGCATTGAGCATCTACAATAAATACCAGAAACCGAACTCCAGGTTCCAGACCAGCTGGAAGAAATGCCATAGGAGATCTATTACTAACTTAAAAAACATCCTTCATTAATTATTTTGAAAATACATCCCATCGTTGTCACTTTCATAACTTGAATATTCAATGGAATTTGCATCATTTAATATTTAGCCTTATCTTATGTTTCTACGGATTCTTGGCAAAAAAGGGATTGCTTCTGGTGAATTTTTTATACTGGTTTTCAATGTCACCTTGGCAACATAAGATATTGAGGGATTTTCACCACTTCCACTTGCCAAAGGTAAATTCCTTCAGAAAATTGGATTGTTGTGTCCGCCATATCAGCGTTTGGATTCATTTTAATAGCCTGAGTCATCTTTAACAGCTTTACACACGTTTTTAAATGTAAGCTTTATCCCCACATTTGAATTCTTTGATAATCAAATGATTCCAGTGTGAATTTCGATCACTGCTACATATTTCATTTAGTACCATCACAGGATGTTAATATTTTATGGATTTTTTTTCTGAATTCATGCCAACTATATTACCTTGGGTTACCAACTTATCTCTTCTACCCTCATCAAGCTGCAGCATATAAAATCTATTTTCTTAAACAAGATATTTCCATCTATTTCAGCCGTTAATCGTTGGCCATCTAAACTGGTTATTATACACTGGAAAGGAATGATGAAGTTGAGGGGTCAAAGACGGAATCTATTTGGGTTATAATTAAGGAATAATAGAGGAGCAATTACCCTACTGGGTGTATACTATAGGCCACCAATTAGTGGGAAGGAGATAGAGGAGCAAATTTGCAGGCAAGTTACAGAAAGAAGCAAGAACTATAGAGAAGTGATAATGGGGGACTTTAATTATCCCAACATAGACTGGGATACGAAACATGTAAAGGGCAAAGAGGGGGAAGAATTCCTGAAATGTGTGCAAGAAAAAATTCTTGATCAGAGTGTTTCCAGCCCAATGAGGAAGGAAGCAGTGCTGGATCTGGTTCTGGGGAATGAAATGGGCAAGTGAAGCATGTTCCAGTGGGGAGCATTTGGGGAACAGTGATCATAATATCATTAGGTTTTGAAAAGGACAAGGAACAATCAAGCATAAAAATACTTAACTGGAGGAGGGCTAACTTCAGTGATTTTAAAAAGGGATCTTGCCCAGGTGGATTGGAATAAAAATAGGTAGACAAAACAGTAATTGAACAATGGGAGGCCTTCAAGGAGGAGATGGTTCAGAGTAGACACAGTCCCACGAAGGGGAAAGCAAGGACATCCGAAGCTTTGGATGACTAAAGATAACTCTTTCAAAGAGCTGGCACAGGCACGATGGGCCAAATGGCCTCCTTCTGTGCTGTAACTATTAGAAAAATAGACACCAGGTAACTTCTTACCAAATCGTATTACTAATAAAGCATCCTAGACTCCACTCATTCCATCAAATTCTATCATCTTCAGCCTTATTTGCACAGTAAGTAATGTAGATGGGAGCAGAAAGTTACAAAGGGACATTGATAGATTAAGTGAGTGGGCAAAACTGTGGCAGATGATGTTCAAAGTGAGGAAGTGTGAGGTCATCCACTTTGGACCTAAGAAAGATAGATCAGTGTATTTTCTAAATGGTGAGAAGCTAGGAACCGTGGATTAGCAGAGAGATTTTAGGGGTCTATGTACAGAAATCACTAAAAACCAGTGGACAGGTAGAAAACATAATTTAAAAGGCTAATGAAATGTTAGCCTTCATCTCAAAGGGGCTGGAATACAAAGGGGCAAGGGTTATCCTGCAGTTTTATAAAACTCTGGTTAGACTGCATCTGGAGTACTGCGTTCGGTTCTGGGCACCGCACCTCAAGAAGGATATATTGGCCTTGGAGGGGGTGCAGCACAGATTCACTGGAATGATATGGGGCTAAAATGGTTAAATTATGAAGACAGGTTGCATAGACTAGGCTTGTATCCCCTTGAGTATAGAAGATTAAGGAGTAATATAATTGAGGTGTTTAAGATGATTAAAAGATTTGATAGGATAGATAGAGAGAAACTATTTCCTCTGGTGGGGAAGTTCAGAACAAGGGGACATAACCTTAAAATTAGAGCTAGGCCATTCAGGGTTGATGTCAGGAAGCACTTCTACATTCATGGGGTAGTGGAAATATGGACCTCTCTTCCCCCAAAAAGCTGTTGAGCAATTGAAAATTGCAAAACTGAGATTGATAGATTTTTGTTATGCAAAGGTATTAAGGGATATGGAACCAAGGTGGATAAATGGAGTTAAGATACAGATTAGCCATGATCTAATTGAATGGTAGATTAGGCTCAAAGGGCTGAATGGCCTACTCCTATTCCTATGTTCCCTATTCTGTGTGACATATGTATGCTCTTGTGTAAGAATCCAAGCTCACGCTGTAAGCTTTTCTAAATACATAGCTTATTTTGGTTCATGAAAATGCTGCCATGTTCTTTAAGTGTTTAAAGTGTTACTTTTCGAACAACTTGTTAAAGTTATTGAAAGCCATCTAATTTTGATTGCCAACAGTAGAAATACTCTGCGTGAATACATTGCCCCTCTGTGTCATGTTTTAAAGAGTCATTGGGCCCCTTTGGTTTCTTTTGAAGATCGGTTTCTTTTACACAGTCACGGCAACAAAGCACAACAGCCTTGGCTCACTAACTGGAGACCATGCCACTGAATGCCAAGAAGCCACAGAGGTCAGCTGATAGTAGTCGGTTGAGTCACAGCACAAGGCAAAGATGCCATCATTACCCAGCTGCCTGTCATATAAATTGGCAATTACAGCGGCAGCAGAGATGTGGAGAGCTGTAAATAGAGTGTTACCTCTCAATCCTGATGAGAGATGTGAGGAGAAAATGAGACCATACAAGCTTGTTGCAAAGCAGCTGACAAGAGTCGACCCCAAACGCTGAAACACCGTGATGAAAGCACACGAGGATTGCTAATGAACTCATGAGGATAGAATAATGTGGAATATGATCACTAATTTCCCTTTCTTCTCTTGTATTCTCTTGCAGAGCTCTGCTCATTCCAGTTTGGGAACTGGTTATTTTGTGAGTATACATGCAAATTTGCAATCATGATACATTTTAGTTTTTAAGCCATTATAAATTTCAGTTGTTCGGCATTAAAACAGGTACAAGTGAAAGAATTGTAATGGTCCTTGGGGGACTACTACAGTAAATTTAATGCCGCTGCATTGGTAACTTGAGGGTCATGCAAGGATGCAAGTCTTCCATTGCCTAATGAGGAAGGAATTGCAATTATATTGTCATTGTATTAACTTGCTGCTCCCCATTGGGAAGCCAGTGGCAAACAACATTGAAAGTGTCAATGTCATTTCTGGAATGAAATCTCATTAACATGCAGAGTATATTGCACTGGATCTCCAAGTCTGTTCTTGTTATTCAGACTATTTGTTATTCAGCAGCCATTTTTTTTACAGAAACACAAGCTACTCATGTAATTTAGAAAGCTGACGGTTGTGAGATTTAAAAAAAGGACTACAGAGGTACTATGGGGTAAATATTGCACAGCGAGCCTACTGGCATGGAGCCTTGCTCGACAGGCGTGTGAATCAGAGAAAATGTATCCACATGTGTGAGACAGAGTGTGTAAACTCCTTTGGTGCTCAGGAGTCTTGTGTATGTGCTTACTAATTATGACCACGAAGTAAGACTACAAATAATACGCAAAAGAGGCAAGATTTCACAATCAGCCAACTGGACAGTGACACAATTTTGTGCCAAATTTGTTTTAGAAATTGTTATATCTCTTATGTAAAGATGCTATTGCAATCTTGAAAGATACCAGATTCTGTATACAACTTCTTAAATATCTGCTAGAGATGCCTACCTTAGTTTTGAAAGTGTAATGGCTGAAGCCTTGGAAATTTTAGCACAAAGGAAGGAGTCTTGAGAATATACTTAAAATGAAGCAAATGCAGTGAACCTTTCTTTATAACACTGACTCCGGGAGCCATGCAAAAAAAGTATGTTACATTGAAGGTTTCTTTTATAGAGAGCAGTAGACAATTTGTGCTACATTAAAGGTCATGGCATATTAGAGCATGTAATGGTAAGGGGCTACTATATCTCCAAAGATCATTATAAACATATAAAGTTAATGGAAGAGCCATTATATTAACACTGGAATCCATTTCTACTGAAAGTAATGAACAGACTAGCAATGGTCGTTATCACTGTTGTTCTGACAGCCACATACTGTTTTGGAATACTTGCCAGCCTCTTACTGTAATAAATGATTTAGTGAAGTTATTAGCTCTGTATAACTAATGTTGCTTAATAATAATTTTGTTACCTGGAGTAATACATTTGAGAGTTTAAAATGTATGGTGTCCATCAAAGAAGATATTTCTTTTGGAACAGTGGATAGTACAGTTCTATAATTTTGGAGTGTGTGTTGAGGGCTGCTTTATGTGACAAGCCATAGGAAATGGCCTAATATCCCATTTTAAATTGTAGAATTTCATCCAAAAATCTGCTTCATCCTAATGACCATTGACACAAATGATAAATATATGTTATTTACTAGTTTGGTTTTATACATATCTTGAATATTAACATGTTTTAACAAATTTAATGAATCACTCATTGGAGATCCAAAGAAAAACTGCAAAAGAATTTTACAATCTATCATATTTAGGTTTAATGACATTGTTGTATCTGTGGAACCAGATAGTCATAAACCTAAAAAGGTAAGTCCAAGACAGAGTCCTTCGGTCATTTAAAGTCAATGTTGCGAACTGGAACACCTTATCTTCCACTTGCTTCAGCACCAAACTCCTATCATTCTTCTTGTTCAACTAGAAATGTAAGTCCTTTTTGAATTCTTTGATTGTGTCATTATTAATTGTACTTCTCTCCCAGCATTTACTGACCGAGAAAGACACGTCGATAACATAAATCTTATACTTAAGAATTGTATAAGGTTTATTTTACCTACGTGTTTTTCTCAGTCAGTAAAGACTGGGAACAGTCAGAAAGACCGCAGTGGTCTTTACTGGTCCTCTGTTTCAGAGCTCATTTGTTCCTATTTTTATGGGCAGTACAACTAGAGACACAGAGGATTCATAATTTGATCATATCTTCCAAACTTTGGGAATGAATGTTGATTGGCTAGCTCCACTGATGGAGCTGCAGTGGAATGGGCTGTAAGTCCACCGATTCCTGTCCCAAATTCCAGGGGCGGGGTTGCTACCATATCCAGGAGAGGCAGCCAGCTCCAACAAGGGCATATCAGTGGCACCCACCCCGATCTGCCCTTGGAGGCCAGAACGTCCCACGGTTGCTCTGCCATAGTCCTCCAGGCCCCCTCCAGGCCAAAGAACAAATCTGCAAAAAAAATCAGCAGCTCTAGAGAGCCAATTCCAGCCACAACAAAAGTAATCAACCCCAGTTTGCACAGTTTCTGGGGCCTTTCCAAAGGCCTCAACTTAAGTCCCACCAGCTCTTAGCTGGCAAGATATCTGTTGAGCCTTATAAGGGCAAAATGGGTGGTTTTCCCTGGGTAGCTTGGGATCTCTTCCTTGAAGGGGTGAGTGTAGGGGAGGTGGGTGAAAAATCCTCTCATAGTTTCCTCCACTGGAAATTCTCAGCTCTTCTCCACAAGGTGGAACCCTGGTGGAACTGGGTTCCAGTCCGTATCCAACAGTGCCCAGCAGGGAAGTGCCCAGTATCCCATGGAATTTTGGGCCCTCCGTATTGTAGAATTGTCACTACTGATTTTGAGTGCACTCTCACAGTTATAAAGGGTTTCTCACGTCCAGGCTTCTTTTCCATTCTCAGAAACTCCATACACCAGATCAATAGTGTTCACTTAAGACCATGCAGTTGGCTAAAATAAAATGTTCTGTCCTGGAAGGTTCAACACTAGCTTGTGGTTTTAATGCTTACTGAAATTTAAGAATGGACTGTAAATGTTACAGTTCACTTAACCTAATTCCCAATTGGGTGTGCAGAAGGATCATTTCCCTTTGTGGTCACCCTTTCTTCATTCTGTACAACTGAGCAGTGCTTTTGACAGCTCAAATTAAATGAAGAATGCCACTATAAAGAAGTAAGATGTGTGTACAATAGACCATAAGACTTATGGTTCAATCCAACATTGTGCCCTTGAGTCGTTGATATAGTGCGCACCAAAGCACAGTTACTTAAAGCTCAGCACTTTAGAGTATTTAAACAAACATTGAATATCAAAGTTTAAATTCATTCATAACACCCCTGTAACACAATTCCAGTTCCATAATAAGTGCTCAATCCACCTCTTTCCCACCCCCTAATTGCTTCCCTTTTCCCTCCTCCTTTGCTGAAGTCACCAACACTGGGACTCTGTTCCATGGGTGCTGGTTGCCTTCAAATACCATGCTCATGTTGTCATTCTTCATGTCTGAGCTTGTTCAGTTATATTTTCAGGTCACCAAGGCCAGTGGTATAGGACGAGAATGGGTGATGGGAGGGGAGGGCAGGAGAATCAGGATCAGATCCATACAGCTGGATTGGTGCCATTTTTACACCAGGCACAATCATCTGGCCAATTCTTTAATTCCAGCCCAAAGTGGTGGTGACCAAAATGTTTTAAACCTTCATTTAAAAAGTGAAGCATAACGAGATTTTCTGCCTGCTTAGGCTAGGATTACACTTTAGTTCCACATGTGACGGAGCTCCTGAAGGGCAAAAATCCTTTTTAGCCATATATTTTTAATTTACAATACCTTCTTAGTACTTTTAAAAAAAAAACTGTAATCATTTTAAAATCTTATTTATGTTTTGTTTTGTCATGACAGTAGATAATGTTTATGTGGAACTTAAAATAGCCAAGCGTTATCTGCTAATTCAACAGAAAGCCAACTATAATTTGAATATCTACAAGACTTCAGATTGGGAAGAGCTGCAAATGAGGGATTATGAAAAGGAAACTAACAATACAAACTTTCAAGAGAGTGACAAGGCATCAAAGTCAGCTGATAGAGTCTTGTGGCAGTCAGCAAATCAAGTTAAAATTGATGATATGAATTGGTTTTAAAGCACCCAGATACAGAATTTCATGGTTGTAGTGGTACAAAAAAGTGAAGGCATGCCTGGGAGATCATTAGGTACCAGAGCCAGACTGCCATCATTATGCCACCAACAATACCAGCAGGCCCTGGCGCAACTGTCTGGCATTGAGCAGGTGGTACTGACTCAACATGGTTTGGGTCAGCAGGAGCCTGTTGTCGAACTGTGTCATCTGCTGCAAGGGCACCTGCAGCCAACCTCAACCAAAGAGACGGCACTGCCAGTGGCAGTGAAGATCACCGCTGAACTTCTTCCAGGTTTGTATTATTCATCTGAAACAGTTTTTATCCTTTTATGTAGCCACTTACTTGTAAATGTTCCTTTCAATTTAACGACTGATAACCACACATATCCTACCCTCCCCCTTTAGTGAGATCCTAGCATGAGGCCTACCATAGGTGAGGAACCAGTAGTGCATTTTTTTTTATTCATTCATTCATGGGATGTGGGCATTGCTGGCAAGGCCAGCATTTATTGCCCTAATTGCCCTTGAGAAGGTGGTGGTGAGCCGCCTTCTTGAACCGCTGCAATCCATGTGGTGAAGGTTCTCCCGCAGTGCTGTTAGGTAGGGAGTTCCAGGATTTTGACCCAGCAACGATGAAGGAACGGCATTTTTTTTTTCAAGTCAGAATGATGTGTGCCTTGGAGGGGAACGTGCAGGTGTTCCCATGTGTCTGCTGCCCTTGTCCTTCTAGGTAGTAGAGGTCGCGGGTTTGGGAGGTGCTGTCGAAGAAGCCTTGGCGAATTGCTGCAGTGCATCCTGTAGATGGTACACACTGTAGCCACGGTGCGTCGGTGGTGAAGGGAGTAAATATTTAAGGTGGTGGATGGGGTGCCAATCAAGCGGGCTGCTTTGTCCTGGATGGTGTCGAGCTTCTTGAGAGTTGTTGGAGCTGCACTCATCCAGGCACGTGGAGAGAATTCCATCACACTCCTGACTTGTGCCTTGTAAATGGTGGAAAGACTTTGGGAAGTCATCAGGTGAGTCACTCACCACAGAATACCCAGCCTTTGACCTGGTCTTGTAGCCACAGTATTTATGTGGCTGGTCCAGTTAAGTTTCTGGTCAATGGTGACCCCCAGGATGTTGATGGCGGGGGATTCGGCGATGGTAATGCTGTTGAATGTTAAGAGGAGGTAGTTAGACGCTCTCTCTTATTGGAGATGGTCATTGCCTGGCACTTGTCTGGCACAAATATTACTTGCCATTTATCAGCCCAAGCCTGGAAGTTGTCCAGGTCTTGCTGTATGTGGGCACAGAATGCTTCATTATCTGAGGGGTTGCAAATGGAACTGAACACTGTGCAATCATCAGCAAACATCCCCACTCCTGACTTTATGATGGAAGGAAGGCCATTGATGAAGCAACTGAAGATGGTTGGGCCTAGGACACTGTCCTGAGGAACTCCTGCAGCGATGTCCTAGGCATAGATAAATGAGGACTATTCATGGGAAACGCCTCAAGGTTGAACCTGCAGAATATCGGCCAGAAAATTTACTCTTATGAGTGTCAGCTGGGCATTTTTGCTAAGCCCAATCCGAGGTCAGTGGTAGTGCCAAAGCTGCTGTTCTGGATTAGATCACAGGCCAGCTATTGAACCTGGGATCTTCCAGTGTGTGTGGCTCAGTCCCACTTCCAATGGTGTATTTGCCTCCTAACCCGTTGCAGGAATTTAATAAATGCTTCTTGAATCAGGACAATGGGCCAATAAAAGACTTGGTGCTCCCAATATTTTTTAATATATGATAGAAATTTAATTTCATTGGAGTTTAAACTATTTCAGGTATTGAACTGGTTTGAACTGGCCTTGATTGGTGCCAATTGAAGCAACTGGCTCTGATATAAACTGGGATTGAGCTAACTAATTCTGTCTCGTTTAGTCTCAGCTGAATTTTTTTCCAGCAAGGTTGCCCGATTAAACAGAGTATTGTGTCTCACAGATGCTTTATTGGAACCATCAACATGTAAAGCAACCTATGAAATTATTCCCGCTTCAAAAAAAAACTCTTGATACCATTTCGGAAAAACTTTATTCTGGTTTTGCAAATTGTTGGAAGGAGTTGAGGAATTTTCTGTAATGAAAGATAAGTTCCTTTGGAAATCAGCTGACTTACAACAAAATTCAAATACTCTATTAATGTACATGGAAAAAATAAAAAACAGCTGTTTGGTTGCTAGTTATTTTTTTAACAAAATGTGTATAGAGATTTATTAAAAACATATTGTAGATGAGTCGAATTTTGTGACTGATTCCAAGCTGTAGAATTCTCTTTCGCTTCCCTCTAAAATATAAATGGTCATTTGGAAAGTTTCCATGCCATTTGATATAAATAATTATTACTCAATAAAAAGTAATAAGCATGGCTCTTTAATGACTGGTCAACACTTGGTTCCTGACCCAGCGCAGGGTCAATCCTAGCACCAGCTGACATTTGCAGACTTGTGCTACGTTTATTGGTGGTTGGCCATACTCTTTGTTTGGGTTGTCTCGCTGGGGAGAGGGATGTAGTCTTCCAGCCAACTGTCAGTGTTTGAGGAGGAACTATTAGCAGAGAAGTCAAGAGCATCCAACGAAGACTCACTGGAGACTAAAAGCCTGCGAAGGGGAAAAATCATTAGTTATGTGGGAGGAAAGGGACCTCTCCCTGACTCAGAACTTAACTCCCACTATGAGATGTGCTGTTAGTCTGCATTATTAACGTCAAACATTTGCAGTGGCCATAAAGCTGGCCAGAATAGACATGAGGGCAGATATTTTCATTGAGCAGTGCGGCGTGTCCACTACTCAGTGAATACAGCAAACTCTGACCTCGATCTGTTTTACAAGGTCAGACTATTTATGCAATATATGTCAACTCCT